>NW_027286763.1:51090287-51690287 GCF_022747635.1 Hetaerina americana | reverse complement strand
ATTCAATATAATGTAGCAGATTTCAATTGCCATTAACCATATCATGTTGTCACACAGAAAACAGCTATAATAAATATTTCAGCAACATGTGTAAGTTAGGTCAGCTTTATTATTTTGAGGCTGTTATATATTAGCATACCAAAGAACAGAGTTGCCCAAGATTTGCATCAATACTACTAAGGCTTATAAAAAAACTAGTCCAATTTTCTGAAGGAAAAATGATATTTATTAAATAAAAACCTGAGAAGTCCAAACTTGCAGCCATAGAACCATCCTATTTTTCAATGCTAGTTTTATTTTAACTTTTTAATTATTTTTATCACAATAATTGCAAGAAATTGAAAGTCTTGACAATTTTAAAGTGAAACTTAGGGAATACCTGCAAAAGTAGACATTCTATTCTACTCAGTAGCACAACCTGTCACTAGGTTTTAAATATTTCTATGGAGTTTGTCGTAGTTTTAGATATTTCCATGTAGCCTATAAGTTCTCATTTTTGACATGCCTTACATCATGTGCAATTGACCTCTTGTAGCATTGTATCCTGAGAACGAAGAATGAATTACCTTTTGAAAGAAGTATTACTTTATGAATACTTTGCTTCATTTGCATTTAAATAATTGATATAGAGTACAGACATGGTAATGAGCTAATTAATGTGTTGTTGAGACTAATCACAAATTTAGGTTATTCGCAGTGAATTAAGAGTAAAGGAATTCATTAGAAATTAAATTAATAATTTCTATTTCTATTGAATATTTCTATCCCTACCCCTTCCTCACTTGCCTAACATTCTCCTATCTATCACAAGCTACAATATCTCATTGCCAATAAGAATGCTCTGCATCGATCTTTCCTGCCTCCTTTGGATTTCACACAACAACCCCCCCTACTACCTCCTTTTTTTTCCTTTCTGGCCACTTTACTTTTTCCAATTTTCTTGAGCCCACCTCTCAAAAGACACCATTCTAAGCCTAAACACATACATTTTATCAAAGATTTAACTAGTTTATTCTTAAGATCCTTCCTCAACATCCACCAGCAACTCTCTCTCTGCCTTGTGAAAGCTTCTTCCCCTCGTGCAATTCTTCTTCTTATATCTCCACTACTTTGACCATCTTGACCCAAAACACTCCCAAGATACGTCAACTATTCATCTGCTCTATTTTAAACCTATTATTTTAATGTTTAACTAGGCCTTTCTCTTTCTAGAAAATCTAATAATGTTTGCTTTTTTTCACTGACCCTATACCTAACACACCGATTTCCTAATGTGCTCAGCAGTGATTCCAATCCCTCAGCTAACAGGGTAACTATTGCTTAATCAATTGCAATTCTGATTTTAAGGATTCCTCACCTACTTTCACTCTTGCCTCCCACCTTTCCCAAGTCTCTTTTACCATGATGTCTATTTGTATATATATCTAGAAAAGAACATGTCATTGATGCCATCCCCGTCTTATTCCTATAATTATGACTGTCCATTCTGACCCTCCACATACCACACATTCCTGAATCCTGAGATCTACAGGTTGTGGATAAGTCGCTTATCCCTCCATTCTACTCCTATCTTCTGCTCACATTCATTTATTTACCCAATTTATTCTTATTAAATGCCTATTTTACATTGTGTAATAAACAAATACATCCAGCTTTTACTCAATTCACTTCTTTACTAGTGAACTCTTTATTCTTCCCATTGCCATTTAGTAACTGTAATAAATTTTGAACTTTTGGTTAATGATTCAAAAATGTAGTCGGTCATTTAATGAATTTTTGGAAAAGATTTCACTTAGCTCATTAATTTACATTATTACTAATACTCAAGCAGCTAACCCAATGAGTTCAGATGCACCTCTTTCAGGAACAGATGCTGGTTCGACTGGATGTCACATACCTTCATTCATCATTGGGGTCCAACCTCCACGTAATGGTATGTCCTAATGACCCCTAGGGCTACAATTGCACAGCCCTAGGGGCCACCATGCAAGAGGACCTTCCATAATGTCAAGGATATAGCCCAATGAGAGGGGTTTGCAGCCTTTCAAATGCACATAGTTTTCCCCCCAGTGATTACCCTGTCATCACTCGCTGAGAGAAATAAAACTGTGCAGTACATATGATGCTCTCATTTACAGTTGCATAGAGGAGAACCATGCATTTGAATTAAAGTCATAATTTGATTTTCATTATAAATCGACTCATGAATGGCTTTTGATAAATTCACTTAACATTTTAAATATCATAAGAATCTTGATAAAGCAAGGATTGATATCTTGATGACCATTTACTTAGATTAGAAGGAAAACCATATATGCTATAAACTACACTATGAGTGTTCTAAAATTCAGTCTATACCCATAGCCACCAAACAGAAAAGTCTTACCTTTTTGTATTGGGACGAATTGGAGAGAAATTTTCATTGAATGAATCAGATTCCACAAAGTTCCCATGGGCTGAGTTGGTTGATTTCCTTGGCTGTAGGCTCAAAGGTGCAAGACGATGCTGCACATCAGGGCTTGGACTCATTTCATCAGAGTCACTCTAATAAAACATTTCAATTTTCAATTAGACGACACATTTTGATGACTGAAGAAACAATTTAAAAAAATAATGTGACCAACCTGGTGAAAACTTGATACACCCTTATCCCGTGACATAAAGTCGCCTATGCTGCTGCTTGAATCATCACTCTGTCCTCTGAATGCCATTGCTAAAAATATTAAAATGAAAATACTACATTAAAAAATATTTTATACAAATCAAGGCACAGACTAATGAGCTACACATTTTTCTTAACATCCTGGAAAATACCAGTATAAAAAAATACGTAAATTTATTTTAACTAATAAAATAGCAACATCAACTTTTCAAACTTTCTAAAATACATTTTTGGGTGAAATTCCTACTCATTATCATAATCATCTGATAGGCAAATCCACTAATTACGATGGATTAACTTGACAGGCACAATGTGTCATGAAAGCAAATTTCACCCTGATTCTCTTCCTAGAACCATTCCAGTACACCTTTCCAAATTACTCAATCTTACTATCTCTAACACTCAACCAACAGGTCAGAGATGGGCAGAATGAGACAAGATAGAATTCTTCTATCCAGTGATAACTTATAAGTATGGCATATTCTACTGCAACATACAAGCTCGTGCTTTCAGAGGAATCTTATGGCTGAATTCACACAGTGTTTTGCATATAGTGAAGCAGTTTACTATTAGTATTTCAACTGTAAAATGAGTAGGTACGTTTGCATGGCGTCGTTTATTGCAAATTCTTTCATCCAAAACTTAAAATTGGTCCACAAAATAGAAGGATTGCCAGTTTGATGTAATAATACCATAGATAATGTAACCGTTCCACAAATACTTTGTAGTCAACCACATATATAAACACTAAAATTTTTTGTATTCCTGCAAAGATTCTATCGAACCAAAATGAAAAAATATACTTTTCACAATTAAGAAGCGTGCCTAAAATTATCAGATTTTTTCATGGGTATAGCAACTTAAACAATGCACATTAATGGAGATGGGAAACCCTTGAATTACATGGGGAATGAGAGGCAGTTTACTTTTCTTACTGAGATTTCCGGTCGACCTCGTCCTTCTCCGTAGGCCCCATCGTCGACGGTTTGAGATCGAGGACCTAGCTGTTTCTTCAAGCGCATGGGTTAAATCCACCACCAACGCTTCCATTTTTTGGCGCAGATCCACTGCCTTTAACAAACGGATTCCTCTATCCATTGGAACTACTCCGCTTGTTAATACACAATTCATTAATTCCTCTTCGATGCATAGTTTAGTTCGAAGTATTCGCCAGGCATCCTGTGACTGAACCTTTTGATGATTTTTGCAGTGTCAACACAGATATTCTTTTATAACAAATTATTTCTCGTCCACAATAAGAGCTTCAATAACCTGCAAGAGGAATAAAAGAAGTGTTACTTCAAATTAGTTAGGCCAAATTTGAAATAAGCGGCATGTATTTGGGATTCACGGAAGAAAATATCATTAAATATATTGTACGAATTCAGAGAGAACCAGCAAGAATTGTTAAAAATTACTACGGCAAACTAGTAAGCGTGACAAAGGTGACTCGTACGCTGGAGGAATTATGATCGGGGCCATGAGAGATACGAAGATAAGCAAAACTTAAAGACCATTAAAGAACAACCGAATTACAACAAAGTGCCACTGATGGAATTATTTGGGCAACCCATTAAATTGCTTGATTTTATTACAAAGGTAAAATAAGAGATGTATATCAGCACTCCCTCCCCGGACTACAACCTTGACGTGGTGGAAGGGCTTGTGCGTTCCGATGACCCCTAGAGCTGTACTGGCGGGAGTAATAAAAATTGCTCCTGGTAGGGTCACCCATGCCAGATAGGTCGAAGGTTAGGAGCCAGACGAAAGGTAGTCCACGCAGCGTCTGTTCCTCAGTGAGGCGGCTGCAATGGCGTCTGACCCCAGTGGGGCGGCCAGTAAGTGATGGTGTCACGTTAAAAACACTATTGAGGAAGGCAACGGGAAACCACCTCAATTATCATTCCCAAGAACAATGTGATGGACAATAGAGATATTTTGAGTCCTGGCAACCACGGGGCTCGGCCCAATCGGCCGTGTGTCGTGCCCGGCAGCGGGGGAGGCAAGGCTTCCGCGGTCGTCATCCCACGAAACCCTTGCAAGGGAAAACCAGCAGCAGCAGGACAGAAGACGCAGGAGAAGAAGACCAAATTAGTTAGAATAGGAACGTGGAATGTTAGGACAATGATGAGGACGGGGAAATTGGAGAATGTTAAGCGAGAGATGGAAAGGGGAAATATAGATATTTTAGGTCTATGCGAGGTGAGATGGAAAGATAGCGGGGATTACTGGAGTGATAAGTATAGAATAATATACAGCGGTGGGGACGAGAGCCAACGAGGGGTCGCCATAGTATTAAATGAAGAGGTAGGAAGAAGCGTAGTCAACATAGAGCAGGTAACGGATAGAATACTACTAGTGGAGATAAAAGCAGAACTGACGAACTTAGTTATTATCCAGGTATACATGCCACCGAGCAACCATAAGGAAGAAGAGGTCGATAGGATATACGATCAGTTAGAGGACATGATTGCATGTGTTCCTGCAGGGAAACATTTGATAGTGATGGGGGATTGGAATGCGACAGTAGGCGAAGGAAGAGATGGTGATGAGGTGGGGGACTACGGTTTAGGCACGAGGAATGACCGCGGGGAGAAAGCAGTTGAGTTCTGCAGGAGACAGGGGTTAGTTATCACCAACACTTGGTTCAGACACCACAAAAGACGCAGGTATACATGGAAAATGCCAGGTGACTCGGGAAGATATCAGCTAGATTATATCCTGGTTAGACACAGGTTTAGGAACAGTGTGATAAATTCCCACAGCTTCCCGGGAGCGGATGCGGACTCAGACCACAATTTAGTTGTTATGAAATGTTGCGTACGTTTTAAAAAGATAAGGCAGGGGCGGCGAGTTAGAAAATGGAATGTAGAAGCATTAAATGGGTTGAAAAGAAAGGAATACAAACAGGCGGTAGAGAAAATCATGGAGGACGGTAAAGAGCTAAGTACTATTGAAGAAAAATGGGAATGTATCAAAAAAGGGTTGTCTAAAGCGGCAAAAGACACTATTGGAACCGTTAACGCTAAAAGGACTCGTAAACCATGGATCACGGATGAGATGATTACAAAAATGGATGAGCGGCGAAAATGGAAGAATATAAATACAGAATTAGGCAAAATGAAGTACAAAGAATTGAACAATAAATTGAGGCGGGCAACAAATAAAGCAAAGGAAGCATGGTGGAAGACGCAGTGCGAGAATATGGAAAGTCTGCAGAGGAAGGGGGAAATCGGTGCGCTTTACAGCATAGTTAAATCTTTATCGGGAAGTAAGAAAGGGAGATCAACGATAGCAGTTAGAGATAAGGCCGGTAAGGTAATAGTTGACGCAGGAAAGATCCAAGAGAGATGGAAGGAATATGTAGAAGACCTGTATAGTAAAGAGCTTAGACCAACAAAGTTAGACATTGAAAAGGAACATGACGTAGAGGAAGATAGCTTAGGTCCAGGCATACTAGACAATGAGATAGAAAGGGCATTAAGGGAGATGAAACTAAATAAGGCCGTGGGGGTAGATAACATTCCCGTGGAACTTTTGAAATGCTTGGGAAAATGTGGGAGGAAGAGGCTATATGGGCTGATCCGTAGTATTTATGAGGAGGGAATCTGGCCGGAAGACTTTGTGAGATCAGTTTTAGTTCCTATTCCGAAAAAGGTAAAGGCCACGTCATGTGAGGACTATAGGACAATTAGTTTGATATCCCACGCAGCTAAGGTTGTTCTCAGGATCATAAACAAAAGGATAGAGAGTAGGGCAAATGATTACTTAGGGGATGATCAGTTTGGGTTTAGGAAGGGGAGAGGTACGCGTGATGCCATTGCAGTAATGAGATTATTAATCGAGAGGAATATAGAACACAACCAGGAGGTATTTGCCTGTTTCGTAGATTTCGAAAAAGCGTTTGATAGAGTAAATTGGGAAAAACTAATGAGTATATTGCAGAAAATAGGAATAGATTGGAGGGAAAGGAGGCTAATCCGCAATCTGTACATGTCTCAGACTGCCCAGGTGAGGGTGGGAAACGGGGAGTCAGGATGGGCAGTGTTAGGAAGGGGTGTAAGGCAGGGTTGCCCATTATCACCGTTGCTGTTCAACCTGTACGCAGAAGAAATGATCAAAGAGGCATGGGAAGAACTCGAGGTAGGAATGAAAGTGGGCGGGGAAGTCGTAAAATCAGTTAGGTTTGCTGATGACCAAGCTTTAGTTTGTCAGTCAGGCAAGGGGCTGCAAGCATTGCTTAGTGAATTGGAAATTCAGTGCGACAGGTATGGGATGAGAATCAATATTAATAAAACAAAGGTTATGCGATTTTCTAGAAAGAAAAAGGCCAAGCTTAACATTAAAATAGGAGGGCAAAAGCTAGAGCAGGTAGAACAGTTTACGTATCTCGGTAGTGTTTTGGACCAACACGGTCAAAGTAGTAGGGACGTAAGGAGAAGAATTGCGCTAGGCAAAGAGGCTTTCACAAGGAGGAGGGAGTTGATGACAGGGACTTTGAGTAAGGATGTTAAGAAAAGACTCGTAAAAACTTTGATATGGAGCGTAGCTATGTACGGAGCGGAAACGTGGTCATTGAAGCAGGAGGATAGACGTAGATTGGAGGCTTTTGAAATGTGGGTGTGGAGAAGAATGGAGAAGGTGAAATGGACAGAGAAGAAAACAAATGAGGAAGTACTTGGTATGGTGGGCGAAGAGAGGGGTTTGTTGGGAGCAATCCTATGGAGGCAGGAAAAGTGGATGAAGGGGGTGTTGACCGGCAGTGGGATGTTGAAGACTGTGATAGAGGGTAGAATGTTGGGCAAAAGAGGAAAGGGAAGGAACAGGATAGGGTTGTTGGACGGGATGAAGGGAGGAAGGAAGTATTCAGAGATGAAGAGGGACCTGATATAGAGTAGGATGATTGATTTTTTGTTTTGTTAGGAGTAATAAAATATTTGTTTGGTAGTTGTGTCAGTCCAAAAACCTACCTTAACCGGTAGATTACTTAAAAAAAATATCAGCACTGGTTAATTCAAGAACTCAATTCTCGCTCGCACGATACATAATCAATACAAAATCAGACTTAACCACTCCCGCTTTTTGAATTAAAGGATTAACCTCTGCCCTTAGAACTATAACTTACTTATTACTGAATAATGCCAATAGGCCGCCACACACCCTTACGACAGTTTACTGAGTATTAAACACGTAGAATTGCAAAAACTTTCTCGCTGTACGAGTTCCAAATGATTTCCAACTTAGGTAAGGCCCACACGGAATTTCAGTCAGAAAGATATGTTCATCAACCACCAATATACTCGAACAACAAAAATATCTCGGGATAATTTACTCCAAGAAATATAGTTCATACGGTTCGCCCAAGGAAGCATTAAATATCAATCAATGGTTAACCTATTTTCATTTCACACTAAGATAAGAATAAAAATCGTAATCACAGCACCAATTTTAACCAAACACATCACTTTCTTTCACTAAAGACAATAAATATGAAGTATGCCATAGTAGGTCAATACCACAACAACTCACCCCAAAATCTTTAACAGCCCCCGGAACAACCCGCAAGCAGCTGCGGAAGGAGGTTGCTCAAGCTCTACTCTGTTGGCTTTAGGTTGGGATTGATGTCATCAATTTTCCACTAACTTATTCGCTCTCCTCCAATGACAGAGCGCAAAAATTGACCACTGTTGCCAAACCTTTTTTCAAGCATATTAAATAACAAATTCCTCGTAAGTAAGCGCATTTTGCTGTCAGTGGAACATTAGTTTTGTCAACTAAATGTTATCAAAAATAAGTATTACTAAATTCCATTTGTTGATATTTTGTATGATTTAACAACGTACTTCTGTTGTAATAGCTATCGGGGTTGACATCGATGATAACCAATTAGCCTTAACATAGGAAATTGTTATTTAGTAACATATTCCAAATGAAAATAACTATCTTGGTTTTATTATTCGGGGCATATACTATCATCATGTTATAATGGATAAGTGTGGTAAAATAAAAATATTTTTATAACCCAGAATGTTGTATGCCTAGTCAAAATATTGCTGATTGCAACCATTCCTCTTTGTCGTAATAAACATAGTTCTTGTTGTTCATTCTGCCTCGACCCATGTTGTCTGACACTAAATGTTAAGTTGAACTGAACGTTAATTTTATCTCCTTGGCATATCAATATTGCTTCTTTACTGCTGGTTAACATTTGATCTACTTACCGCAATACTTTGATCTACAGCTGATATCATTGAATTAGAATGCTCTATTTGAGTTAATGTTGATTCTTGTCATTATAAAATATATTTGTAGTGTTAAAATGCGTTCGATACCGAAATTTAAACCGTATCTAACTATTTTTTAATTTATAAATCCCATACTTTTCGGACTTCTTATTTTTCAACACCTCATCAGCTGTGAAAATATTTTAGGAAGAATACGTCTGTTTTTAATGTAATCTAATCCTTTAAAATCATGGCTTTGGCCACTGACTGATTGGTGAACCAACTTGATTTTATTAAATTAAGTACAAACAATTTCTAGGCAGAAATATTAGAGTAATTATGTACACTATGCCTAAAAAAAATGAAATGGGTTAACAACGAGAAGAAAAAAATGTGAAAGTACAAAATCGACAAAAGAATTCTCCATTAGGAAAAACTCTATGTTCTAACTACTAAAAAACCTCGGGTCACAATTTGGGTTTTCTTAGCAAACTGTCAGATCAAAATTTTTGTACACTTTCCGGACATGATATTGGACGGTAGGTGCCATAGTTGCAAAGGGGGAACACCAAGATGCTTCATTAAGATTTAGAGACATGCCTTGGATTTATGTGGTGCATATCAAATTACAAGAACTTTCACATTGACTGACACTGATTTTCAGTCACAGGAAAGCTGATCGAACGTATTGTCAATACGTTCTGATCGTAGACCGAAATATTCTTCTCGAAGAGAGTGGTACAACGTAGCCATGACCGAATTTGGGCATCAAACTAACAGCCATATAAAAGTAATATTATTTATGAAAGAGTCACAACATGCAGTTAAGACAGATCCTGATAAAACCTCATTTGAAGAAAATTTAAAGCCATTGATGTTTAAATCTCGTGTGTTTCCGCTTCGCATTATTGCAGTCACTAGTTTTCCAGATAGGGGCAAAAAGAGCTATAGATAGAAGAAAGAATTGGCAATCAGCGAGTTGTCTGGTATGACGTTTCTCCCAACCTAATGCAAACTGAGTACCCTGTGTTCTTTAGGTTGGGAATGGCCCATGTAGGATTATTTCGCTGATTTGCCAGTCTTCATTTTCTGTCTCTCTCTTGCCTAATCGACTGTGTCATTGCGAAACTTTAAACCGCTCTCTTTCGCTCTTTTAAATGCCGTTTTCTCAAACAAATAAGGCTCTTTTATGATTCCCTGTTAACAACATATCGTTTCATAAACAAAGGCATTTCTTGTGGCTGTTTTACGAGTTCATTAGAAATATCAATTTTTCAGTAACGACTGGTTTGCTTATCCGAAAAGTGTATTTATTGGTCAATTCATGAAATTCATAGCTTTGATATAATAACGTAAATCATAGTAACGGGGGGATACTGCAATTCAGTGCCAATGATTGAAATAGGAAAGTATGTATTTGTCATTCTTATAATGAGATTATTTTGTTAGTGTGACTTGATCTACCCTTTTGAAATTACCGTTAAGACAATAGTTCATTTAGTCAAGTGAAATGTGTTAAGTAATTTTCGCCTGCGAATTCTAACCATTCCTGAAGTACAGAAAGTAGTGCTTAGCGGAATAATTCCATTCGTTTGAAATTTTCACTCATGACGCTCGAACGTTAAATTAAGGAAATATTGTCTTAATTTTCTGAACACGCATTAAGTGGTCTCAGGATAGTAATCAAACTTGTTTAGTAACTATAAAATAAATTACAAATATGCAAAAGAATACCCAGCGATTGGAAATTATTTGAAATTTTGTCACATGGAGTTGAACAATAACAGAAAAGACACTAACAAATATTTTAATATTATATTGATATATATTACATGGAATATACTTTGAGCTGACAATACTTTCGTTACTTCACCTCAGGGCTACGCTGACATTAAATATCATATGCATCTAATTCTGGTCTTTGGTTGGAATTGTCGTGGGCCAACGTCATGTAACTGTAGAGTTTAGTTTAGCGTAGCGTATATTTTAATAGCTTTCCACGTCAATGCCAATTGTTTATTTTGTTCTACACTATCGAGCTGATTATTAGAGCATGTGATAAAATAATGGAAATAGATCAAAAGGCAATTTATAATATTTTAATTACACATACATATTTGTGACAAACTAACTCGGAGATAAATGCCTCTATCTAAGAATCATTTGTTATAAATCTTGTTTGAAACGTGGTTTGGCAACAACGTTTCCTTTCTGTTCTCTCATTGGAGGAAATGGAACACTTGTTGTTGAGCATTGATGACATCAGTACTAAATAAAGCCCCCCGTGAGTGCATTTAAACCGGAAATGAGTACCGCAGGGACTGCGTATTTCTGTAATGTGCAAATACAATGAGGTGTCGAATAGAAAAGGAGGAAAATTAGGTATTTGTATTTTCATGACATAAAATATGTTCCCAATAAAGGCGTCAATTTAAATTCCTCTACTATACTTTAATTTTTATAACTGGTGTCCATATCATTAAAACCAGAGACAAATATTAAGGTATTATCATGGTTTTAAAAATATCTTAAATCAATCGAATTAGTGTGCACTTCTTGTATGCGAAATCGTGACTCGAAGAGAAATGTTCAAGCAATAATACGGTAGAAACCTGTATGGTATTTGTTTAACGCCACTATCACGGATAAACCAATGTTTTAAGCGAAAAGAGAACATGACACGGGAATGATATTTTCATTCTCCATAGGATCAATGAACTCCTAGTAACTCTCGTGTTGAAATGGGTATTTTATGTTTTGTCATTGTTGAGCAATCTACTTTCATCCCCTACATAATCATTGGCGACGGTATCTACAGCTGGGGCCAATCACGCTTCTGGTTGGTAAAATCCCGCGAAATTCTTCGCGTGGGTATCGGTTCTGGCTAGTGGCAGAGATCTCGAATGTACGGAGTTATTTATGAAGCCTGTGGTTTGTTGAATTTGTGTTACATGAGGCCTGAGATTCTATAAGAGTCTTCTGACACAGTAAGTCTACGAACCAGTCAATAATACTCCCTAATTTACCCAAGAATATGATATGTGACGTGTACTATAGCCGGTCTGCCTGAGCGCCAACTCGGGGAGAGAAGATTAGTTAGTTCCAGTGTGCATGGTTATGTGTTATCAATATTTTATCAGTGTGGTTTGATACTGGCAGTAGTTATATCTTAAATCGAAGCCTAGCATCATACGCAGACTTTGCAAAAATTGTAAAAGTTCCCGCTTGGTACCTACGTTATCAACCGGAAGTTGATGCGCTTCCACCGTCTTCTCGCGGGAATGGAATTTCAGTTCTATGTTGCATCAAATTATTTATTTTTACTATAATTGTGAATAATATTTGATAATCCTGGGTATATAAATGTAACTACTTTAATATTACACAATTGCAACTTTGGCGCGTCTATTCGCGGCTTCGTCACGGTCAAGATCATTGCTTTGTTTTTTGAAAACCTTGCATCAATTTTGGTTCATTGTTAGTGATGTATTTGTAGGATAATGAATACTCCTCCTAATAACCAAGGGACTGGGGTTATTGGGCGTCGATCTACAAGGAGTGCTCTTGCTGAAATATCTTGGGTTTTCTCTTCTGAAGATAGTCGACTTCCAATTCTTACAGGTTAGTTTCTGTGTAGAGGCATTATACTATGCTTATACCGAACATTTAGCCGAAATTTTGAGTGTTTTTTTTACAGCGGATGTTACTTGGTAGGTTTTAATCGTATTCTCACCTTGGTCTTTCTTAGCCACCAATCCAAGAGATAACATTCAAGATGTGCCAACAACCATCATTCATAACTTGCCGGCCTCTTATTTGTCCCCATCTCCTTCTCCTGACGAAATGATAATTCAGCAACGAGGGAGGCGAAGAGTCCCCGTAACTTGGAGCCCGGACGAGACGGATCGTAAACGTGACTCAGGATATAAAGAAAGGACTCCAGTAAAGCATGGCAGTCCGAATTGTAAAATAGGAGCCAACGGGATTGTCCTGAGGAGTACTCCTCGGAAGCGGCTCCTTTTAAACGACCCCAAAGAACTGTTCCCTACACCAGAAAAAAGCAAGAAGGTAGGTACTGCCATCCCTATCATTTGCAATGCAAAGACCCTTAAAGGACCTGAGTCTATGTTGAAAAGAATGAATGGTTCATTATTTTCCCGGCTTATTTGTTATAGTAACGTATTTTGGTGGCTTATATTGTGTAGGATATGTTTTTACCTAATCTCATCATGCCAGTGCTTTTCTCTATCAAAATAAATTACCATTGTATCAATTTTTCAGGGATCCCCAACACCAAAGAAAACTCGTCAAGATAAGGCCTTTTCTAACTTCACGGGGCCCCTTCAAGCTGCGCTTAAGGGACTATCGCAAGATCAACTCATTGAAGTAATTCATTCCATTGCCGAAAAGCATCCAGGTTTGGAAGGAGTAAGTATTGCGCCTTTTATTCCTAATCTGATGGCTGTCATTAGTAATTACCGCGTTTAAACGCATTTGAGATGACTTCATAAAACTAAAGTTAATTTTTGAATGGGTTCCTATAAATTCACCAGTTTTTATGTGATTCATGTTTTAATACATGCACAAGAACTATTCTTGTCAAAAGTATAGTTTTTTGATTGTATTTGAGCTTTGACCATTTGTGACATTTTGTTTTGCAGGAAATTAAAGAGTCATTGCCTGCTCCAGATATTGCACCATTGGAAGAGAGATTGAACTACCTGAAGAAGAATATTTTCAAGTCCTTGCCTAACTCCAGGCTCACGTCTAAGACAGATTCTCCTGCTTATAGTAGAGCTGCAACTCATGTTTTAGCCTTCAAGGTAAGTGTCCTTATTTTACATGTAACCGTGACATGTTATAACTGGACAAAAATATGTCCTTTTAATGCCTCACAAGTGATATTTATTGATATATTGTTAGTGTTAGTAGTTTAATAATTAGTATTATTGAAAATCTCTGCTTCACTTGTGACAAAATTGCCATGAGCTTAGAATCAGAAGACAAACTTACTGTACTTCCTTCATTACTGAACAAGTGAACAGATTAAGTGTAACAAAGTCTCATGCAGAACTTACTTGTCCTGTACCTCTGAGATTTTATAGATATGTTTAGTCCTGGCCTAAGCAATTAATTGGCTCAAGTTCCTAAGGCTAGCTCACTTAATAAATATATATGTTAAAACATAACCTTTATGGTTAAGAGTGATTATGGGATATGGGTCAAAATATATACACAAAATGATTCTAGTTTGTTCGCTATGGCACAGCATAAGTGATAAAATTAAAAATAAAGCCATTAAAAAGGCTGATAAAATTAATATTTTATTTGGTCTGTTATTTCGTCTCCAATAGCTGGTACATGTGATATCCCCAAGGGTAACTGGTAGCTAAACCCACCAACACAAAAAATGTTTCATGGAAAAGTATGTACCAGTCTACCAGTGGCTGTATGCACAGCTGCTGCATTTAAATTTCAGTTGCCAGGTTGGGGAAATATTGATAGCAATCAAGAGTGCAGGAAAAACAATTGAAAGAACTAACTGAAAAATGTAGTTCCTGTAAATTCAAAACACACCACTGTTCCTTTTACAAATGCAATAGGGTTTATTATTGATTAGTCACACATAAACCTACCGTAACTGGTAGGAAACCAATAATTATAATAATGAGTACTGAATTTTAACTTTAGTATTTTAAACATTCTTATGAGATCTACGTGAAGTAGGTAAACCAGGTTGTTTGACTTGTGAAGATAATCACCTATCATGGAAAGAATTAAAAACAACTAGTTTTAGTATACTCTTGTTCGTCATACCTGCTAGGCATTTTGTGGATGCATAATAAATGCAACACACATATTTTGCTCATCTCTAATACAGCTGGTGTTTTAATTATGTACATGCTATTATGTACACTTATCTAGAATGAAAGTAATTGGATTAGAAATTCAATGCTGATTCTCTGAGGCATTGTAGTAACTGAGGTGATTAGATTTTCATGGAATAATCTGCATGCTGCTGAAAATTATTCAAGGTTTAATGTTTCAAACCTAATTGTTTTAAATGTTTTTTTTTAAATTGAATATGAATTATCGATCTGAAAATTAGTTTCCAGTGTCCCTCTGAGCTCTACTTCAACCTGTAGATGTTTTCATTCCTTCATAGTTCTTTGTACTCTTTGTCTGGATGACCTGCTTCCTCTGTTTATCCTTGGCCATCTCTTAATCTTCCTCTGTGTCTCATTTGGCTGTGATATTTGGTAAATCGTCATGCCCGAGGATGTGTCAAATTATGTTTAGTTTTTTGTCTTCCTTCAGCTTTTCTATTCATCCACTCATCATAATGCTTCATCATTTGGAATTCACCTTTTGTATGAGTTTTATTTTAATCATTCTTCATTAGAGCCCCATTTCCATTTATTATAATCTCATAATTTCTGAATTGCTGTGCCTATCTTCCATGTCTCATAACTGTAGAAGAGTAAAGACATAAAGATTCATGCTTTGATATCTCTCTTCTTCTTCACAAGCGTGGTCCTACTAGATCCTCCACTAAGAGGCACTGCACTGAGATTACAAAAGTCAATGCAGTAGTTCAGATTTCACATGAAAATAAGGGTGTGAACAGTTAATTCTCTAAATATTTTCATGTTCAAATAGTTTTATGTTGTGTTCATTTTGACTTGGTATTCACATATCTGTAATAGAGTAAGTGTTTCATTTTGTTCATTGACCATCCATTTCTCAACAATTGATTTTCTTGTGCATGTTTAAGCTTCCTGTTGGGCGTTGAGAATGATGCATTTTTTTACTGCAGTGAATATGATACCAGTCTTGCCACTGTTGGCTCTCTTGTTCAGGGTACCACATTGGTGAAACAGTATTTCACTATTATTTCAGTTTTTTGTTTCATTTTCCTCTAGAGGAGGTTTCATCAGTAACTTATTATTGCAATAGAATTTCTAGTCAGAATGGTATAACTATTTGATAATCTTTAGATGTTCATTTAAACTTTCAGAATCAAGAAATAATATTACTTGCTGAGAATAAAAATGAGATCTATCTAAATACCCATCTTTGTTATCTAACGCCTGCAGTCAATAACTATTGTTGGATGACTAATGTTGGTTTGTTTTACAATCTCCACACGGCTGCTAGCCATTTATTTGTAAATTTCCATGAAAATCAAGATTTCGTAAGCATGCTCACTAGTAGCCTTAAACATCTGAAGTGAAGCGATGTTGTGCCTTGGCAGAGGTTGGAATGGGCGACCTCAATATCCTTACCATGGTGCTCTTTTCCCTGTCGACATGTGGCAGGCGGTAAACACATTAGACCAAGTGGTTTAAGTCTCTGGGACACACGTTAAAGACCCTTCATGCCAACAGTCAATCCCTAATATGATGATCTTTTGCATGCCATCCAAGCCATCCAATTATCTGTGGTAGGGTATGAAAACACTTGTGGAAATGTATTTAAAGTCGCAAAATACTGCTAAACTTCTAAACCCATCTTAAACCTCCATTATCATAATCACATGGGATAAATAATTGAGTTGGATTCCTCTTGCCTTACTAGGTTATGTTTTCAATGTGACCCTGTCACTTTAAATGGCCATGCCACTGAGGTCAGTTGCCTTTGCAGCCACCCTCTTTAGGAACATATGTTGCATGGACTACCTTTCATCAAACAACCTTTTGATCTGTATGATATAGGTGGTACTAAGGCATTCAATTATCATTACTTTCTCTGGCGCATCTCTTGGGGTCATGAAAGCATTCAAACCCTTCTATCATGTCAAAGCCTTTGGCCATTCAATGGGGAACTGTAAATTTTGTTTTTACATAGTTTATGATAAAATTTGATTTTTGTTGTTCATCGAACATCCATAGCATCCACCAGGGCCAATCAGATAATATAAGTTGATGAATATATAAAGAATAGTAGGGGAAAATAATGAACAAATGATAACACTTTTCCTCTGAATATTGATTTATTATATGACTAGTTTCAAAGTACTACTTCATCACCTGAAGATGATATGGTGCATTGAAACAGGTTGTGTAGTAAATCAATATATAGTGGAAAAGTGATATCATTTGTTCATTATTCTGTTTGAATTCCATCATATCTTGCCTGAAACTATGCAGTTTTTTGGATAAAGTTTTAACTGTTCTAAATTTTTTTAATAATATTGATTTATAGAGTAATGCACGCAATACAAACATGTGCAATTGGGTAATGATTACTCAAGGACTTAATTAATTGCAATAACAAAGTAGCAGTTTAAATAAGAAGATTCCAGGATGTAAAAACTGAATGAGTACTGAATTGTTGGATTTACAGCCTTCAACACTTGGCCTCAATATGATAAGTTCAGGATGAATTGAATTCACAAAATGCTTTAGTACTGCTTATCATCAAATCAGATGAACCGCCAGGTTTACTAAATGAGAATGGTAGACACGAGTATTAGGTAAATATTTTACCAAAGAAAACGACTGCCCTTTATAGAAAATCACAAAATATTTCATGTACATGATGCAGGCCTGTGGCAAATGCTTATAGATTTTGGTGTTTTATCCAATAAAATATCCCAAGTATAACATAATACTCAGTGGATTGTTGACGACACTGATCTTGACTAGGGATAGCTGGTTTATTCAGGGTAGATGGGAAATGAATGGGATTTATCAGAACTTGTTCACAGAGATCTCTCTAAATATTTCACGTCTATGTACCCTAAGCATTATCACTTACATTTATTTAAAGCTCAGCATTTTCCATTATTTATACCAAGTATTTTCCAAAATTTATTTATGTTGCACTAATCCGAAAACAGCACATTCACATAAAAATCAGACTTTAAAAAAATGATATAGACATATAGCAATAGAAACAATATAAACACCCAAGTCCAATTAGAGAAAAAACCACCTTGGCCGCAATAGAATCTGCGACCTCTAGGTTGGCAGTCAAGGATGTTACCTCGCTACTACCAGGGCTGGCAAAAAGAAGGAAAATTCTCACAGTGGCACTTAATTGAGTCTTTAGGTTCATTCAAACATTCCTTAACCATATCAACAGTGCCTTGTGCAATAAGAGTTAAATGTGGGCTTGGTAAGTGATGTCATCTCCGCTGAGTGCCAATGAAGTTACTTGTCACTTGACCAACTTTGGCACCTATAACTTAAAACAAGAATACTGAAGTTTGTGTCTGTCAGTCCATAAAATTGACCAGTGCCATCCTTGCCCATCCAGATGTATGCACTTTCATTGATGTCTTAGCTGGTTGCAGTTCTCCAGTTCATATTTCAAACTCTTGGCACACCCATTGACTGGCAAAGAAACATTCTATCATAACACTCTCATACTTCTCATGTGGAATGAATACTCGTAACACTTCTCATGTGGAATGACTACTACATTTCAGTTAAGAGTTCATTGTGTAAGAACTTTTTTATTGTTGTTCATGTAGAATATACAGGCAGTCTTAGGGGAACTGGTTCGAAAAATGCTCTCATTGAAGTGTATATTGTCTAATTCTTCTTCTACTGAGTAGAAATTTGGCTGCCTAAGAGATTCCAGTAGAATGGTTTTTAACAATACCACAGTAACTTTGTTCTTATATTCTTTATTTTTAAAATGTTACTCTTGATACCTTCCATTATCGTGTTCACATAAAGTGTACATTCATGTGAGCCATAATGATGACATATTTATTATATTGAGTTCAATTAGTTAATTGTGAACGTGAATTTTTGTACAGCTCTCTTACTGTAATGCTTTTGTTGAGTTGGTAGCATCAAACATGTTTTTGAAGCTGCGAGATTTTTTGGGTCATGGGGATGGCTCCTTCCACTGTGAAGACTGGACTTCGGTTTCTATATCATAACCAGGTTGCATTACCTGTGATAATTGTTTTTAATAAGTTAGGGTCATTGCTTGAATGATTGAGCAGTTCCGGGCTGATATCAAGACTTTTTTGACTTTGTTCATCCATTAACACTCGCAGTAAAAATTTGGACACAATGCGCTGCATGCCCAAAATATCTATCAAAATGTTGAAATACAATTCAACACTAATGTCAACTTTATTGGCAATCTCCCTGAGTTAACCTACGGCTTGCTCGAACTAAATTGTTCATACTGTTGACGTGGGTGTTGTTTGTTGACATTGATGCTCGTCCACTTCTTGGTTCTTCATCGGTCGAGGTTTGTCCAGAATGGATGTGGTTGTACCATCGAAAACTCTATGCCTAACTCATAGATTCATTGCCGAATGACTCTTGAATCCTTGCATAAGTTTCAGTTTCACTTTTCTTGAGTTTAAAACAAAATCCAATGCACATGTGCTGCTTCTCTAACACTTTCATTCTCACAGACACCTGAATTTGCATGGCAAAGGTGTGTAAGCTTGGGCAAGAATCGCTGTGGTGGGGAGACTAGGCAAAATAATGTCACGAGCAAGGTGGTGTGTTACTTCTCACGGATGCCACTAGGGTGACACCTACCTGATTGTGATCTGTCAAGCAGTTCGCGTGTAGAGAGGCCAGTCTCATTTTTTTGTGCAGACTTTGTACATTGTGCCTTAAGCTAGCTTTATGGCATCAACATTTTTCACAGTAAATTATGTGGAAAACATTTATGACTGTTCTGTATTGAACAACCCTCATAGTTCTTAGGGAGGAATAAAAAACAAAACATCAAATCCTGATGTTTTGACTGTGAATTAATTTGACTAGCAAATAATAAGCATAAAAAGAGACGTTTTAGGCGTGATATGGTGGGATATCATGATTAACAAAAATTTGCAATTTTCCACAAAATATTGTTTATTTTGTGGAAAATTGCCAATTTTTATTGATAAAGTACTAAGCAGAAGGGGCTACTGTTTGATGAGAAGAGTAATTCTCTGAAACGTTTATCTTTCAGTGATAAAATCAAACATGCTAATTAATTTTCACATTATTTAATTGTTCTATGATTATGATGTGATGTATAATAGTTTTTCATTTAATTATATTATGATGAACATTAACCATTTTTACCAAATAATCACTGTCACTGTGTTAATATCTGTTAAGCACATGCGCTGACCCTAATCATGTTTTAAACCAAATTAAACTCATGGCAGATTGTTCTGTGCTGCCTGGAGATGACATACAACCTCTGAACAGTATACACAGTGTGAACGTGAATCCGGAAAACCTGGAAATGTGCTGGAATTTTTGTATGATGTTGCTGAAAACCTGTTTAAGTGTCTTTACTTGCAAATTAGCTGCAATAATAGTCATATTGAAAAGCATGCCTGCTTTATGCTGTGGGGCAAATGGCCCTAGCAAGAAACTTCATAATAATATAGGGTTTGTTTATTAAGTTTATATTTGCTCCTAAGAAATTATTGACAAAATTTTGCAGTTGTGGGTGCGATTTGGTAGAAATATAATGTATTGAGAAATGAAATAAGTGCAAGTTTCCACTAGTTTAATGATTTATTTCAGTAAATGATGCATTCAGCTGAATATTAGACAATTACAACTTACATTGGTTTGTTAAAGGCCTGTTTCATGTAAGTTTTTGTCTAAAGATAAAGGTATATTTTTACTTTTTCAGATATTTGTATATTGTAGCAAAACTTATCATGTTGGTGGGTGAATTTTAGCATTTACAAAATCCATTAGCCTGCTAAAAACCTGAAACTTTTTGGTAGAAACTGAAATAAATCATTACTTCTGACATGCAGTCCATATTCTTTGAGTGGAGAGGTATATAATAATCTAAAAATGGATTGATTTATTTTCGAACATCAGAGTTATACCTCTGCATTCACCACCTTTTGGGGCCCCATTGTCCAGTGAGTGTTTTGTCTAGAAAGAGGTTGTGGAACAGTTTTGTTTCATTTCTCTTATGTAAACAGTATTGAGATTATAAATTAGAGATTCAGGTGTGATTTGGGGGGGCAGTTCCAAAATAAAAGTTACGAAGACTGTTGCAATTTCCCACTTAATATTAGGTGGAAAATTGCAATAGTCTGTCTCTGTTAGTATTGAGGTTATTTATTAAAATATCTTCTATGAATTGAGATCAACCTTTGGCAATCAAACAACATTTTTCTCTGATCCAAGTTAGGGTGTCATCATTTTGTCCATCACTGTTTTATTTCTTTTGGCATTAATTACATACCCACTTATTACTCACATGTTAAATGGTTTTTCTATGATTCTTCGTACCTTTTACAGCTTCTGATTTCTTTTATAAAATGTATTAAAAAATTCAAATATTTTGTGACACTTGGAATTTTAATTTGAATACTGTGATACTGAATTGCTGCCACATAGAAAACAAGCATGCAATTAAGTGTACCTTTCCCCAGAAATTATGAACGTGGTGATTATGGTGGGCCACTCGAGATGGTTGAAATTACATATTTGACTCTGGTCATAAAATAGAGATGCAATTTTTTGTTAATCATGTTTACATAGAGATTGAAACACCTGCAATATTGAATGACCACTGTGGCTGCCATGCTAATGCATTGCTATTACTGATTTATTTTATTCATAAATCGTTGGACTAAAAATAATAAGGCTATTGCTCATATTTACTTGGTTCTTGTTATGTGCTGTACTCATTATATCATGTTTCTACTGCATATAAAAATGATGGTCAACAATTTTGTTTTGCAAAGTAGACAATCTTTGCTTATGGTTTTTCAGATATGCATATGCCAAATTTGGTCATTTTTTCTCCATCTTAACGGTACACTTGAAAATATTTGTCATCTAATTCTGCCATTTTTTTCTAGAAATGCGTGATTGAGCAAGGTAGGCAACTGGTGGACAGCCAGCATTGGGACTCTGTGTTGGAGTATGTTTTTCTAGCATGGTCTTACGTTCGTGCCACTCCACTCTGGGACAATCCTCCGCATAATGCTGCCAGACGTCAGTGCTTCAAGTCACTTGCAACACAGTGTATGACTGCCTTGAAGAGAGGCAACTGGTCGCCTGAAATATGTGATGAAATTGCTGAAAAGTATGTTTTACACTTAAAAATTACATATGTATATATCTAATCTTTAAAATTTGTCGTTTGTTTTTAAATTAATTAGCTTACTTATAATAGTATCCAAAATCTTCCTGAAATGTGGCTACAGCCCATTATTATTATAAACATGCATATAAATGTGAGATATCTGGTTCATTTATATAATGATAATCATACTTCTGTATTACAGGTTAGTACTTTTAAGGCTTTGTTGGTAATATATTTATTTAATTTTTTTTACTATTTGAAATATTAGATTTAAACCTCTGTCGCCCAGGATAGATCCTAAATTGCTGCTATTACGGCTTCTGTATTTACCCTCATAAAATGAATCAAGATTAAATTGCTTCTTACATTGTATGGAAAGTCAGACACATACCATTTTTAGGGAAGTTAATCTTATTTCCAGTTTCAAATATGTGGACAGCATCTCCTACCGAAATAAAAATATGGTACCTTAATCAGACAAATTCGGTGAGCTTGCTTTGCGGTAAAACCAAGGAAATCCTGATCAGCAGAGTCAAAATAGCTGCAAAAGTGGAAGTGGCAAAAGGACTTTGAGAAGAGCATAGTGATTGTAATCTTAAAGAAAACGAAAAGCAAGTGATGGGAAAACAGCCAAGTGTCAAATTGAGTCGGGTCATATTAAAAAAAAACCATAAACACAATAATCAACCCGAAGGTCGGTTTGGTAGGTGATGGTAGAGTTCAACCAGTACTAAGCCCGATGGCGTGTGAAATTCACACGTCAGGGTAGGGGGGCCAGTTCCTTTCCCTGTGCTGGTTACGGTTTTCCAGTAAGATCTGGCTCCCAAAAAATCACATAGCTTGGGTTCAGGTCATAATATGCATCAGAAATAACAAATCAGATAATTGTTGGAGAAAAATTTTTGAAAAAACAATTTGGATTTGGAACAACAGAGGAATGAAGTAGGCCATACTCCAAGGATCCTGATGAAATATATTTCCAAGCCATTATTTGTTCCATTTAAGCCATTGTGAAGTAGTATTCATGGACTTTTGGCAATTCAAGTCTTTGGCAATAATGGATGAAACAAGATGTTCAAATGGCTGGAAAAACTTAGTATAGATTACAATGATGAAAAAGTAATCAAATAATTACTTATATGGTATAAAAGTCACCATGTTGCTAATAAAACATAAGAAAATAGTGAAGGATTCCAAGAAACTTCAGGAAATGCTTTGACAACTTTTACCGGAGTTATTTGCTATATGTGAATTACTAGAAGTGAAGGAGTTTGACGAGGAAGCAACCTCTCATGAGCACTATTGAACATATTTGGAAGAGAAAAGAACTTGGAATACGCCTGAAAGGAATGAAGGTTAATGGGGAAGAACATGCCCTGTTCTGCAAATTACCTCAGATGAATAGTCATTCAAATCATGCATAGATCAAACATTATACTAGAATACGTCTTGTTGAATGAAAATGTTTTGAATCAGCTCATAAATCATAAAATTGATAATAAAAGTCGGATACACCATGTATGTCAATAAATGTAGAAAATTAAGATACTGGGTCATGAAGTAATATAATTACCTCCAACTTTGGCTGATTGGACATTTTTTACTCAAGTATGTGAATGAATACAATGTAATATTCAGAGGAAAAAGTCCATGCTCTTTTGTGAACTTGAAACTGTCATGTATTTTTTACACTTTCAGAATGGAAAGTTGTGTCGCTGACTGTGAAGATATGCAGATGTGCATGAAGCAACTGAGTGCTATTCGGAAAAAGCTGTAACAACTAAGCACCAGTTGTCCTTCGTATATAATGTAATGCTCCTTCTGGATATACATATCCATGGAGTTCACCTGAATATTTTTTCAAACCTCACATTATGTGGCTATTATGAATTGAACAAGTGCCTATAAAGTCATTTCATCTGATGTTAACATTTTAATTTGTAATACTTGACTTTTTAATTGCATTAGCATTATATTTTGATTTTATCACTGATAATTTCATTATGTGATTTATCAGGTTTTACATAAGTTATAATAGTGATTTTAATTTTGATATTGAGTTAAATATTGATTTGACTGATGTGGTATAGTTAAATACCAATAATTATTGATATCAACCTGATTCTGTGCAAACATATGTAGTTGTATGATACCATTAATTATAAGTTAAATTGATTGCTAGTTGAGAAAGTATAGAAAATCTTAAACTTCTGAAATGGTATGTTTATGTAAATTGCGCCATGCTATCCATAATGGCATTTTAAAAGTTTTGTTTTGTAGTCTTGATTTTGTATTTTTTATATGTAGAATAAAACATTGATTCTAATTTTCAAAATCTCCAAATTTTAGTAATAGTGTATTCTTTGACAAAGTTTATTAACTGATATTCCAATATGGCAATTAAGTTTAAGAGTAAGGTTAATGGTCTCAAGTCAATTACCTAATGATCTAATTGCTAAAATATTGTAGCTCTACAGTATACTGTGTAATCAATTGCATTCTTTAATAGATATGTCACTGATTACTTGGTCTTGGAAAAACTACCTCAGCTGGGTCATTGAAATATATATTGTTAGTTTGACCTAACAGTGGTATTACATTGGTGCTTGACTTAGTCTTTTCAGGGGTCAGTATAATTTTTCATCATACACAGTTTAATATCATCCACACAAAAATCATACAAATTTGATAGTTTCATTTACCCTTCATCCAGTCTTGAAAGAGACATTGTGAAAAATTTGCGATCACTGTTGCAGTGATCTGATTGGTGGGCCGTACACTTGTGTGTATGTATGTATGTATGTATATACATAGTGTACCCTCTGCCATGTATATGTAGTACAATGGTCATTAAAATAATAAAAATCTATTATAAAAAATATCATGCCTAATTGAAGGTTACCATTGTGCAGTGAACCAATCGCTTTGTTACTTACTCAGATAAAATGGTAATTTTAAATAATTCAATTTATTGACTCCATCATTTGAAATTAACAATGCTGCAGTTAGATGAATTAAGATCAGCCCACTCATAATAACATAACTTTATTTTAAATGTTACTATTACATTAATATTTTGGCGCAGATGCTATCATATCATTTATCGTACTGGTTTCAAGATGAATAAATGCATGCACAATGAAAGAAAGTTGTTTCAATTAACAGCTGCCTGTTTCTGCAAATCTTATTATTGCAACTTTTATCCTTTCAAGTACTATGTTGTGCTAATTGAAATTAACTTAAGGTTCTCTTCATGTTGCAATTGGCCATACTATTTCATCTATTTAACACTAGAACATTATATACAGTATTCTTTGTTTGTTCCATCTGTCCCAATTATTCTTTCCATTTATTTCTGTATTCTTTGGTTTTCTCATATCAGCTATTTGTAATACTTCTTATGTCGTTGTATATTTTCTGACACTTTGCACGTTCTGTTGTTTATTTGCAGTATTTTCACTTCTAATGCTTATAATGACTGGCATTAAATGTGGTATTTCTTATTTTTTGTAGTACTTACGTAGTTGTTTTTAATTCACTCCATCAAAATGTTTTTTGTAATTAACAAACTAATTGGTTTTATATATTATGTTTTCTACATGTTTCCAGTAATTCTCTTATTGTAAAGATGTTATTAATGCATATATATTTATATTACTAAGATGTCTTTTGGAAATGTCTTCTGAATCCTACTTGTTCTTCTTATGTAATTTCTCCTCTTATCTTAGCTAATTTTTGTGTTATTATTTTTATATTTCGTTTTTTTTATTTCTTAAGTATGTATTAATATTATGCATTTTAGTTACCTTATTCTTTGGGTATTGTCCTCCCTCTCTGACAACTATTTAAGGGTTTAAAAAATTGTTTTTTGAGGTTCGAAGTGTTATATTTTAGTATATCCATTTATGTGTATGCTGCCATCTCTTAAGTTTTTTGTATTTTTCATTTAATGCGATAGCAGCAATTGTGAATAGAGCTTTACCCAACTCCTTAGTTAATATTTATATAGTTGCTTCATGTTATTTGTAGATGTTTTGTTGCTTTATTATTTGGTTGCTTTTCGTTTCCCCTTTCCAGTATCTTAAGTTTTTTTCTTTGAATTTTGGTACATATTTTGGGTCCTAGGAATTTTAGCAGTTATATTTTTGGTAATATTTTATAGTCAACATTTGAACAACTATGAATTTCATTATTGTATATTTGTAGTCCTCTGTGCTATAAATACATCTATTTATTGCTAAGTAAATGAACTTTCCAATGCTATTTTTTATCCATTATTTTTTATTGATTTTTACTCCAATGTGCTTTTAAATATGCTAATATTTGCTTATGGGAAGAAATGGTGTAAATAAATTTCTCTAGCTCATTTAAGGAAAATTTCTTTGTGAATTTGACTTTTCTTTTTGATTTAATAGGAAATGGTCTTCTATTGGCCTATTATCATTGGCCTCTAGCTATCTAAGTTTTTGGGAATTAATTTTTTTGTGGCATGTGTTATTACATATTGTTTAAGTATTCAGTCACTTAAGGATTGTATGTTTTGCATAGATTGTGGTCAAAACCATATCTTTCCACTATTTCATCAACCGTTATCAATTCCCAGTGCTTCTGTTCATATCTCCTACAATTATGGGCTCATTTCCTTGGATTCATCCTGCTTCTTCAGAGTTCACGCAAATAATGGTTAGATATCCTCTTTCTATTTAAAATTAGTGCTTTTTTTTGACTCCTGTGTATGATTTTATTTTACTTTTCATTTATTATCACTGCTACTCCTGGACATGCTTATTGTTCTAGTGCTACACCATTATAATTCCTAGGTGATGGTTCTAGTTATTAAAAAGTTTGTCTTGCCCATTGAGTGGTAGGGAGTACCTCATTGATTTTTTTGGTGCAATGCTACATTAATGGCCTTAGTAAGCTTTGTAGCCTTAATAATAGGACATTGGCTTGCTTAATCTTCAGAACTGGGCAGTTAGGGCCAAGACAGAATGTTAATCTACCCTTTGTATTATCTATTTATTGAAGGCAATGCTTCGATAAACTTGTGTCTGTTAAGAGCTGTTCTGATTTTTATACAGGAAATTGTCAATGTGGTAGGAGTGGATAGAATGGTAACAAGCAAGAAAGTTTTGTTCCTAGTACATCACAGAGTGAGATATCACCAAAAGAGTTATCACAGGAATCATCTTAATACTTTCAAACACAGCAAGTCAGGTTAAAAATAAGGATGCTCAAATCATGATGGTTTTAGGTAATGTGGGCAAAATTTGCTTGAATTGAACACAAAGTGCTTAAATATGTAGATAATTGAAATATTTTTACTGATTTCTTATTGATATTGATGAGACTAGTTGTTTATTTGGCATCAAGGGGGAGATCATTGAAATGCCTTGATAATTGATCTTTAACATTAATCATGCCAAACTTGGCAATGTTAATGGGAAAAAGACAAGGAAATCATGGATGAGATGATAAGAAAGATAGATGAGAGAAGGAAATGGAAGAATGTAACCACTGATTTTGGAAGAAGGAAGTACACAAAGTCAAATAATATATTGATATGCATTACAAATAAAGCTAAAGAAGTATGGTGGAAGATGTAGTGTGAGGATATGCAAAGTTTGCAGAGGAAGGGTGACATAGGTGAGCTATACACGAATGTGGAAACACTGGGAAGTAAGAAGGGAAGATCTGCATTTAGAGTTGGAGATAAGTCAGGTGAGATAGTGGTTGAAGTAGAAAAGATCCAAGAGAGATGGAAGGAATATATAGAAGTGTATGTTAAAGAATCCAGGCCAACAAGCGTTGACATAGAAAAAGAACATGACGTAGATGAAGATAGCTTAGGTCCAGGTATCCTTGATGAGACAGAAAGGGCACTTGGGAGATGAAATTAAATAAGGCCGTGGGGGTAGACAACATTCCTGCAGAACTACTAAAATATTTAGACATTTTAGTAGTTCTGCAAAATATTTGGGAGGAAGAGTCAATACGGACTGATTTGTAGAATCTATGATGAAGGAATCTAGCCGGAAGACTGTGAGATGTGTTAGATCCTATTCTAAAAATGTTTAAAAAAAATTGTAAAGGATACATCATGTGAGGACTACAGAACAATAAGTTTGATATCACATGCAGCTAAAGTTGTTCTCAGGATCATCAACAAAAGGAGAGAGAGTAGGGCAAATGATTATGATCAGTTTGGTTTTAGGAAGGGGAGAGGTACTCATGATGCCATTGCAGTAATGAGATCACTAATCTAAAGGTGTATAGAATACAATCAGGAGATATTTGCCTGTTTCATAGATTTCCAAAAAGCATTTGATAGAGTGAATTGGGAAAAGCTAATGAGTATATTGAAGAAAATAGGAATAGATTGGAGGGAAAGGAGGCTAATCTGCAACCTGTACATGTCTCAGACTGCTCAGGTGCGAGTGGGGAACGGGGAGTCTAGTTGGAAAGTGTTAGGAAGAGGTGTAAGGCAGGGTTGCCCATTATCACCATTGCTGTTCAACCTGTATGCAGAGGAAATGATTAAAGAGGCATGGGAAGAACTGGGGGTCAGAATGAAAGTGGGCGGGGAATTCGTAAAATCAGTTAGGTTTGCTGATGACCAAGGTTTAGTTTGTCAGTCAGCCAAGGGGTTGCAAGAATTGCTGAGTGAATTGGAAATTCATTGCGACAGGTATGGGATGAGAATCAATATTAATAAAACAAAGGTTATGCAATTTTCTTGAAAGAAAAAGGCTAAGCAAAACATTAAAATAGGAGGGGGAAAACTAGAGCAGGTAGAACAGTTTACGTATCTTGGAAGTGTTTTGGGTCAACACGGTCAAAGTAGTTGGGACGTAAAGAGAAGAATTGCGCTGGGCAAAGAGGCTTTAACAAGGAGGAGGTAGTTGATGACTGGGACGTTAATTGAGGATATTAAGAAAAGACTCGTAAAAAGTTTGATATGGAGCGTAGCTATGTACGGCGCGGAAACGTGGTCATTGAAGCAGGAGGATAGACTTAGACTGGAGGCTTTTGAAATGTGGGTGTGGAGAATGGAGAGGGTGAAATGGACCGAGAAGAAAACAAATGAGGAAGTACTCGGTATGGTGGGCGAAGAGAGGGGAAATCCTATGGAAGCAGGAAAAATGGATGAAGGACGTATTGTTCGGTAGTTTGATGTGGAAGACTGTCATAGAGGGGAGAATGTTAGGCAAACGAGGAAAGGGAAGGAACAGGATAGGGATGTTGGACTGGATGAAAGGAGGAAGAAAGTACTCAGAGATGAAAAGGGGTTTGATGTAGAGTAGGATACTGGATTTTGTATTTTGTTAGGAATCACAAAATATTTATTTAGTAGCTGGGTCCATCCTAAAACCTACCTTAACTGGTAGATTACCTAATAATAATATATGTATATATATATATACGAGGGTCATCCGGAAAGTAGTACCCGTTCGTGAAATAAAGACACAAAAGTAAATATTAACAAACATAAAAAATTTTATTTGAAAGAGGATACTTTAAACTACTTCTCAACATAATCTCCAAGCAAATTAAGGCATTTGTCATAACGTGTGACAAGTTTCTGTATTCCTGCTGCATAGTCCTTCGCCGCCAGCTCATTGAGATACGCGAGGGACCCATCTTGCACAAATTTTTGCATAATGCAGATGGTGTTTAACAATTTCATGAACAATTGTTCGAGAAACATTGGGAAAATGCTCACAGATGTCATCAATTGTGACGCGCCGATCGTTCCTCACGAATTCGTCAACTGAGCTCACCAGTTGGTCTGTAATGACAGACGGTCTCCCCGAACGCTCATCGTCGTGTGTGTTCCCCCTCCCCATGTTGAAGTTGCGACACCACCGCCGAACAGACGACTCGTCCATTACATTGTCTCCATACACCTCCTTTAATTGGCGATGAATATCACATGGGCGAACGTTTCTTGCATTGAGGAATTTAATCACTGCCCTCACTTCACAACTGGCGGCGTTCTCAATTTTTTTAAACATTGTAAACAATCACAGAAACAACACAGGCAATGCTAGCGTCACGCAACTTGGCTCAGAGAAGGCAGACAAGCCACTGAAGCTATCTGACCTCGTCCAGCGGCTACTCGCGTCGTCAGCACTTCATGCGGCACGAACGGGTACTACTTTCCGGATGACCCTCGTATGTCACAATAACAATATTGGAATTCAGAAAAAAAGGGTGCAGGGGGTCAAAGATTCTGGTGCTTTTTGCACCGTCGCTAGTGGAAGTTGATTAGAAAACTAGACTTCCACTGATGAAGGTGCAGTGGAAGTGGAGTTTGGTGGTTTCTGCCTCTCTTGTGTATGATTGAAGTTTCAAATCACATTCATACGCTGTGTGTGGTAGTAGATCATTGCAAGGAAAATATTACCACAACGTTAGTGGGTGGCTTTCATCTTACACATTAAAAAATGTCTGTTAAACATTTATTTTTCCTTGTTGTCGTTCAGATGATCTTGCCATGCATATGGATGGTAGACAGGTCTTCGTATGATCTAAGAATCTTGTAGGTGTTTCTATGGTTTAGACGAGTGCTTTAATAGTCAATTTTGGTATATTTACCCTTGGATCATTTGGTTTAGGCCATATTAGACCATAAATGTACTTTAATAGGAATTGATAGCTGATTGTCACTGAGTCAATGAAACAGGTTATGTCTACATTACTCATTGCTATCATACATTGTGTTCTCAAGTTAACAAGTCTAAGGTAGGGTCGTGTCATTCACAAAAAGAAGTACAACTGTCCTTGTTGTGGTATTATATAATATCTATTTAAAAATTAGATTGGGTCCCATTTTAAAGCCATGAGAAATTTTATTGGAACAATGATTGGCAGATTTTATTTAGACTATCAATGACTACAAATTGCTTTTTATTGGTGTAGAAGTCATGTGACAAGTGGTGCACAAGTGAGTCATTGTAAGTCTATTCATCTTATGCCTGATTTAATGAGCTTGTGTAGTAATTGCTAATGAATAATCGTTTTCAATTTGCTAAATAAATCTTGCATTGAGTGAGCCCTCTACATTGACTTCAGTTTTAGTGGGTAGTTGAGTGTTTGTTACCATAGATTTCACTGCATTTACAAGGTTTTTGATGGACTGGTTGAGAAGCATGTGACTCACCTATTTTTCTGGCCTTCTTATTAGATGCATTCAATGTTTGCCTTCCAATTCACAGTACCTAATTTTGCGTCTGAATAGGAGAAAATAATTTGCTGATAGGCAAACGTGGTCCATTTACTTTTGTCTTTATCCATGTCTAGTGTATGATATGTATTATCATTAAAGATAGTCTTTAACTCTAAGAACTATGCATGGTCACAATCTGACTTAGACCATGACAGTATGTGGAGGTCTTTTTGCCTCCTCCTTTTCGATACTTTGTACTTTCCCTCATGCCAATTATAAAGCCTATTCTCTTCCCTGCCTGCCTAACAGTCTCTTCTATTTTGGCCTTTAATATCTGACCACTTCTGACCATTTTATCTATATATATGTCAATATCTCTCGTCCACCCACATTTTTTACATGTTTTGAATTTGATCTAGAAACTTCCTTTCTTTTTCTACCATATATAAAACTTTGTAACTGCCTTCGTCTTTGTTCAACTTATTTTCTCCATTCTTTTTGATGCCCATATTTCAATAGCTTCTCATCTGCACTCACCCTCTTCAAGCCAGTCTTCAGATTTGTTCAGTTTTGGTCTCCATATTTAAGTATTGATCTTTTCTTGTTGCCTTTATTCAGCATGTCTGAAACTCCTTAATTACCTTCGTGTATGTGCTTCTTTCAGCAATATTATTCTTAACGTTTCTACTGCTGCACCCCATTTTCTCCAAGTGCATGAACTGCTCTACTTATTCTAATTTATTTCTTCCTACTTTAATGCTTATTTTAGTATTCCTACTTCTTGAAAATCTCATTATTTCAGTTTTTTCTTGTGCTTAATGTTTATCGCATACTTTTCACATTTGTCCAGTAAAGCACTCTTCAATGACTGCAATCCCTCAGCTATCTAGCTAACTATCGCTTCAGCATCTGCCAACCTTAGTTAAATATCTGACTGCCCTCTTCCTCTCCCATCTCTACCCCTTTCCATGTCAATCTTCATGTGTCCTTTGCGTGTTTGTAAATTATAATGAATTTGTAATAATGAGAAGCCCTACCTCACTCTTATGATTATCTCTGCCCATCATGAATCTCCCTATGCTACGCTTACTTGTTTCATCTAAATTATTGAGAGATTTTCAATCCCTCTATGCTATTCCTATATTCCACAGTATTTAAATTTCACATGCAGTGAAAGTAGTAATGAGTATCATCAATAGAGAGTTACATAGTTGTGTTCACAATTACCAAAGATAGAAATACTTAGGCTTTGGATAAGAGAATACATGGCACTTGTAATTTTGAGAACATTAATAGAAAAGAATACAAAGTATGTACTCATGCAGGTTGGCTATGTGTGCTTCATTGATTTTGAGAAGGCAATTGGAAGAGTAGAGCGAACAAAACTAGTATTAGCCCTGACTACTTTTCTCCATCTCTGCAATTTCTCTGTTGTCTCCTTTGACTGAATTTCCTTGTCTCTGTTGTTTTCTCACCAAACTTTATTATTTAGTACCCTGTGCATTATTTTCCTTCTCTCATTCATCCTAATCCTTGAACCTGTGATCCATGGCTTCTTACTTCTCTTGAGTTTACCATTCCTGTTATTTTTCTTTTGCTGCATTTGCTCTTCCATTATTAAGGTCTGCCCACCTTTCCTCTACAGCTCCCACCCCTTTAATCTCTTATAGCTTTTTTCAAGTATTTATTTGTAGTTATTGCATTACTCAATAATGAGATAAACAGTAACTGTTTTAAATACTTGATATTTTACTCAACTTAATGAGAGCATCATAAAGAGAATGGAAAGAATTGCATTCCAAACTTACCTCCTCCTCTAACTTCAAATACCAGCCTTCAGTTCCAAACAGTTGGCTCCATATTGAAATTAAATTTAAAATACTTCGCCTTTCCACATAAAAATGTGATTTTACCTGATAAAGTTGATTGCTTTATCTCTGGGTCATTCCCTATTCATAAACTGCACTCTCCTACTCCTTCTTTCGTCACATGTATGGCATATCTTGGCATTCCCATTTCCCATCACCATGAGTGATTTCCTCCCAATCATGTTCCCAATTCTTTCTTGTATTCAGTCATACAAACTTTCTATAGTTTCCTCTTAGTAACTATCTGATGGCTTGTAAACTAGGATTACCACTTAATTTGTTGGTTCTGCCTCACTCCTGAGCTAAATTAATTACTCTGTGATAATTTATTTATAAATTATGTCATTTCAGTTAAATATTTTAATAGCCATAAAACATGAAAACAAGAAGTGAGCTATTTACAAGGGTATTACAATAGAGACAATATCAAATGGTTACTTGAGGTTTTTGGATGTAGATAGGGGAAGGTATACATGTATGAGATACAGCAACTATGAGCTCACTGGTAGAAAGGAACTAGGATATATTTGTATGCTTAATGAATTTTGAGATATTTAACTGGGTAATCTGGTCATTACTAATAAGCATTTGAATAAGATAGGAATAGACTGGATGGGGTAAATGACATCCAGAACTTGTACATGTCTATGTCCATTATCACCTGTTCTTTTCAATATATATGTAGAGGAAATGGTGAGGGAGACATAGGAAGGGAAAGGAGTTAGAGGAATTAGATGGCTATAAATAAAACAAAACAATCATTATGAGATTCTCAATAAATCGAAAGGCTGAGATAAACATTCTAGTTGGTTAACATCAGCTATAACAGGTGAAATGATTTCGCTGTTCGGGAAATGTTTTGAAGGAAATTAGGCAGATTTGTGGGAAAATTTAAACAAGAAAGGCAATCAATGAAGCTTTTACAAGGAATGAGTTGATGACAGGGAACTTATGTAAATACAAGTAATTGAAGAAAAGATTTTTGAAACTTTAATGGAGTGTAATTTTGTACAGCTTGAATATTGAAACTTAAAGAATAAGCATCAATTAGAGGCTTTTGAGATGTGGGTGAGAAGAATGGAGAAAATAGAAAGGATAATTACGGGAATGAAGTTCTGGGCATGATAGGGGAAGAGAAAGAGCTATTGGCATAAAATTGTGTTGTATTATAGAGTGTGGGATTAAAAGATATTTTTTTCATATTAATTAAGAGTTAAAAGCAAAGTAGTTTGTAGTGCTGGGGTTCAATGAAAAAACTATCCTAAATTGGTAGACTTCTGCTTAACTAAAACTTAAGAAGTTAAGCACGCAATAATTTTAATATCTGTGAATTTTTATAATAATTTTAATAGAATTATTACAATTTTTGTACCTTCTATTTTTAGTGGGTGATTTGGTTGTTTAATGGATAGTGTTGGTCTACTGACCAGAAGGCCAGGGTTTTCTTTTTGGGGATGCTTCTGGGCACCCTTAGCTTCACCCGAGGTGTGTGATTTTTAGGGTACTTCAATTTCTCTGAAAACCATAGGCAGTACAGGGAAAGGAACTGGTCCCCTGCCCTTATTTCCGAATTTTGCACACCGTTGAACATAGCACTTGGCGAGCCCTCACCTATCAAACCGGCCTAAGGGTTGATAACTGATTTAGCTCTATCTTCATGATGAGAAACAGTGATCCTGAGTAAATTCTGAATGAAAGCATTTCTTTCTAGTTGATTAAATGCGAAACTTGTTGAGATTCAAAATTAACTCGGGAAGTCAATTAAGAGTATGAATTAAATGATTTAAGGAACATTTCGTGGCATCTTATGAGTGTTATTCTTGATTTAAAAAATGATTGTATCAAATTAAAAAAAATACCTTGAAAATGAATAATATCTATTGTTAAATCTGAATTTTGTGATGGAATCTACTAGGGGAAAGGTAGCACATAAGGTTAATTTGCAAAAGCCATGAAACTGTGCAATCTTGTAGCTCTTCCATGGTAGGTAATTTACCCAGTAGTTATGAACTACTGTTTATTCTCCAGGATTTAGATCATCTTAATGAGCATTCATTAACTCCTCCTTATGGTAGGAATGGTTATCACACATTCGTTTTGGGCAGTTTTTCTTGATGGTCTTTTCATATAAGTTGTCTCTAAGACCTTTCAATGCACAATGATGATTTTCACTATTTTTCTTGAAGGTTAAAAAAAATTGTTGATAGTTATAATGAAGTTAAAACCCCACTCAATGATTTGGGCATCCATATGCTGTTCCACCTATACTGTTAATTGTCAACTATATCGGCGACGTCGTCGTCTTGTTTTCCTGATAAATGACAATCGAACCGCGAGCTTTTTAGTTTGTTCGTTCTGTTTGCATTATTTTGCCATCCCTCTCTGAGTTATGTTCGGTACTCATTGAGAATGTTAAATTAAATTGTTGATATTTATTTCTTCCTTGTTGTGGAATTTATTATTTACAGTGAGTAAGTGGTGTTAAATGTCACTGTTATCGCAGCTAAACCTTGGATATAGTAATGGCGGCGAATGGGGAGCTTACTCAAGCAGTGAATGAAGATGATCGTTTAGGGACCCTCCCAAAAGAGAAACCAGTGAATTCTGTGGATGGAGAGTTTTTGAAAGAGTTTGGCCTAGAGTTAAAGGACTTATATCGCCTTGGCTTAAAGTTTTACAAAGGTAATCATGTATTCGATTGAACAATACACCTAAGAGACATTTAAATTGCAACTTTTTTAAGTTTTCGGTAGTTATTCTTGCTGTTGACTCAGGATAATGTCGCCGATGGTGTTAGTTGATACCTAGGTTTTCTGAAATAGCGTGTTACGTAATGATATATTCTTGTCATTATGTTCTTTCTGCATAGATACTAGATAATTATCTCTAGTATCCTAGATACTTAATGAATTTTACATTGATTTTATTTGTGCAATAAATACCCTTTTTGGATATTTTAGTTAGCCTGTATGTTAAATTTGACTAAAAGATGTAATCAATGACGCTGAAATAATTATTCATTGGACATTTTAAACGTGAATTCTAATGTATTTTGCCTTTGCTTTTACCCAAAAATTGTCAGAAAATGTTGGTAAAGCACTGCAGTTATCATACAAGGATAAGTTAAAATTGGTCGCGTATACTCAACAAGTTAGCCATGGAAAATTCAATGCGGATAGTCTTCCACCCCTGGGAGTTCTTGATGTCATTGGAAAGGATAGGAGGTGAGCTGAAACATTTGTCGTAGTACCATGCATTTAAAACAATGTTATTAGTACTGTAGAGAAACATAATCTATGGACTTTTCAGATTGGCGTGGCAGTCACTTGGGGATATGCCTAAGGTGGAAGCCATGATAAATTTCTTGGATTTGTTGGTAAATCTTTGTAACTTATTTAAGCCGTTTATCGCAGCCCATGTCCAGGATATTAAGGAAAAAGAGAGAAAAATGTAAGTTGGAAACCAACCCATAAATTTATACTTACCCTCGGTGGCTATCCCGGATCAATTTTTAGTTGCCCGAGTTTACTTTAATGTTTATCGTCTAAAACTCCTCCAAAGTCATCATTGTGCTATAAGTGATATAGGCAACGCCTTTTATATGAAATTCAAAAGAAATGGTGGAAGTAGAGGGGTGGATAAATCTCTTTCCCCTCTTCTTTACTTTCACATTTTGAGGGGAATTTTTTTTCTGATATCCTCTACCACCGCTATAAACCCACTTTTGAATATATGTAAGCACAACAATGAAACAGGTATAACTTGCTGACGTTTTTATTATAGTGTTAGACTTCAGTATCAAACAGCATACTTAAATGTTTCATTTGAGTCTATAATTGTATGTAGTTGGTATGTAGACTGCGTTAAAGAGAAATTTTGAATAATTTTAAAATACAGGAGTGTAATGGACTTGTAGAGAGTTTAAAGCAGTTGAGGGACTCTTGATTGTAAATATTTCAAATGAGCCGTTACTGGTAGAAGTAATAATTAAAAGAGTGTGGTAATTTAATATAAAACTATTTAAGCTTTAGAACACCTTTGTGTGGCGTACATTTCTTTTGCTGTAAATTTTGATTCGATGTCTAGAATAATTATAGATAAAATAAATTGCAGGAAGGAAGATTTAGAAAAGAAGAGGGAATTTGAGGAGGAAAAGAGATTGATTGAAGAAACAAAAGCAAAAGAAGAGGAAGAAAAGATGAAACAAGAGCAACAACGGTAAGTTGAAAGTGGAATACTGTTTGCTCAAATGGCCATTTTGACTATGAAAATACTTGTGTTCCTAAAAGTTTATGGGAATGGCTATTCAAATGTTATCAGTTTAAAATATACAGTTTAACCTCATTTTGAGGGCTCTACATTTGTAAAATGGCAGTGTAAAAGTGTAAGTGGGTGAGTTTTAATGATAGCAATGGGTAACTGATAGGTGATTACACTTTTTATCTTCACTTTGTTAACATGAAGTTCTATAGTCTATTCTGGAGCATAAGATACTGTGTCTTGCTATATGACTTTAGTTATTGTTTAACTTTTTCGTGCATTCTTTTGTCCTGTCTTTCACTAGCCATTCGGCAAACCCTGTAGCAGTGTAACCTAGCTGTGTGGTAACCTAAAATGAAGTCCAGTGGCTGTGCGATGACCCATTTCTTTTAACTAGACCATTATTTGAAAGGAATGTGTTGTTCTGTTTTGACTTCACTTTTGTTTATTGCATCTGACAGTGTTTACAGTCTAGACAGTGTCATCAGTTTAAAGGTTATGGTATTTATATAGAAAAACAGTAGATAAAGGTGCTAAATACCTTGCTTAGGAGGGAAGAGGTGCAGAAAAGAATTTTTGGTGGGGAGACAGTGTAAGATTGAAGAGGATGCACCTGCCAATGTTACATGGACTCTTGGTACTTGGAACATAAAAGCTGTGCATGGAAAGGAACAAGAGTTATTGAATGAAATGGCTGAATGAAAATTGGATGCCCTGTGTGTGCAATAGGGGTCTGCTGTCAACATTGATGGAAATGGTTTAGCTCTGTGATTAGGATTTGGTTATAGTATATGCAGCATTCTAAGTGTGGACGTATTTCTGAATCAAGAGGCCTAATATCCATTTGGGAATAGTGTTATTCTATCATAGATTGTCCTGAGTTAATATGAAAGTTGGCATTCAGAGATTTGAAATAACGACTTGTAATGCATCAGTGGTTGGGAAGCATAGGTTGCCAGTTCTGAGGAATTTTAAGAAAAGTTCTAAATGAGTGTGACCCTGTTGAAAGGATAAGTATGAGATGTAGGTAATAGTACAGCAGGCATGAAGAGAGAATTGGGCTTTGAGTGACTGGTTTGAAAGAAAACTTCTTGTAAAACAAGGATCTACATATAATGTCATGTGTTTATGGGTGACTGTGAGAGAGGTGAGTGGATAGATAAGGTAGTTGTAATGATTGGAGATGCAAATATAAGCTTGCAAAAATATCTTTGGTGGCTCTAGAAAACTTGCTAAACCGGTAGATTACCTTAAAAAAAATTAACTTCACAACAGTGCAGGTCATGTGTGCTTGAGAGAAGTGCGTGGAAAATGAAAAGAAATATGGTAGTCCTTCCTTGTGGTGTGCATGATTTTGTGTAATGCTGTTCTTGGCAGTAGGTTATAAATCTCAAAAACATCATGTTTCCTTCCCTCCTGAATTACCCAAAGACTACAAGAAACTTTTGATCCTCCTATAGTGCCTTAATTTAGCTACTACAGTAATTTACTGCAGCTTAATGCGTCACTTAATGTCTTCTTTATGGCATTGAACCATCTGGACAGTGGGACAGTTTGAAAGAGCCTTCATTGTGTAAAAATGTATTATGAAAGAACTAATTTGATATGGTTTTCTATTAAAAATACTAGGATTACAAGTACACCATCAATCTTAACTTAGTTCACGGAAGCACTTAACTAGAATTTTCACTTTTAAAGCAAAAGTTTAAGAAATGGAAACATGAAGTTAACCATGGGCAATAGTGATGATGTTCAAGTATTTCTGTCTCTGGTAGATGGAGCTGTATTCTAGGCATGGTGTAGGTCAAGTGAGGACTGATTGAATTTATATGCATTTATCACCTTTGCTTTCACCTATTTTTTTTGATAATGATAGGCAATTATTTCTTCATTTGTGGTGTTTAGTATTAAAATTTCTTTAGAATCTACACTGCAAGGTGTGGAAGATAGGGAGACGATTGTTGAGGTGATTTAAGTAATAAAGTGCATATGTGTGCGTTGTGGTGGTGAATCGTGCAAAGGAATAGCGAAACCATAAATCTTCTCTATTCAGCAATATTTTCGGGCACTATTTATCCCTTTGATATTTTATCGCCGTTGTCTTATATGCTGGTGCTAGTTTTTTTTATTGAAAATGTTTGACGCCCCGACCCTGGAAGTCATTGTAATGGGAACGATTAATTTCCCAAATGTACGTTTCGTTTATTCTCACTGATAATATCGCCACAACACTCTGCCCCCCCTCCTCCCGTGCGCCAATTGCTCAGCCCCGGGGTGGAAGTTTTCCTTCCCTGCATCTTAATGGAGGTTCGGCACCAAATAGCCGTTTGTGTCACATATTCACAAGTATCCACCACCTCCACGCTCTCTCTGCTCGTCCCCGGTCTCCCTCTCACACCGTCCTCTCGGGCGGTCGGGGGTGTGGGGTCTGCCTGTGTGGAGTCGTTCCTGGGGGGAGGGGCAGCTGGGGACGGAGGGTTTAGGTTGGAGGAGGGCGGCGTGGTGACTCCCCATCTACCCTCCTCCCTCCTGTTTATTAGCCACACGGCGATAAGAGGGCTGAGTCGGAAGGGCGAATGGAGCGGGAGGGAAAAGGAGGGGATTGGGTTCCTGGACGCCCCCGCCCGGTCTCCCCTCCAAGCTTCCCCTCCCCACTTCACGCCCGCCTCTTCACCCTTGGTGAGGCTAGAGAAAATCTCCGCGCCGCCAACTCATGACGTCCTCTCGATTTCCAGGCGGCAGATCCAGGAGGCCCTCAATCAGCAGACCTACCACCACTTCAAGGCTTACGCGGAGCAGCAGTTCCCAGGAAATCCTGAGCAGGTGAGCTTCGCTTCCACCCTTTTCACTTCCCACGACAGGAGCAGGGAATCTTTCGGATATTCCTCAAACCCCTATGGTCGTGACAGGACGGATCATTCCCAATACGAAGTTTCTGAACGAATTGTTCAATGCCGATTTGTGAATAGGAGACGGTGGAGAAGGATTGTCTGAAGTATCTACGCACTCGAGAGAATATTAGGGAGGTCCGCATCCTCATACTTTTCACGTGCTCAACACCCCATCGACTATTATTGCTGGAAACATTTTGGAAGAGTATTTAGTTATTCCCTGCCCTTATCGAAGGCTGAGGATTTGGAAGGTGGGAATCCTGGATCGCCATATGGTTTCGGTGAGTTGCCCAAGGTACACACCGACCCTCACCATTTCATAATTTATCTTATTTTGTGTGTTATATATTTTCTCAGTTGTCCGTGTCCATTTCCTAGCAACCCATATGGACGATGTTATAATCGTGTTTAAGGTGCTCCTACGTCCGATGTTATCGTTTTCCGTGTACAAAGGTGAAGAAAAAGCATTGCTTGACAACACAGGATCCGAGACGGATGCGAGGTACGAACGCTTAAACTCCTGGTTAGTCGGCGAGTGTGTAGTTTGCAGGCATAGAATTTGTCTCCTGTCGATTTATCACGAGGATAAGGAAAACGAATTAAAACACGATAAATTAATATCCCTTTTAAATCCTCATAAAATGTAAATTTCTCACTGAAGAGCTTTTACCGGGCAATTTATAAAATATTTGACCGTTTTATGTATTGTAGCTGCTTGCATAATGTTTACTCACCCCTATCATATACTGTACCGATTCCTGGAATATACGACATTGAAAGAAAGTTATAATTTCTTCTGATGAGCCGATCGAATCACCTGCTTCGTCTACACTTAACGAACTCGAATTCATCAGGTCATGGAAGATTAAATTATGCCTAATGGACTACCTCTTGTCTGTTTGAGTTGTGGAAATTTAATACGTATATGCAGAACATGAACTACGTGTTAGGCTCACGTGAAAATATCTTAAGATTGGACGAGATTTACACAGCCTTTAAGATAAGTTTGAAAATGTCTTCTTTTCGCGCAGAATATATTTTCCACTCGTAAGTCTATCTCCATTCATTTTTCATCTCACCGCCCCATATGTTCATGTATATATGGTATCCTCTAGTAGATTATGAGCGCCGCTTTGTTATTTCTATAACTCTGATGTTAGCTTTATGTGGCTGCGTGCGTTTTCATGCTATCCGGTATCACTGAATCTATAAACTTAGAATTTTTTCATACTATAAACTGTATTATACTTCAACCGGTTTCGACGCATAGGCGACATAATCAGGTATACTATATGTTACAATGCTAAGTTCCTTTATTCGGCGATCCTAATTTTCACAAAGTAGAGCTTCAAACCATGAATTCTATTCGATGTTCGTAAAACGATTTTATTATATATATAATTGTCGCTGACCCGAAGTCTGGCGCGGGTATTTGATTCCATTCCTTTGTTCAATTCGGCATTCAAGAAGTTCACATCTTAGATTTTCTAGTGTGTGCCGTTTATATTTTTTCAGTTCCAGAGACACCTGTAGTGTCTTTGGATTTTGTTCAGTTACTGAACGATATGGGCTGCCATGGATTTCAACACTGTTGAGGGAAAGGGATTGATTGAAAGCAAGGAAAATGTTAATAAATGACACATGTACATACCTAAATCTGACTCGTTAGGATATTCAAAAAACGTGTAAAATTGAGATTTTGGGAATGTCTATCTGAAGTAAATGTCCTTGATGTGTCCGTGATCCTGAAAATTATAGTTGTTTGAATAATGTCGTACTGTAGAGGTCGCTCATACCCCGTTGCAATACACTTTCAAAATGCTTCCTTATTTTCACGACTCTTTACATTTGAGATACCCAAATTTATGATATGTGAAGCACTCACTCCAATTTATAACTAAAAACATTCTTATTATGACCGAGCAAATTCAGGAGAATTCCTGGCCTGAACAATCTTAACCCCAGCATCCTGGAGGAGGTAAAGTCGGCGTTGGGTGTTATACTGGCGTAATTTCGTGATTTCGATGGGACTCGCCCCTCTTCATCTAGTCGTACGGCTGGCGTACGCCACCAGCACACGCGCTCGTCACGTCGCGGCCAGCACGCGTCTGGTACCAAGAGCTGGCTTCCGCCCATAAACGCTCACCCGCTTAATCCCTTCCGTATCTTTCCTCGCATCCATCGTAGATTGTGTCTGGCGGGCGGCAGATTCGATTTCGGTCAGAATTCGTTCGTGTTTTCCCAGTGTCTCGGAGAGGAAAACGGGGAGATTGACCAGCGGCAGATGGATCGAGGTGCAATAATTCTTGCCGCGTAGGGAAAAAGTTTAATCTTTTTTCACAGGCCCGTTCGGATGGAGAAATGGTTGCGAGGAAGGGTTAGGCTCTCCTCGTCCATGCCTGTGGTAATTAGTCTCCCGTGAGCTCGCCACGAGCTAACACTTAAGTGTGGCGCCATCGTCTCGCAGATATTGTTTGTCGATTTTCCCTTTCGCTTGTTGGTCGATTGAACCAGTCGTCCTTCCTTTTCCCGCCGGGTGCTATTGGCGGACGAGGTAGCTTGTTTCTATTTTGATTTTTACCTCCCAATTCCATTCGTTTAAAGGTTCCCATGTGGTCGCGAGACCAATCTCCACGAAAAGCTCAGAATCGTAAAGATCCGGATAATTTGACGGAACGGCCGGCCGTGTTGATGAAAGTTGAGCGTTAAGCACATGTTTAATGACGTGGGTGTGCTCCTGGGAGAGGATATTTTTTGAAGGGCCATGGACATTGTCTTCGCCCGGCGCTCCCGGTCGGTGCCCGCGTCAGTTGAGACGCTAATGAGGGTAATTTTGTGCTTTTCAATTTCAAGGCTGCGTGTAATTGTGTGACGGAAAAAATAATAACGATCGACCCGCCTTTAGTGGCTGACACTAACTTCGGTGCCAGTTAATTGGTATAATTTTGCTTCCTTGAATCACGTCAAAATAATGATTACTGCAATTAGAAATATCGTCACTCGTCCTCAATTTCATGTCGAACAATACACCTATTTTACGTATTTAACAATGTGTTAAGCTGGTCCGTATGTGAAACAATATTTAGCAATGTGTTAGCTGGTGTTATAATAATTAAACGGTGATTGAGTGATGTGGACAGGCATGAACGTTTAAGGATATTGTCATCTAATGAAATCATTCCCGTGACACTGACCCGTGTATCCGTCGCGGGTTAAGCTCTCGGCTCTGTCATGGGTCATGCTTTCATTAATCGGCTTTCTTTCATTTGAAGTGATTAGTTATATTTTGATATACTCCAACTACTTAACTTAATTTTTGACGTTGCATGCCTGGATCTCCTGCCACACACCCTGGCAGCGGCTTGCAGGGTACCATGTTTTGTAAAAATTCAACCAAGCTTACTCGGCTCACTATTAATTTTATTCGAGATTTGCCATGGTTCGGTTAGTTTTGCGAAATGGTCTATGCGTCTCAGCACCAAAGGAACACAATGATGATACATTTATTCATTGAGGGGGCCTACTCCTCACGAGTTTCCGAATGACCGGATCAATTTTACCGACCGTTTCAGGGTTCATGATCATGTGAAGTAACCGTTTGATACTTCTAAATTGTACCCTGACCCCATGTTGATTATATTTTATTATGAAAAAGTATAAATCACTCGATTATCAATATTAAAACCACCGCCAGGGTGTGTGAAAGGGGGTGATGACACACCAAGTGTGCAACATGAAAATGTGTGTATGAATTAAAATAATGTGGATAATAAAAACTACCAATGCATGCAATACGGCTTCTGAGTAAGATATACTTCTCTACGCACACGAGAGAAGTTGTCGGTCAATGAAGGACAATAACTGAGATTAGGTATAGAACAGATAGATTTAAGAGGTAATATTTCCCACGAAAGATAAGGGTTCAGGATAACGCTGTCCGACTGCACTGGAAGGGATAGGTATTTTGGGTTTAAGGTAGTCTGGTGTGCAATCACCCCCTGTCACTCACATCGGTGGCTTGCGGGGTACTCTGTAAATGAATAAATAAAATAATAAATAATCTAAGGTGAGAAAAGGCCACGCTGATTTGTAGTCACTAGTAAGATACGTTTATATGCCGACGATGCTGTGGTTTGACGAGATATCCTTAATCCTGAGGACACAGCAGCGTTTTTAGATGACCTAAATGCAATACAACCTTGGTGCAACACATGGAAATTATAATTTACTTAAAAAAACTTGTGATGAATTTTTGGAAAAGGAGCAATTCCATCCCGAACGCCTACCGCATTGCGAACACCGAAATAGAATGTGTGGACTCGATTTCGTTAGGCACTGGCTCACACCATCATTTTCTGCCCTCTACCGCAATGTGACCATTACTGTGTCTGAAGTTACTGCTGCCTGTCACTAAATCACTCACACAGGGGCGGAGGTAGGTGCTGCAGATACCGCTGGGCTATCCTCCGATAGCGACTGATACCTGTTGGAGACTGGGATAAGGTTTGCCTTTGCATCTGCCATCCTTCGCCGCAGCGTCAATTTTCCTCCGCTACTGCGCGAGGCAATCTTCCGGTTTCCGGAATGGCGCCTCTCCCCATCAAAAGACCCGTGCGGCTCCATTGGCGCGGCGAATTTTCGCAACTCCACCAACAGTCAAGCCCTTCCGCGAAAGACCAACCTTCCCGTCAACCTTTGATAGAAGCTCCGACACGATACCCTCCAACGCAGCGATATGGGCCCTAAGAGACACGCCTTCACTGGCGCAGGCGTACATGGTGACGGTAAACATAAATCCTAATTCTATCGAAAATGCCAAATTTTTAAACAAGGGCTTGGTCAAAACAATGAAAGTTACACGTATAATAAATGAAAGATTTGTATTAGTTGGAAGGTTAATTTTATCTTATAACCTTTGACCAGGAGGGACCTGATGTAAAGTAGGATGTTGTGTTTTGCTAGGGGTCACAAATTATTAAATTAGTAATTATGTCCATCCAAAAACCTACCTTAACTGGTAGATTACCTTTAAAAAAAAACCTTCTACCAACAGAGACCAATTATGTTTCAGCGTCAGGTCATGCGTTTCTGACCCAAGGAGTTGCCGTCATAAACCGGAATCGTTACAGCCACTATCTCCCCGCTGTCGGAACACCAGCGGAATACGTCCATTTGAAATTAGTGACTAAAAGGCGTAATCAAACTCCATGACGCGTGACATAATGTTATTATAGTGATTACATTACATAGTACCCTGCAAGCCACCAGGAGGGTATGTAGCAGGGGGTGATTGCTAGCGCGGTCGGACTACGTTATTCTGATCCCTTCTCCTTCGTGGGAAAAAAATGGCATCTTAAATCTACGGGTTCTGCACTTAATCTCTCTAATTTTACTAACGTGACCTCACATTCCGTATCACGATGGGGCTAATAATACATTTTAAACATCATCGCTAAAGAGATATCGCTCCGAATTATGTGAGATATTATATCTGCAATGTAAAATTTGCTCCGTGAGTCCTAGCCTAGCTCCTCTAATACTTTTGATACGCTACTCATTTTATCGTGCCAAACTTTTACAAATCTAGCTCTTCTACGCAGCACACGATCCAATTTGGCAATAAGTCCAACTTCATGAGGATCCCATAAACTAGAAGCATATTCTAAATGAGACCTAATTAGCGAAAGATAATATTTCTTGTTGACCATTTCGTCACATTTCCTAAATACTCTTCAAATAAATCCTTATAGTTTGTTTGCTCGCTTGTCCACATATTTCCCATTTATGTTTCATCCAGGAGGGGCCGTGAGTGAGGGTAACCCTTAAGTACGAGTATTTAAGATTCCATTGACTACTAAGTCATATTCCACTCCTCTCCTTCACTCGTCTCCTGTTAGGCCCAATAGGCCTTAACAACCGGTTTTTCGACCTATATGGTAACCAGATTATTTTATCCAAACAGAATCATATCACAATAAAGGCGGAAAGTTCAAGGGAAGAATTGATAACGTATCCAGTTATTGACAAATGGTTCATATGCGTGATACAGAAATAATCTCCTTTCTTCTGCCGGAATCAGTACTATCTCCAAATCCATTCTATAAATAGGTGTTATAAGCATGGAATATTGTTATTATCGTATGGTTTTGTCACATTCATAACTGGACTGATTCTCTTGGCTTAAAGTTTGAGGAAAGAAATTATTACTACCTTCGAGTTTTTCGATGTGAAAAACTATACTGAAACGATATTGATAGAGAATCCATAAGCATTCTGGTCATACGTCAGAGAAGTTCAGGGAAATTCGTCAAATGTCAATTCTCTCAAAAATGTTAAAGCCTAAAGATTAACCAGCGGTTTGGAAAAGGCTTACTTATTAAATTCCTTCTTTCAAAGCGTCTTCACTAATATCTCACAGAATACTACCGATAGCTACCCAATTGTGCCGGTCAACCGATGCCCAAAATTGAAATCTCACATAATGGAGGAGAGTGTTTGCTGAAAAATATTAAGCATAATAAATCCTTCGTGCCCGATGAAATACCCGCTCGTATATTTAAGGATCTAGCTTGGGAAGTTGCGCCGTATCTAGAAATATTATTTAAGAAGTCGCTGATAGATCACAAGGTTCCCAGAGATTGGAAAACGGCTAACGTAACACCAATATTTGAAAACGGAGACAAGGAGGAACCGAGTAATTCCAGACCTATTTCCCTCACGTCCATTTCGTGCTAGGTGATGGAATATATAGTTGCTAGTTCGATCGTGAGACACCTCGATAGTCGGAAGTTATTAATGAAAAATCAGCACGGTTTCCGAAAAAGTAGTTCCTGGGAGACACAACTTGCGCTTTTTGTTCATGGTATTCTTATTTCGAGAGAGAGCAATGTTCCAGTGGGCGCGATTTTTCTAGATTTTAAGAAATCCTCCGACAAAGTACCTCATACGAAACTACTCGCAAAGCTAGAAGCATATGGCATGGACTAAAGACTTTTTGATTGGTCGGGTTCAAAGAGTAGCCATAGTTGGAGTTAGCTCAACTGCAGCAGAAGTTACTTCAGGTGTTCACCAGGGAAGTGTTATCGGACTTCTTTTATTCCTACTTTATGTGAACGACATTGACTCCGTAGTCTCTGGTGAAATATGTTTATTTGCCGAAGATGGAGTGGTTTACCGTGATATCCGTGATCCTGAGTGCATAGCAGCTTTGTCAAATGATCTCAATGCTATACAACGCTGGTACGACACTAGGCAATTGGGATTGCCTGCGTAGTCGTAAATATTTGGAAAAATAGCAATTCCCACCCGAACGCCTACTGAATTGGGAACACCGAAATGGAATGTGTAGACTCAATTAAATACCTAGGCGTTACCCTCACTCACGACCTCTCCTGGGTGAAACACTTACAGGAAATACATGTGGACAAGCTAACAAAAAAAATTAGGATTTATTGGAAGAGTACTGGGTAAATGTGATGAAAAGGTAAAAGAGAAATGTTATCTGTCGTTGGCTAGGCCTCATTTAAAATATGCTGCAAGTACGTATCTTCACGAAGCTGGATTAATTGCCGAATTGGATCGCGTGCAGCGTTGAGGTGCTAGATTTGTAAAACGTTAGGATTGACTTAGTAACGTATCCAAATGTTAGAACAGCTAGGCTGGGAATCACTTACGGAGCGAAGGTTAAATTACAGATTGAAGCTCTTGCATAAATTGGAAGGAGGTCTCCTAAGGAGTGATTTTGAAAATATATTATTACCCCCATCGTACTACGGTAGGGGAGATCATGACAGTAAAATTAGAGAGATTAAGTGTAAAACAGACGATTTAAGATTTTTCCTCGAACGATAGGGAATCATAATAACATTGGTCGACAGCGGTAGGGTCATGTTCGGGTAAAATGATTCTGGTGAGTATTCACCCACTGCCACACACCCTAGCGGTAGCTTGCAGGGTACTAAAAATTAAATTAAATAATAATTAGTGGGTTGCTATTTTCTCGATGGTTGCGACAGTGAAACAGTTTTGATCGGCTGGAGGGTGAGAAATTCGGAAATTTAAAATGATTCTGGTGAGTGTTCACCCCTTGCCACACACCCTGGCGGTGGCTTGCAGGGTATGTATAAATTTCAAAAAATAAATAAAATACTGAAGCCGTATTTACGTTTCTTGGGTTAATACGAGTCAAGGGTTAATCTCTTAAATAACCTCCATTGTTTTCAGTGCACATTGTCCCATGGTTTTACCCCAAGTGCCGGGAAGCTTTACTTCTGAGTAATACTAAGAATGGATAACAGTTGTTATAGTCGTCTGAAATCTACCCTTTGCCTTAATCGGTACCGCTCTTAACCGTCAAAGATATATTAAAACGCCGGGAGGGGAACCGAGCGACAGCGAACTGAAAAGAGTTCAGTGTTTTGTCGTTATCTCATCTAGCTTTAGTTTTTGTCCTTGTTACCTGCAGCTCTTCTCATCGGCGTAGAAAAGTATAGCTTACCGTACCCTTAGATACCGGAGTACATTTACCTGCAGTAATCATTATATACTTAAATATTTTACAAAAATGTATTGTTGCTGAAAATTGAGATAAACTCTGTTTTAGATTATACATGGCTGGCGTGTAATTAACCCCAGCCACACTAGTGGTAGCTTGCAGGGGACCCTGTAGATACATCAACGCGTTAATGAACGAAATTTTATACTTTGCCGTTTAATCAAAGACAATTAGGTTTAAATCTTGAAAGGCAACCGATTTCCGGTCCCCCATGTCCACAGTTTCTCTTCAAGACTATTTTCAAGTGGGAATAATGGCGTAATTTACGTAATTAATGAAGTCAGAGAGTCTATCGCGTGAGATCGTGTACTGAAGAAAGACTTCATGAAGGAGAATATTTTATCGCCCATTGTGCACTGCCAAGAGAGTTCAATGATAGCAAAGCATTTTAGAAATTGCACTCTTCCCCTTAACTTCAGCGGCACTCGTGTCTATCAGTGGGCATTTCCCGTTTCGCGACTTAGGGCTTAATGAGATCGTCTGGAGGTCGTTGATGGGAGAGAAACATTGTTGGCTCGTAAAATAGGCGACCATTTAATGTTTAGAACCGCAGTGAAATCATGTGGGTTACTATGCATACGGCGGGGTTCCTTATCAATAAAAGCGAATCATACCCATCAGCTAAAGGAATCGAAAAAAATTCTTCTAATGTATTGTAAAAACTCACTCCAATTCGCAGTGCACGATTCTCGATAAATGACTGTACGATCTGCGAATATACACAAAGAATATTTCCTAATTCTACATTGTGACATTCACTTCCTTAATTGCATAATGTGTGGTTGGCATGTACTCGTATGCTTTGAAATGAATATATTGTGTAGATATAATATTTTGTGATTCGATGATAACTTTTTTCTCCGTACATTTTTGTTTTTTAAACTCCCATTCACGTGATGGATTCAAGAATAAGAAGCCGTGCGGGTGCCGGAAAAATGTGACGGCAGTTTATCGTTGAAGTTTATGCTAGCTCGACTCCTGCTTGGCCTGTGTATCGATAAGCTTACGTAATAAAATACAAACTGAAATCGACAATGATAAGCAAAATTAATTATTGTATTTTGTCAATCTTCTCTACTCTTTTGAGCCCGAAGTAAAAAAAAACCTTGTAAAACCTCCGAGGGTGACAAGATTTGGTGTAAGTCGTATAAAAATCGAAATACAATTTTTATACTCGGCAAAAAATGAAGATACATTCTTTAAATGGTATTGGTTTATACTTATGCATAAATACACATCATTTTTCTCATATGCGATTGAATGTTTGGTACTCAAATTAAAATATAATAGTAAATAAAATATTACTATTTAAAAACTGGTGTTAATTATTATGTAAGAGAAGTTTGTTAGAAAATGTCGTATTGCCTATTCAGCAATAACGTAAATAATATTTGCGACTACAGAAAATATTGACGTGTATAAACAACGCACGCCTATAAGAGAAATACGATCAGGTCAACAGTTAATTTATATCATTATGGATTTGCTCGGCGTAATAAATATTTTGGTGTAAAAAAATCCTAATTTAAAGTTGTGAGAATTGGGTGTATTCGGAATGATTAACGGTAAATTTTGAGTTTCAGTATTAATGAAATAAATATAGTAATAATTTTTCTGATTCCGTCGGCTCTCTTGGTTATGGTAGCTGTTTTGTGTAAGACGTTGGAATGGTGCTTCAATCATGGCCATTTAGGGAATGGGGGTATTTCCTGCTTGAAGTGAAGTCATAGGAGGAACAGGGAAACTCGAATGTCAGTTAGGTGCCAGTTAATGTTTAGTGTAACATCATGTCCAATGGACCTTATACACAAAGTGCCGCCGTCATATTGAATGGAATATATACCTTGCCGTTGCATTTTGTCGTACGGAGTAAATAGCCGAGTTGCCTGAACTAGCCCGTGGGAATATAAAAAGTGAGGACAGTACATGAGTTTTAGAACTTTTGATGAAATAAGCGGTTTGATGATGCACCCGATAAATTCTTCGAGGCCTCTAGTAATCGGGGTAAAATGAACTAATAATATTATTTATTTTAATGGAAAGCCGAACACAGTGAAATACAGTTATGGATAAGGAATCGCCGATGCTGATGTTTCTTTGGACGTATAGATCTTGAGTGATGCCTCTTGCCTCTTACTATAAACTATATTATACATATACTATATATATATATATATATATATATATATATATACTCATATATACAGAAACATATATAAGGAAAAGGGATAGGAACACGTATAAAGGACGAACACAATAGAGGTGGGGAAGGCGGAATCGAACGGATCACAAGAGTAAAAATATATATATATATATATATATATATATATATATATATATATATATATATAATATACTATATATATACTGTAGTACAAATAAAAACCTATTGTTGCTTCTTTCAGAAGCATTATAGCCAAAAATCAATTAACTTCGAGCTTTTTTCACTCAATTGGAAACTCCCGGATGATTCAGAAGCCATTTAGCCATCTAGACTAAGAGTAACAATTTGGAGGGATATCTGGGCTGATTTAATATGGGTGATACGGGCAATTATACGATTTGTCGATAGCTTAACTTGACTAACAAAATCATCAAGGTGTGTCCAATGTAAATACAAGTTACAAAGCTGTTTTAGCTTGTTACTTGTTTTTTATCCCATATCTCCAAAATTTCTTCGACTCTTATATTTTTCTATTTGAATTTCTGCATTTTAATGCATATAAGCGGATGACTCCGTTAAAAGTTACTGTTGCGGTATCTCCCGCAGTTCTTTGAATAAATTTTGGGTTTTAGCTCGCAATTTCTTCTTCTTCCCCTTATTTGTAACGTCGTCGGTAGCCTATCTATCTCTCTCTATGCAACTTCGGTATTCTCCATGCTCGTATCTAAAAAGCCTCCATTCTACGCTTATCTTATCCCAATCGCTAACTTTCTAATCTTTACGACGCTACGCTCCATGTTTACTTTCTTCTCTTTACGCATAAAAGCGTGAGGTATTATCTCGCGAAACCCTTGTATCATTTTTTTTATGAAAAAAAATTGATTGTACTGTTCACATTTATTTATTCAAAACTCGTTTCAACGCCTTTCGTGGAGTCCAATTGACAACTTATGCATGAATAGGGATGTAAATTTTTTATGCCTTATGGTAAGGGAATAATGGCAAAGGAAAGGGATTTTGGGGGGGATGATTAAATTGGAGTGATATTACATAAAAGTCCGTGAATCAACCTTAGGTAACAAGAGGAACTGATAAACTTGGGGAATGTCTTCCGAATGTGTTTTCGTGGGTTGGGTGAAATTTCTTCTTTAGTATATTTTGGGTTATCTCCCCTTTGTCTTCCCGGTGGAGGAATCAAAAAACAAGTCATTGTTATGGGAAAACTAGCTGATGCCTTTTTATGAGCGATAATGTGCCGTTATCATTATCTAGCAAGTCGTCGTTCTGCAATTATAGTGTCCGAAAATGTTACCTGTTTGGTCAATATAGGTTGCCCAACTATCACACCGTACTTCGTTAACCGTGCATTTCTTCCCCCATCTTATGTTTTTTTCGCTAAGTAATTTGTGGAGTCATATTTGCTTAAAATGCTGTCCTTAGTGTCCCTTTGGTGATGTCCTAAACACGTTTAATGATGATTTTTCTGGCAAATCGTGTCCATCTTCGTTTGTCATAAACGTCAAAAGTACGGGCGAATAATTTTCGATTTTTTATTCGGAATATTTAGTCTATCATTATATCATTGTATCCATTTTAGCTATTGCATAATGCTTAATAGGGTTTAGTTCATTTTCCCCATGCTATCATGCTATTTATCTATGGGCATTAGAGTTGAAAACGCTCTTTTTTCTGGCCAAAAGGTGAAATTAATGCTTGGAATTAAAAAGAACGGTAACTACAGCCGTATAAATACGTATTATGGGAAGAATCAACCCCAAGTGTACTCTCAAGAGTACGGCTGGAGTTGATTATTCCCATAATATTAATGCTTGGAATTTAAAACTTTAACCCTCGGGTTCTCACAGGCTACCGGTTTTACTTTAGGCTTAAATCGTATTATTTGTACTTAGTAAACCCAAAGAAATCAGATCATTAGTTTATGCGTATATCGGCTAGTGGGAGTAACAATCAACAAACCTTTTTCGCGGTAAAATACTTCGTTAAATAACAAATAATTCTCTTAGGTATGCCATAGTAGTGTTTGGGGAAATTAATTCATTTGGATATGACGGTGTTAAACGTTTTCATTAATTCGTAGAAAATCTCCGTTTTGACTTTTATTGAATGTTGGTAAATTGTCTTGGGGCTGGATGGAGCGGATAAATACATGAGTGACAATTTTCTTCGTTCTTACTGTGGGAGATATTCTTAATTAGTGGCACATGATGAATCAATATGAGAATCGTTTTCTTTGTCTTGTGGTTAAATCGTTTTCGGAGGCCATCGGCACAGGGTCACTATGTTGATGGCCTCCGAAAACGATTTAACCTGCTTAGCCATCTTTTTTTCCGTATTGTCGCATTTTTACACGTTTCTTATTTTTGGATTTGGTGTTGATCAAAATATAACGTCAATTGTTTTAACCTAGTCCCTCAGTTTTGATCCCTCCCCTTTGTGAGTTGTTTTCGGTAAATACGTGGGTCAACTGAAAACCTTCCGACCTTAACATGAAGATGGCAGCACTCTTCAGCAAAAGTTGGGGGAATGTGTTTGCGCATGCGTTGAAGGGTAATCAGCAAACTTTCAGCCGAATTGGGCCCTCAGTTGATCTTTGACAACCGTTTGGCTGAGTCATTGTGAGGGTGTTGTGAAAATGGAAAAAAATAGGTTCGAGCTGTCATTAAATATTTGTTTTCAAAGGCAATGCGCCAATTAAAGACTAGTTGAACGTTGTGTACGGGGACTCCGCAGCGTCATTTAAGACCATGAAATTTTGGGCAGCCGAATTTAAACGTGGCCGTACCAGCTTGTCTGATGATGAGCGCTCGGGAAGGCCAAAAAATGCGACACCCACCGATGACATCGAAAAAGTTCACCAAATGGTACTGCACGACCGTCGAATTAAGGTTAGAGAAACAGCAGAGGTTATGGGCGTATCCAAAGAACGCGGTTGTCATATATATGAAGAATTGGAAATACGTCAGCCATTCGCGCGTTGGATGCCGCGTTTGCACACTTCGGACCAAAAACGCATTCGAAAGAACATTTGTAAAGCTCTGTTGGAGCGGTTTAAGCAAAGCGAGTCTGATTTTGTTGCGTTGATTCATAGCTGTCGATAAATCGTGAATCCATCACTATACTCCAGAGGCGAAGGGATAGTCAAAACAGTGGACTACAAAGGTTGAACCTGCTCCGAATAACACGAAGACGGTTCCATCGGCCGGGAAGGTGGTAGCGACATTTTTTTGGGATAGTCACAGAATTGTGTTCTGTGATTATCTTCAAAATGGCAAAATAACAGCAGGAGACCATGGAGGCAGAAAGGCTGAAGTTGGAAAAAATGACCGCATTTGAAGAAGAAGAAAGTGCTTTTCCATTAGGACAACACATCTGCTCTCTCTTCGGCGGTCGCCATGGCTTAAATTCACGAATTGCACTTCGAATTGGTTCGTCAATCACCGTATTCACCAGGTCTGACCCCCAGCGACTTTTTCCTGTTTCCTAACATTTAAGTTTCGCTTTGAGGGCAGAGATTTTCATCTGGCGAGGTTATCGCATGCTTAAGCACCAATTTAGCGGAGATAGACAACTACTATTTTGAAGGGTGAAAAAAAAATTCGCCGGAAAAAGTATATCGGCTTAAAAGGAGACTATATTGAAAAATAAAAATAAATTCTAAGAAAAAAATGTCTCGTTTGTTTGTTAGGCCGGAAACTTTTGAGACTACCGACGTATTTATTTGGCCCTAGTCGTTGAGGCGCTACTAACTCTAGGCTGCGTACGCCTATCATTTGCCCACGCATCGTGTTCGATTGCTGTCTCCCGCACCGTCCGGCGACTCTCTCCGAAGACCTTCACACTTGGACACCTATTGCGTGTAAGCTCTGGAGACGCATCCAGCGGGCATCAGTCGCTGGTAAGGAAACCATCCATCCTGATCCATCACGTCTCGACTTCCCGCGAGTCGTGTATCCCATTGGATATTCTCAGAAGGAAGTTGAAAAGATTCTCCTTCCCGCACTAGTACGTGTGTCATCAAAGATAACGGGAATACGTGCCTGCAATATCAATAATTCTTGAGAGGTTTCAGGCGGCCAATAGTCGTTGAGCCATGTTCTCGCGTCCGCTGGAGGGAGATGGGTGAGCGTCTTTGTCGGTGCGCGCAGCGTGAAGTGCTCGGGCACTGGTTTTGGCGAGGATTCTTGTGATTTACGTGAATTTCTTTTGACAATTATCATATTCCTGTCCCTTTCCGCGGTAATGTTCTTAAACATCACTCAGTCTGCTTTACGATATTGACAGAGACGCTTTGAACTGCGCTGTATATATGATTCCTCAAGTCTATGGCGTAAAGTTACGACGAACCTCCATGGTCTCTTGACTCGAAGGCTCTAACTGTGGAATGGTATTGGCTATAGATGATTGGGAAATATTTATGTTCCGATTTGATGCCATGTTTGATATTTTCTTATGGTTTTGTACATTATTCACCGCTACTGTTGTTGTGTACCATTCAATGTGGCTAAAAGTGTACTTGGCGGAATGAGAACACATTCAGAAGTTAGATGACTGATTTAATTTAGTTGGCAAATGCTGTAATTTCATTTTAATTAGTATCCTTTGCCACATCCAATAAATTATATATTTTGGAAGACAATGGTAACTTTCAAATAGCTGGTATTTTAAATGAAATACATTTGTTATGTTAAAGAACTGTCAGTTTTAAAATTGGTATAAAGTAGGAATGAAAATTGTGAACAGTTGCGCAGTCATAAAAATATAAGCACCATAGAATGGAGTAACTTTAGATATTTCATGCAACTTAGGATGTTTTTTTGGTCATGGGTGTGTTTGTTTGTCATTTTAAACTGAAACACTTAATAACTGTAGCACTGAATTTTTTGTTCATAAAATTCAATCATGAGTGGAGGGAATGTAATGTTCAAAGGTTCTGTGAGACATTGGAAACAGTTCAGATGTGTTCACGTGTGTGTTGCAGGCACAGATTTCTGAGTAGGTCACAAATAAAGACCTTGTTGAAATTGGTGTGTGCAAAATTACTTCATTCTGTCATTTTCAATGCATAGCGCCATTGTTTTACACTGTACGCCTGGAATATTTTAACTGATGCATATCATATTAAGAGTTTTAATAGCTTAAATAATACTTGAGCAAAATTGAGTCGACTTTGGACATGTCTTAGGTAGGAGTATGTGAAGGACTGCAACCACCTCCAAAAGGTCCAAAAAGGGATAGGGATAAGATGAGTGATGTTCCTCCAACCCCAGACTTGACACAAATATGTAACTGAGAAGAAGTAAAAAACAAAGTTAAAAGTTCTGTTATGAGAAATTTTAAGGATTAGAAGAGTAGGTAGGACCTATCAAGAGAAAATCAAGATGCCCCAAGCCTCCTGATGGCCTTATAATGTCATACAAACATTCCCAAAAGTATAGCAATGACGAGACGTCTCCTGTAAGCATGGCAGATTTTAGTAAAGGGGAAGAGGTCTATTCTATTTGATGGAAATGTAAAATTCTTTGTTGCCTAATCTGCATTACATGTGGTATCAAAGGGATAGGTGGGATGTTCCTGCCCTAATGTGACCTTCTCAAAAAGAGAGATTCCTCTCATCCATAACTTGTTCATAATGGATATAGAAAAGCCATGTTTGAATACATTTTCTCTCAAATCAAATTCCTGAGATACGTTTTCTTCTCCATGCCACATCCTCGGGGCATCTACCTATAATAAAGTGACAGGTCCCCTGAAGAATGAGGTCTCTTTCTCCCTCTGATTGATAGCTCTGGAGCTGGTAATATAATACATATATTTATTCATTCTTGAGGTTTATGGAGCTTATTGTAAACTTAAGAAGCTCTTACAACTTAAATATAGTTGTTGTTTATTAAATAATGATGAGCCCATCAGTTTCAGATGAAGAGATAAGGAAATAAAATCAACATTTTCAAGTAACCCAATAATACAATTAATTAAAGCTTGATTAGTATTGCATTATGGCATTCAATTAGCTTTGTCCTAGAAATGTTCTTTGCTATGGCCTTTTGCCCATTTCAATGTGTATTATTCAAGAGAACTCCAGTTTAGATCAATTTTGTGCCGTGATTTGCTAATTTTTCCAGCTCGACTATCAGGCACTCAGGTTTGAATTCAGTGTAATTCCCAGTAAATTATCATTCCTCACTAATCTTAATAGTAATTGTAGGTCACTTTTGAATAAATTAGCATTTATTATTTTTATTATTATTTCTGTTTTTCGGTATGATTTTATTAAAAGGCAAATGCGAGGATGTAAATAGCTTCTGTCATTGAAGGGCCAGGTTCAAGTTCAAGTTTTAATTGAGATGATCAGTGAAACAAAAATTTTAAAAAGATTTAAAAATAAAATGCTCCATAATAATCAAGGGCAATTCTTGCATGAATCCCATGTCATATTGTCCATGTCAACATTTGTGACACATATTTGACTATCTATTTCAATTTGTCGCATGTATGTCAGTAATGCTTTAATATTTAAAAATACTATTTGTCATTAAAATTTAAGTGGAACTATTTCATTGATTTACTATAAACTCAAAACATAAAAGCTTGTATCTGTTTTATTTGAATACATAACATCATGTGTAAAAGAATCCTTTAAACTACATGGATACATACCCAATAATATAACATAAATTAAAGATTTGGGTATATTGAGGTCACATCTCTCCAGTGAAAATTATTAGTAATGATAAAATTGTCTTTTGAGTTGAAAGGAAATAAATTTGGTTGACCCTAAATCTGATGATGATCAATGCCTGATTAATATTATTGATGTCTTAATAATATCTCATGTCAGACAATAAAAAAGCTAGAGTCATATTTTAGAAGACCCTAATCTGTATTGTTCATCACAAGCCATCACTCTTGAATTTGTTAGAGGATGCAGCATCAGTAGTATAATATAATATTCATGAGGTTATTTTTTATTATTACCCACTTCTCCCTGAAATAAAAAAAATGATTTTTCATTATTGATGGTTCCTGTGAATCGGTAATTGCAGTAGATTTTAAATTCCATTCCCACTTGTATATCACAGGATGGTATAAATTGTCAAATTCTTACTGTATTTCTTCGTAAATGCGTTGGTAATTATTTGTTTTCCTTCTTCTCTATTCTCAGCAAGCAGTCTTGATAAGGCAACTCCAAGAGCAGCATTATCACCAGTACATGCAGCAGCTTTATCAGCAGCAGCAGAAAAGCCAAGAGCTGTGCAAAGCAAACCCGGTGGCAGAGGCAAAAGTTCCGAGGAAGGAGGTAGCTGATGCGAGTGAAGTTGGAGGCCAGCAGGTGATGGCGCCACCTCCCCAGGATGAAGAAACCCACCACCTGCTGAGCAATGGGTCCCACTCAACGCTACCTCAGGATGGAAGTGCAGATGAGGATTGTGTGGAGGCCGGGGAGGGCAACCTCGATCATTGCCCGGAGGAGAGTGATGAATGTGATGAAGATGTATCCCACAGTGAGTAACTGGTTTGGTCATGCCATGATTTCATTTTGGGCTTATTGAAATTTTAAGATAGAATGTAGGAGCTGGTAGAGGATCTCATAACTTGGTGTTCTAACATTATCTACCATCAACTCTTACAGCAGCTTGTGAGGTAATGCGTGGATGTTTCTTTACGTGTGGAAAATTTGACAATTCTGCTTGGTTTTGCTTTATGTGATCACTGACCAATGTAATTAAATTTTCCCAACTTTATGCGTAATGCTTGTAATCAGCGTAAGGAAAGAACATAATGTTTTTAACTGTTCTCACATTTAGTTAGGTCTTGTGGCCAGTAGACAGTTATTTTTAATAATTATATATATTTTTTTATAATTTGGTTTGGATGTGTACAAACAATCTCCAAGGGATTGGCTTGGTGTTTTATGATTTTTAATGATTTGAATATCCCTTGATGGGTTTTTTTCCTCAAACATGCGTGTCCGAAAATCAAGACTTCACACCCTCGATTTGAGAAACAATTATGGTTCTCAGCCAATATATTATTATAATTATTACCTGTAAGAAGGATGAGGATTACTTTTATTTATATTTATTCCAAACTTTCAGGTGTCCTCCATCTGTACTCAATTCTATTTGTAAATTGACAGTATCCTGAATGAAAACTGCTAATTTTTGAATGTGTAACAGTCTGAAGAGAGGCTAAACTTAATGGCAATGTGATAAAATATATCTATCATTACTGACTCTTTTTTACTTCCTAACAGTATTAAGGATTTTAATGTACAGATTTTGATACAAAATGAAGGAATCCTATGAGTTTTCCCTGATTAATTTGAAAGGAAGCATGCTGTCTTTTTGATTGTATTCTTACATGGCATGTAAAGATGTAGAATTTATGGAGTGGTGCATCTATGTCCTTATTTTGTTTGCAGTGGATTTGCCTCCAACACTCCCTGCATCAATGTGGACTCGCAAGGAGATAAAGGAGTTCAAGGAATCAATCCAGAAGGAGGGAGGTGATGCCATCATAAGAGTGGGGCATGGAGAGACAGTCACTGTAAGTCTGGCTTGTTTGACTCCATCCATTTTTATTATGCCATTTCAAAAAAGGTTTTTTTTAATTACCTGCTGTGCTTTATCTGAATTCATTGCACTTTGGGAAAATTAAATTATGTAAAATTTTATTAAAAATATTTGTCAATTTGTGGGCTTTCAAATATGGCTCAATAAATGAGGTCATTTTGCGCTATAAACTTGTTAAATCCATAACATGAAAATCCATTGCAAGAGTTGAATCCCATTGCTTTAGGTTGTTCAGCAATTATAGTGCTCACCAAAAAACTAGGTCAACACAAAATTTCAACCAATCCATGTAATTGTTGAAATGTAATGAAATAATTGACTTTGTAATTCCACACACTTTATTTAAAAAACACACGACCCAGGTTTCGACGTTGAACGTCATCATCAGGTGGTCCTCATAGAAGCACGCTGGCTATATATACCTTCTGATCATAGGAGGGGGGGGTTGGTCAGAGAGGGAGGTCGGAGGGGTAAAAAAGGTTACAATGTAGCTGGGAAGAAAAGAGAATTACATTTTTGATTTAGAAGAGTGGTAGGTCTAGGAGTGGGGAGTGGGAGGGATACAAAATTTCGTTGGCAAGATCATCTTTCCAACGGACACATTTCAAAATTTCTAACTGCTCCAAAGCATCGAGCCTTTGACCTTTTTCTTCAAAATGAATAATTTTTGTCACAAAGTCACTTTTGTGATCACTTTCGATGAGGTGTTTTGCAAAGAGGGATGTTATGTTCTTATTTTTTACACATGTTTGGTGTTCTTTAATCCTTTCTTTAAATTTCCGTCCTGTTTGTCCAATATACTTTGTGCTACAATCCGAGCACTTTAACTCATACACTCCACTCCTCTCGTTTTCGGGGACTTTGTCTTTAGTGTGAGAGATCAGGTTCTTAAGGCATGAACGACTGTAAAAGGCACATTTAATTTTTTCTTTAGGTAAACTTTTAATTACTTTTTGAGAAATAGTCCCAAGATATAGTATTCTCCGCCATTTGGCAGTGGGATCTTTTACATGTTCGGGGTTGTAAATGTGGCTTAAGGCTATTTTTGTAAGTTTATTCCGGTAAAGTTTATTTATTAGATCTTCTGAATACCCATTGTTTACTGCTAACGTTTTAATTACATTAAGTTCCTTATTTACATTGAATTTTGACATAGGGATAGCGGTCAAACGGTGGATCATTGCATGAAATGCCGAAAGCTTTTGGGTGAAGCAATGCCTTGAAGAGGAATTAATTAATTGGTCTGTATACATTTCTTTCCTAAAAATGGAATACTGTAACCCATCTTTGTCTTTAGAAATGGATAGGTCGAGGAAATTCAGGGAACCTTTTTCCTCTTTTTCACACGTGAATTGTACATTAGAATTGATAGAATTTAGATGTGCTAGAAACTGATCTAGTTGCCTATCAGAACCTGTCCACACACAGAAGACATCGTCTACATATCTTAACCAACAAAATACATTATTAATGAGAGGGTAGGCTGAGGAGAACAAAACTTTTTCAAAATTGTCCATATACATATCGGCCAGGAGTGGGGACAAGGGCGAGCCCATGGCTAAACCATTGGGTTGTTGGAAATAGGTACCATTAAAAATGAAATAATTTTGGGAAACACACGTCTTAAGTAATGCACAAAGTTCACTTATAACTGGAATTGGGATGGATTTCCGGATGAGGATGTCTTCGGCAAGGTTCACCGCTTCCATGGGTGGCACGTTGGTGAAAAGGTTGCGTACATCAAAGGAAACAAGCATGCACTTTTTCGGGATGACCTTTTTCATAAGTTTGTTCACAAGGTCCAAGGAATTCACTACACCATATTCCGTGGAAAATTTGGAAACCTCCCTGAAGAGTACATTAAGCCTTTTCGCTAGTATGTGGTTGGGAGCTGACATATTTGATACTACAGGCCTGATCGGAATCCCATTTTTATGAACTTTAGGTAGCCCGAAAAACCGTGGTGCTGAGGGATTCATTTGCACTAGTTTCAACATTTCACAACTTTTGAATAACGTGTTACAAGATTTAATCACTTTCTTAATTTCTTGTTGAAACTTGGGGGTTGGGTCTGAACGAAGTACTTCAATGTTATTGTCCCTGATGAAGTCTTCGCATTTCGTGATGTAGGTATTTCGTTCTAATACAACCACTGCGCTGCCTTTGTCTGCTTTCTGGATGATCAAATTTTTCTCTGTCACTGAATGTTTAATGGACTTTAAGGCCTCGTACTCGGTAGAATACTTCATCTTTTTTACTCCAGGTTTTGAGAATTTAAGGAGCTCCTGGGAAACAACTTGTTTAACCGCGATATTTTCTTTCTGAAGGGCAACTTCAAGGTCAACAGCCAGGTTTTTAATGTTTTTAACAGAAATTGGAATTTTAGGTACGTACTTAAGGCCTTTTTCTAGCAAAGAAATCTCACTATTAGAAAAGGAATGTCCGGAAAGGTTAACGATTCGAGGCCCAAACTTATGGTCACACTTAGAACTTGTTGATTTTGAACTGGACTCCTTATTTCTCCGTAGTAAATCAAGCTTACGGTTCATTTTCGCTCTTTTTTGAAAGGAAATCTCACTGCACTTCTGACGGACCTCATTATCAAAGTATAGCCACTCGATCCAATGAAGTTTATGGGACAATTCCACGTATAAAAGTAGTAGATAATGGGATATAGCGTCTCGTTTAACATACCATTCGTGTAACTCCCTTTTAAGCCAGGCTTTCTTGGCTACTCCTATAGCGAACTTTCCTGCCGAGGATTGGGTTTTCTTACACTGAAGGTTGATGTACTTCGGGAAAACTCCAAGGGAGATGCAGCGGCTGTTGAAGAAGATGTTCAATGACGCATTCCGGTATTTTATGGAGAGTCTTCTGTAGAGGCTTGCCATAACTGCGTTACTGGCGCACTTAATAAAATTTGTTGTCTCAGGCGTAACTTTGTGGAATTTGCATAACATATTGAAATGTAATGAAATAATTGACTTTGTAATTCCACACACTTTATTTAAAAAACACACGACCCAGGTTTCGACGTTGAACGTCATCATCAGGTGGTCCTCATAGAAGCACGCTGGCTATATATACCTTCTGATCATAGGAGGGGGGGGTTGGTCAGAGAGGGAGGTCGGAGGGGTAAAAAAGGTTACAATGTAGCTGGGAAGAAAAGAGAATTACATTTTTGATTTAGAAGAGTGGTAGGTCTAGGAGTGGGGAGTGGGAGGGATACAAAATTTCGTTGGCAAGATCATCTTTCCAACGGACACATTTCAAAATTTCTAACTGCTCCAAAGCATCGAGCCTTTGACCTTTTTCTTCAAAATGAATAATTTTTGTCACAAAGTCACTTTTGTGATCACTTTCGATGAGGTGTTTTGCAAAGAGGGATGTTATGTTCTTATTTTTTACACATGTTTGGTGTTCTTTAATCCTTTCTTTAAATTTCCGTCCTGTTTGTCCAATATACTTTGTGCTACAATCCGAGCACTTTAACTCATACACTCCACTCCTCTCGTTTTCGGGGACTTTGTCTTTAGTGTGAGAGATCAGGTTCTTAAGGCATGAACGACTGTAAAAGGCACATTTAATTTTTTCTTTAGGTAAACTTTTAATTACTTTTTGAGAAATAGTCCCAAGATATAGTATTCTCCGCCATTTGGCAGTGGGATCTTTTACATGTTCGGGGTTGTAAATGTGGCTTAAGGCTATTTTTGTAAGTTTATTCCGGTAAAGTTTATTTATTAGATCTTCTGAATACCCATTGTTTACTGCTAACGTTTTAATTACATTAAGTTCCTTATTTACATTGAATTTTGACATAGGGATAGCGGTCAAACGGTGGATCATTGCATGAAATGCCGAAAGCTTTTGGGTGAAGCAATGCCTTGAAGAGGAATTAATTAATTGGTCTGTATACATTTCTTTCCTAAAAATGGAATACTGTAACCCATCTTTGTCTTTAGAAATGGATAGGTCGAGGAAATTCAGGGAACCTTTTTCCTCTTTTTCACACGTGAATTGTACATTAGAATTGATAGAATTTAGATGTGCTAGAAACTGATCTAGTTGCCTATCAGAACCTGTCCACACACAGAAGACATCGTCTACATATCTTAACCAACAAAATACATTATTAATGAGAGGGTAGGCTGAGGAGAACAAAACTTTTTCAAAATTGTCCATATACATATCGGCCAGGAGTGGGGACAAGGGCGAGCCCATGGCTAAACCATTGGGTTGTTGGAAATAGGTACCATTAAAAATGAAATAATTTTGGGAAACACACGTCTTAAGTAATGCACAAAGTTCACTTATAACTGGAATTGGCGGAGAATACTATATCTTGCCAAATGGCGGAGAATACTATATCTTGGGACTATTTCTCAAAAAGTAATTAAAAGTTTACCTAAAGAAAAAATTAAATGTGCCTTTTACAGTCGTTCATGCCTTAAGAACCTGATCTCTCACACTAAAGACAAAGTCCCCGAAAACGAGAGGAGTGGAGTGTATGAGTTAAAGTGCTCGGATTGTAGCACAAAGTATATTGGACAAACAGGACGGAAATTTAAAGAAAGGATTAAAGAACACCAAACATGTGTAAAAAATAAGAACATAACATCCCTCTTTGCAAAACACCTCATCGAAAGTGATCACAAAAGTGACTTTGTGACAAAAATTATTCATTTTGAAGAAAAAGGTCAAAGGCTCGATGCTTTGGAGCAGTTAGAAATTTTGAAATGTGTCCGTTGGAAAGATGATCTTGCCAACGAAATTTTGTATCCCTCCCACTCCCCACTCCTAGACCTACCACTCTTCTAAATCAAAAATGTAATTCTCTTTTCTTCCCAGCTACATTGTAACCTTTTTTACCCCTCCGACCTCCCTCTCTGACCAACCCCCCCCTCCTATGATCAGAAGGTATATATAGCCAGCGTGCTTCTATGAGGACCACCTGATGATGACGTTCAACGTCGAAACCTGGGTCGTGTGTTTTTTAAATAAAGTGTGTGGAATTACAAAGTCAATTATTTCATTACATTTCAATATGTTATGCAAATTCCACAAAGTTACGCCTGAGACAACAAATTTTAATCCATGTAATGTTTATCTATTAATCAATTAGCTCTAATTTGAGATTTTTTGAAATTGTGCCATATCCCTAATGATACATATTTTTACTCATTGATAAATATTCTGCTGTATCATAATTTATTGTTTAAATTTCAATATGCATAGAAAATTTGAAGCTTACTTTGTACTTGAAGATATGAAATAATGTAGCTCTTTTGGTCCAGTCTAATGCCCTTGGTGTTTATTTAATTATGTGCACAGTGAGTTATTTTATTATCTATTCTATTCAGAAATATTTTGCTGGAGGTAGTGGGGATGATATTAGTCATGATTATACAGCACCAATTAAGGCTGGGGGAACATTCTGGTTTATGGCAACCATAAAACATATTCAAGCAGTCTGACTTCCGTAAGAATTCATTCCCTCATGTCATGTTAAAAAGTTAGCCTCAAGAAGCTAGAATACCTTTATGAAGTTCTCAGAAATAAAATTTGGAATATTGACAATACACTAAACCTTCACTAATCGGACCACGTGGGCCCAAGGATTTTCCAGATAAGAGAAAATTCAGATTATCCAGGGTTTTGATGCACATAACCCAGTGAAACATTTTCTCCCCGCTGAACTTAATCACTGTTGATTGAGATTGACTTCTAATGACTCCATATGATGAATTAGAGCACCAAGGGCAAGGTCATCTCATTAAAATCTTAAACAAACAGTTGAATAAAATATTTCACCCATTTTCTCCTACAATTTTAAGTTGGGATTAAATCATAAGTATCTTCGAGAGTAGGACAATGGTAATGAGTGCTGATTTGATTTATCTAATTGGTTACTTTTATTTTAATTATTAAGATAACTTAATGATGAAGTTTTTATTTAATTAAAGGAGAATTTATTTCTGAAAAATGACACTGGTTTTCTCTTGTAATTTCCAGTTTTAAAAATGCAACATATGGCCTCCGCTGTACTAAAAATATATTCATTTCATGATTGATTGTTGCTAAAATTTTTAAGAATATCAGAGCTAATCTTCTGTGGTGTTGCAATACAATTTGGTTAATGGTACTTAAATTCTATTTGATTATGGTGAAATTTGTAAGGATCAATGTTGTTAATGGAGTTTTGCATTTTCATTGGGAATAAATGATTTGGGATATTCACATGGTGCCTGTTGTTATAAAAAAAGCACTTATATTTCTTCCTTAAGAATCCACAGGGCATCTATGTGGTATTCTGTAACTTTGTGGAAGAAATTATTATAGAACCAGCCCATTATGGTAACATCGATAAACAATGCATTCGCCAAATTTTTTATGGTCGAGAGAGGTCATTCATTATCCTCTTCATATATCAAGGTTGTCCATATTATGCCACGGCAACATTTCTAGTAAAAAAATAATTAGGAATGTATTATAAAAAGTAAAATGATGAATTCCAGTTTTTTATTTTCTATAATTTGCATTCCTTTCCAGGTTTTCTGTGATAGGAGAACTGATGAAAATGTTTCATGATCATAGTGATGTATATAAAATATTCTTTAAATAAACCTTGTACCTAATTTATTTTTTTGGCATCAAATGCATTATCATATTTTAAATTTTTTAAGGGGAACAATTTTTTTCTTAATGAGTGTTTTGATTTGCAAGAAAGATTGCGGAACAAATTAGCTTCGTTTTTTGAGGTTCCTCTGTATGATAATTATTTGTTACCATATATGTAGAAACTTAGTAGCTAAAGGTATATTTCAGCCGAGTACAACAGTGCTGCTTCTCGTGATTCCTTAATTAGTCACCTGCAGTACACTGCCAAATTCTGTGCAGATTAGTGTGGGTATAATGTACAGCTTTGCAGTGAAATTGTGAAGGTTTTTCAAACTTACTGTCATAGAAAAGATTTTTCACAACACTGTCCAAGTAAGGAGAGATGTGATAGGTATTGGAAAGAAAAGGGTGGGGCAAAAGAGTGGTAGGGATAAAGAAGAAGATTGATTCTTATTAAATAATAATGCACTATTCCACCATTGATAACCATTGAATAGTGCAATATTATTTGCTTTGAATTGTTAATGTTCACCTTCCACAGTATCATGCCTGAATCCATAAAATTGAGTTAAGGAGAAAGGAAAGAAAAAGAGGAAATACAAAAGACTCCTGTAAGTTCGAAGGGGAACAGATGAACTCATGAGATTTGAGAGGATGTGATGTGCATTTTTTTATTGTTTTGCAGTTATAGGCTATCACTGGATTCTTTTTTCAAGTCAAGAGAAGTGCATTTATTACATAACATACTTTTTTATGAAATAAGTTTTAACTTTGTGAACTCATTATGAAACTCTCGGCATCACCTTTTAAGTCCTTTGATTCATCTATTTTTGTGTATTCCTTTGTGACTAGATTATTGCAAAAAAAGTGGTTTGATAGTAGTTCCAATGAGTGCATTCTCTATTTCAGGTCCGTGTGCCAACGCATGAAGATGGTACTTGCCTTTTCTGGGAATTTGCTACTGACAGCTATGATATAGGCTTTGGTGTTTACTTTGAGTGGATCAAGTCTCCAACCAATCAGGTTTCTGTGCATATATCGGAGAGCGAAGAGGAGGAAGAAGATGAGGATGAAGATGATGAAGGTAGATTTGTAACTATTAAGTTTAAACCTTAAACTCAAGATACTTTAAGATAAATTTTACCTACCTTTTAACTAGTACTTCATAGTTATACTCTATTTAGCACCAATCAAAAGATTTCCACTGCAATAAATGTCATTGTATAGTAATAGTTTTTTTAATTAACACTAAAATGTGGTTTGAACATAAACAAAGAATACTGTTGGCACATACTGATGATTTGATGAAGTTTTAAGTTCTTATATTCACATCACACGCACAGGATAATATGCTTATCAGTTGAGCCGAGAATTGGAGTTGTAACAAATCTTTCATTTGTGGAAATTATATTGTGAAAAAAATTCAGAACTAACCGAGGTTTACATTTTCATATGTACATGCATGAGTGCTTTCTTTGCGTGTATCTGTGTTTTACATTTTCAAATAGTTTCATGGCATTAAACTCCAGGTATTTAATGATAAATTAGCTTGCTGATATAAATATTTTTGCAATGTATGAATATTTTTTGCAATTCCATGTTTTTACAATATTATTGGACCTAAACTTTTTCATGACTATTTAATTAAAAGCTCTAAAGTCACAGTGAACATTGAAAGAGAACAAATATGCAAACAATTCTGCATATAAACATTTCTCTTGGTAAAATTTATAGTGAAAAGCACTGTAATCAGCCTTAAGGTAGGTTTGATGGTTTAGTTTGTCAGGCAGCCTAGGGGTTGCAAGCATTGCTGAGTGAATTTAAAATTCAGTGCGGAAGATATGATTATTATTTATCTCTGTAACTATAGCTCTCAACTAATTTTTTTAATTATGATGAATGAAAAAAACCAAAGTAGATCAAACATCTTGAATGAATAAAGTATGTGAAAGTAAAGAATTTTCTCATTCCTTATCAAAACGTAAAATGATGTCATGGCTTTATCATATTCCACAAAATAAATAAAATGAATTATGGTAAAAGGAACAACTTCATAAAAATGCACATTATGGGTACATGTGGATCCTACAAATAAAAAGTTTATAATGTTTCAAGCTTCAAATATGGAGAGAATGGTATTGTAAACATGAGGAAGAATGAAGATGGCTGGGTCATTTCAGTCTTATTCGTTTTTAGGAACCATTGAAACTATATAATGACTAACATGGTTATATACCAAAAATGTTGGATAATTTCAGCTGCTTGAAGAATGTAAATTTTTTTTTGATTCAGTATATCCTGCATGCAATAAAGCAAGTTTTATATCTTTTTATTATTCAGGAGCTCATCACTATTATAACTTTTACGTCAAGGCAATGCAAATAATCTTATTTGTCTGGCATTGGTTCTTGCATTTTTTATGCTGTAACATGTTTTTGTCAGAAGTCATTTTAATTTCAACCTATGTGTGAAATGAATCATCTCTTACAAGTATTCTTACGATGTTTAACCCTCTTAGTGCGGCGGGCCGATATATCAGCTTTCGTATCCCTGGCGAAAAGTGCGGCGGGCCGATATATCGGCTCTTGCGTAGGCTATTGTTTAAATCGCTGTAACTTATGGTTTTTTCTTCAATAATTTATGGTTTTTGTGCTATCGATAGATTGAATTCTATATAATTATGTAATTAATTTTTTAATTTTTTATTAGCAATTTTAAATGCTTTTCAAAAAGTATAACTCTTACTATAATTTTTCGTTCAGTTTTGTACATGTCGGGAAGCTCAGCCTAATTGTTTGCTCGTTTTTTTTCTGAGTGGTCTTTCCACTATGAAAAGCCACTGAAAGGCTGCTAATCTGTTTTCATCTGTAATCTCTTGAATGTGTTGTGGTGTTATTGGGTTGATATATAGCTGCTTATTCAGACTTTGTTGAGACGATGGAAATGAGAACACTGCTTTGTAATCATTTTGGTTTCTCTTGCCATCCATCCTATCTAATCAATTGCGCCCTGTGTAATGGATTACATTATCAGCAGTTCTCTGTGAGTTAGAACTTGGTTTTTTTCTGCCTTTAGATTGTAAGTACATGGCCGCAGTCTCAAGGAAAGGGGAAAAGTCCCAATTTGACTCAGTGAGATCAGCCTTTTCAACAAAATCGAACTAGCAGAGGCTGACAAAAAAATTTGCAATTCACTGGTTTTTCTTTATTTATTTATAATATTTTCTGCATGTCTTTTTGATTCTTTATTATATTTAAATATCGTAGTTTCATTGAAAAATGTTTTAAAAAAAATATTAGTTTTGTCTAAAAATCGAAATATAATTGCTAGAAAAATATTCTTCAAATTTATGATACTGTAGTAATTACATTTATTTTTCAGATAATTTAAATGTATTACATCATTATTAACTATAATATTATATTTTAAAATAAAAAAACTGCATATGGATATCTAAACAAATAACTTCATAATGTTTTTTTTTCTAAGGTGATACATTTTCTTAAATTACCCTTCGCACTTCTCACTAGTACCCCTGAAATCCCCGCCGCACTAAGAGGGTTAAATTACATACTATGGCTAACTCCTAGTCGTCCATTGTATTAATTTCATTGGAGGAATCTTTCCTTGGCCAACTGAGATCATGAGAAAAAGTAGTTCAAATTTCAGTCATTAGTGGCATTCTACTGCCCCGCCGTATTCAAATTCTTCATTAAAACTGGTCACATTACTGCTATCTAATTTTTTAAAATTAAAAATGAATGAAACGAAATCAAAGAAGTTTTTGTATAAAGGCTGATGTACATTAGTAACTGTTTTAGAATGTGAAATTTTTTTAATCCATCCCATAGTGATGTAAATAGTGGGAAAAGCAAAAATGAAATCTTATAAATATTAGGTTCTGCATTCATTGGAAAAATAGGAGATTGTATGAGGCATGATAAAAATGTTGTATCTGTGGGAAAACATAAATTCCGATAAAGCTAATTTGTGGTTTGACTGTAATACCATTCATATTGCCATGGGAAAGGATGTAGAGATGTTTTTCTCATTGTCTTCCTCAATAGTGTTTATAGTATGACAACTTCTCTTAGTTTTCTGCTTAGCTAAGATCAGATTCCTTTGGAGCCTCCCTGTAAAATAGATGCCACAAGGATTACTTATTCTGTGGCTCTTGTCATTTGACTTATTTGGTATGGGTGACCCTTTCCAGGAGTAATTAACATTGCTTCTACTGGAATGGTCATTGGATCTCACAAGATCACACATCAAGGGCATAGTTATTGGGAGGGGTATTTTTAGTAACCAATATATAATTTTCAAGAAGTCGATGTTTTGTGGAATCAATGAATGTCTGTTTTGTGTTTTGTGGACTTGACAACGTTTATTAAATTTTTACAATAAAGTGACTTACCACAATGTGATGCCTAAAAGTATTAAGTTGTTTCAAGTATTGAATGCCCAAGTAAATGTCACTATTAATTTTAATTAAATAAATGCCATTAGTGCAATTCTTGTTATCGTATTTTTATCACCTTTATGAAATATTTGAAAAATATTGCAATGCTCTGTGGTGCTAATTTTGTTCTGGTTTTTCTTATTAACTCTTAATGTTTACATTGACCAGAAGGCCTTGGTGTGGATGATGTAGAAAGAGGAGGTGGACTTGGTGATGGTGGAATGGGTCCCAAGATACCAATGTCTGTGATTGTGCCAGTATACCGAAGAGACTGCCAGGAGGAAGTCTATGCTGGAAGTCACCCATATCCAGGTCAAGGAGTATACTTACTTAAGTTTGACAACTCCTACAGCTTATGGCGCTCAAAGACTCTGTACTATAGGGTGTACTACACAAGATGAGGTCAAGTATGGCACTGTCAAGAAACAGAAATGGGAAGTCACTTTGGTTGGTTGAATCCGTGTAAACTTTAAACTTATCTCCTGTCATCAAGTGGGCCAATTGCATTAAAGAATGTAAAAAAAGAAATGAATTATAAATGTACTACAGTATGTATTTCTCTTATTATGATCATATGGTATGCATATGGTTCTCACAAATGGCATGTTCTTGAGATCAATGCACAGACTCCAAATTTCTTGTCATAAAATGTATTAAGGTGGGAATTCATAACATAATCTGTGTTAAATGTTAATATGTTTCGGAATTTGGTTTTCTTAGACCAGACTACATGTGATGGTTATTGTTGTTTTACTTTGTTTTCTTTTGTTGTTACGTCATTGGACTGGTTAAAACTTATTTTACACCCTCTAAGTGTCATAAGCGCTCTTTTGCCATGAGTGTAGGGAACATATCAAACATGTTTTAATAGCACTACAGTGTCCCATTTTACCTTTTTGTGTAGTTGATGGAGACATTTAATTTTTATATGTTTATCATCCTCAGCTAATAATTCATGCTGTAATAACAATTCATGGCGAGCAAAGTATTCCAGCTGAATGAAAATATTTAGCTTGTTCAGCACTCTACTACATTTCGTCCACCCCTTTTTATAATTTGTGAAGTCCGGATGAATGTTTATCCTCTGATCAGTCCTTACATTGATTCACCCAAAGGGGAACACTTTGGTGGGAGTGCATTTAATATGATTTGATCAGAGACATATAGAAGTTTATAATAAGGTTGGGATGATGGCTAGAACAGCTTGGCTCACTTAAATTATTTTACACCTTTCTTTATTATCTAAAGCTGAAGGTAAATTGTCATTCACGTTCATCCTGAATTATTTTCCTGGGAGTTAATAAAATTTTATAATTTGCACTTATTTTTATAGGATGTATAGATTTGTTTTGAAAATATTTAGTTTTCTGAAAACTAGTTTGTTATAGCCAAATATCTTGGAGTTGTTGCTTTTTATGTATGTAAGACATTTCATGGCATGTGTGGCTAACATCTGCATTGTTTTTACCCAATGCTTCAAGATATTTTGGTGGCACAAGATTTTTGGAGATGTGTGATAATAAACCGTTAATTCTTATCTAAAGAGAAATATATAGTCATCCCACAGATATAGTTGCTGAAAATTTTCTAGTGTACTGTTTGTGCCAAGTATAATGTTTTTGAAATGACGTATTTGTGGACATTATTGTCACAATTGATGTGAAGCTTATTGATTCCATTGGAAAGCTGTTTTGTTATTTGTTGTGATGGAGTTCTTTGAGTTTTAATAGAAGTTTATTGAGACATCTACATGCATGATGTTTTTGTGTACTATGGAAAATAATTATCCATTATAATTATTATTTATTGCTGATTAGCAGATGCAAATAAATATTTTCATAATTCTGTCTTTGTTTCACAATCACCGCTTGATATTTATGTATACACATCTGTCTGACTCTTAATGTGGATTTCCTTTTGGTGAGAGGTATTGTGGTTTAGGTGAATAAAAACTGGCTGACCATGCTCATTAAGTAATAATGGCAAGTAATCATAGTAAGAGTAAACATTAGTTAGTGAAATTTATTTTAGGTTTCATTTTAGTTTTTTATCATCTTCGTTAACATTATAAATTAACATTAATTCCCATGGTATTATTTTTAATAGTTTGCATTACCTCATTACCACATTGAAGTTTTTTAATACAAAACATCTTAAAGATGCTAAAATTAAGATTTAATGGCTTTGTTTCTTTTAGGAGTAAAATATATATATTTTATTTATTAAGGAAAAAGAAGAGAAAGGAACATATTTAAAATTAGTCATAATTATGGTAAATTCATGGAAAGCAAGATGTAGTTTCTTATAATTGGTTTTTTGCGCAAATGCCATTATTTGGGTTAGCACCATAGTTTTCTGATTATGATACGCCCCCATAATAAGTTATACCCATTTTTTCATGTCAGCAAAGGCATGCCTGATACTATTATTTATTTTTATACAAGCTACGTACTTGTCCTCCATATCCCTCTTACATTCCGGTTGGTTTGTTTGGTAGGTGTCGGTGGAGTTCAACCAATACTAAACCCAACGGTGTGTGAAATGCACACATAAGGGTACGGGGGCCCAGATCCTTTCCCTGTGCCAGTTATGATTTCCTAGGAAGCTCTGGCACCCAAAAATATTAAACAGGTTGGGTGGAGCTGAGGGTGCCCAGAGAGGCATGCCTGAGAATCGAACCTGGGCCCTCTGGTCAGTAGTCCAATGCTTTACTACTGGACTACTGTGTACCCCTAGCATCGTTAATGTTTTCAAAAAAATATTGGTCTGCGAGCAAGGGAAAGGTTGAATTACATCATGTGGCTGCTATTAAAAGGATTGGAAATACAGGGAGGCATAATCCTTTCCTCTGCATTTTTAAGGATACCAGAGTTGTCCTATAGCTGTTGACATTTGTGGTCTTCTGATAGCCAACATCAGGGTGGCCACTCACTCAGGAAAGTAAAAAAGAAGTATATTTTTCCAATTTTTTTAAATTTGGGGAAAGGTGAAATTGAGAAGAGGGTTTAATGCTTAGAAAAATTTAGGAATATGATGTGTGATTTATGGGGATGTCGTAGTCAAGTGGGTAGATTGTTGGATTACTGACTGGAGGGCCTGGGTTCGATTCCTGAATTGGCTCTGGGCACCCTCAGCTTCACCGAAGCTATGTGATATTTCAATTGCCAGATCGTCCTTGGAAACCATAGACGGAACAGGGAAAGGAATTGATCTCCCCACCCTGATGTATGAATTTCACATGCTGTTGAGCTAAGTACTAGGTGAGTAAACCTTACCCTCACCTATCAAACAGTCTTTCAGATTGATAACTCCAATGGTAGGATTTATGATTAGGCAGTACTTTATGAGAACTAAGTTCTTTGTAGCTAGTGGTGAGACCAGGTCCCGTTTAGCAATTGCCATCATGGATGCAAGCCTCGGTGAAAACTATGTATTGATACATAACATTGGCTGAGGTTATACCTGTAGCATGCACAGCGATGAGGGATGTTTCACAAAAAGTGCCAAAACACTTTCCTAATACCCTTTGTGAAAAATCAGATAATATCTATTGTTTGAAAAGTCTGGAATTGGAATATCTAAAATGAGTGGCCCCTCTGAACTTGGAGGCTGTATGTATTTGAGTAATACATGGCTTTGAGATTGACCTGAATGAATATGATATTGTAAAAACCACTGTGTTTGCTAGATGGACAGAACCTCCAAAATCTTTCTTCTCTAATGTGACTCTCAAATTCTTTTATGATGAGAGAATCAGGATAGATGGTGTGGTGGCTAATTTACTGGCTTCCCACCCTGAGGGCTTAGGTTCAAATCCTGGAGTCAGAAGGATATTTTGATGGTGTCTTGTTTCTTACATAGGTGTTGTGTGGATGGCACTTAAATGGAGAATGCCATCCATCGTATGGGATGTTAAATTGTGCAGCCCTTGTCACCATTCAATAGGATAAGCTAATGATGATGCCTGGTATTTCTCCACCCTTCCGTCATTCCCTGATCATCCTACCTCTACCAAATTACCAACATTACCAATAAACCAGCTATGCAAACTACAAACAATGAAGTTATACCTGCAGTTCAACCCTAGTGGCTAAGTCTGCTAGCTTTCCAATTCCTTCTTGTCAGCTGATTTCTACCTCCTGTGGCTGATTTGCTAGAAATCTTAAGGACATCGTATAGTTCACAAAATGTTTCCCCTACTTAATACCCAGTATAGTTAAGAGGAAGAAGGAGGCCATGTCATCAGTTAGAATTTGGTTTTAGACATTTTAACTAATCCATGCAACAAATATGCTGCATCCTGTAACTGTGGCATGAGACTATTTGAGAATTGTGTCGATATTAATTATACCTGAGCAGTATTCAAATGATTTACGTTATAAATGTCACTACTTAAATTTTTTTAACATTTATAATTTCAATGCATGAAAACAGAAGTTATTAATTGGCTGAAAGTCTGTATAAAATGTTTATTATTACCTTTAAAAATAACACTGCATGTTTGTCACCATCAAACTGATCTTCGGGTAGAATACTGTGGTGGTGGTTTGTTCCTATGTACGATATAATATGCATCTTAACTTTTTGAAAAAAATTCTCAGCAATATGCCTATTATAGAGGGAAAAACCATGGCATCTAGTTGCACACTATATTTCAGTTATTGAATGTGAGAGAGAGGAGTTTACATTAAAACTAACCTGAAAAGTTAAAGACCCCTTCATGCTTCTTGAAAAGTTTTTAATACTAATTAAATAAATGGTTTTACTTGTGGTAAAGGCTTTCCAAGAGATGTGCACTAGCAGTCACCTTTCTTCACCTTCCGAAGAATATGATAGTTATCAATTTCTCTTTGCCATATTGACAACTTTATAACTGGGAATAATAAGAAAACATTTGATCATTATATGTTAAATGTTCCACTTTGATGAGTATTATTCAGAATTAATGATTTGAGAAATTGTGAGTCAGTTTTTTTAGTAGCTACAATTTATGAGACTGAGTGACAATAGCACTTATTGCTTCTTCTCCTGCATAACTTTCCCACGGAAGACATACCTCTTGTGCATTTCCAAAGATAAGTAAACATGGTGTTTGTGTGAAAATTTAGTGGGTAGAATATTTGATTGCCTACCAGAGGGTCGGAGGTTCAATTTTTTCCAGATTTACCCTCCCCTCTTCCCATTTACTACATACAACCTTGGTGTGGTGGAAGGGCTGGACCATTCTGATGACCCCTAGAGCTGTGATGGCACGAGCAGTTATAATTAGGTGAATGGGTAGGAGCCAGATGAAAGGTAGTCCTCACAGCATCTGTTCCTTAAGAGGCTGCAAAAGGCATATAACCTCATTGGGGTGGTCATTTGAGTGATGTTGTCATGTTAAAAACGCTATTGAGGAAGGCAACTGGAAATGTCCCAATTATTCATCCCATGATAATATGATGGACAAAATAATTAAGAATGCCACCAATTACAGGACTAAGCCCATTGGGTCATACGTAGATCATGCTAGGCAGTGGGAGAAGCAAGGCTTCTGTGGTTGTCATACGAAATCCTTGCAAGCAGAATTGATAGGAGCAGCAAAGAAGGCCCAGCAGAGGACCAAACTAGTCAGAACAGGTTAAGTATGTTTGGGTGATGTTAAGAACGGAAAGTAGAAAATATTAAGTGGGAGATGAAGAGAGGAAATAGAGAAATTTTAGGGCTATGCAAGGAAAGTTGGAAGGATAGTGGGGGTTATTGCTGCAATAACTATAGTCACATACAGTGGATGGGGGGTTCATGCTAGTCCGGCAAGTAGAGAGTTAAACTTCTGACCAAAGAGCCTGGGTAAAATTGGCAGTGATTCCTATGGGCACCCCCAGCTTCACCTAAGCTGTGAGATTTTATAAGTACCAGACTTCCTGGAAAACCATGCATAGCACAGGGACTATCTATAAATGAAAAATGCCTGGGGATCCAGAAAGATACAATTTAGACTATATTATGATTAGGCAAAGGTGTAGGAAGTTTGTGATTAAATTGCAGTTTCCAGGAGCGGATGTGGATTCAGTAAATAGTTAGTACTAATGAAGTGCAATACCCAATACAAAAAGATAAAATAGGGAAGATGGATGAGGAAGTTGTAAGTAGAATCATTAAATGACAAGAATTGATGTGTGTACCAGTTGGCAGTAGAAAACTTTATTAGTGAGGACCGGGCAAGGGCACAATAGAAGAAAAAGGGATGTTGAAAGTTACAAATGAAACCCTGGGATAAGAACAAGGACACCATGAATTACACACAATGCGATTAGGGAGATAGATGAGAGAAAGAAATGAAAAAAATTTAAACACTAAGTGAAGTAGGAGAAAGTACAAAGTATTGAATAACAAACGGGTGGGAAACAAAGGGCAAAAGAAGCATGGTGTGAGATACAGAGGGAGGATGTGGAAAGTCAATAAAGGAAGGGCAAAATTGGTGTACTCAAAGGAAGGTGAAAGCACTCAGGAAATAAGAAGGGAAAATCTCTGCAAACAATCAAAAGAAAAGTCAGGAAAATTATTAATTGAATCAGGAAAGATTTGAGATAGATGGAAAGAGTACATAAGAAGATCTATATGATGGAGATATTATATCAACAAGCTTAGATGCAGGAGACTAGTAGATGGGGATAGCTCAGGTCCAGGTATAATTGATTGGTGACATAAAAAAGGAAATAAGAGAATTGAAATTAAATAAGGCTGTGGAATATAAACATCCCTAGGGAGTTATTTTAGGGTTTAGAAAAACTTTCTATGGGCTGATAGGTAATATTTATTAGGAAGAATTTGGCTTGACGATTTTTGTGATCAATGCTAGTTCCCATTCCAAGAAAGAAAAAGGCAGCCATATGTGAGGACTATAGAACAATAACTTTGATTTCAATTGGAGCTAAAGTGGTACGTAGGTGTGCATGTCTCAAAACTGCTCTGCTGCATGTTGGTGGATGGAGAGTCAGGATGGGAAGTGTTAGGACAAGGGGTAAGACACTAGTACCCCATTATCATCCACGCTTTTCAATGAAGACTTGAAGGAAATGTTTAAATAGGCAGAGCAAGAACTGGAGATAGGAAGGAGAGATTTTGGGGAATTCAAAAATTAAGTTAAATTTGTAAATGATCAAATTTAATTCAGTCTGTTAGCCAAGGGGTTACAGTCACAGAGGAGTGCATTGGAAAACCTTTGTTCTAGGTAAAGGATGAAAATTAATGTAAACAAAGGCTAAGAGGTTTATTAGGAAATATGAGAAATATATAAAATGAATATATTTACAGTTCCCATTTCCCTTCCTTAACTCCCTGATATCCAAGTCCTTGGCCCACAAATTGCATGACATTCCTTCCTTTCCCCATAGCCAATGTAAGACTTGGTGACAAACCCAACTCCTTCTACCTCCCCACCTACCCTCCCAGCCCCACCACGACTTGCATATGCTATTCTATTATCACATCCTTTTTACAGCCGCAGCCACACTTTTCCCAACAATGACATTTCTTTTAAATCAAGATAAGAAAAGATAGTTGAAAACTTGGATATGGAGCATGGTTTTTTATGGCTTAGAAATATGGTTGTTGAAATAAAATGTAAAATGCATATTGGAAGCTTTTAAAATATGTGTGGAGAAGGATTGAAAAGATAATATGGACTGAAATGAAAACCAATGAAGAAGTACAAGGCTTGGAGAGATGATTGTTGGCAGGGATTCAAAGCATGCATGAAAGGTGGATTCAGAGCATTTTGATTGGTGATGGGATGCTTAATGAATACTGTAATAGAGGAAAGAGTGTTGGGAAGATATGGAAGGGGTAGAAGTAAGATTGCATGTTGGACAGAATGAAGGTAGGAAAGAAGTATGCAGAATTGAAGAGGGGCTTAATGTAATGTTGGATGCAAGGCTGTTTTTTCTTAGGATCGGCAAGTACCTGAATGTACCACTGAACAGGCTGTTGTATTGGCTATGTCAATTGAAAACCTACTTTAAACATTAGAATACTCTTACTTTACAATAGACGTGAGAATGTTAGGTAAGAAAAGGATAGTCATTTTGGAAGAAATTAAGGGAGAATGAAAATATACAGTATTGAAGAAGGGTTTAGTGTAGTGTTGGATATCAGTTGTGCTTTGTTAGGTGAGGCAAAGAAATATATTGTGGTTCACTGTGTCCATTCAAAACATACACTGGAAGTTAGACTACCAATTGATTAATTAGAGATTTTCCCGTTATCAGATCTGCATGCAAGGACAGTGAGACTGTAAAAGGAACTAACCTCACCCTGTTTGGAGTTTTCTCACCCATCAAGATGACCCCTAGCCATTCCTGTCAAACCAAACTTTGGCTCATTGGCTCTAGTATTTGGGCATTTGGCTTCTATGATCTCAGTACGGAAAAATACCAGGGAGTGGACCTTGTTGAATAGTTATCTTTCATCTATATAGGTCCTCTGCAGTCACCAATGTCCAATATGGTGGCTGTATTCGCTGCTTATTCAAATTATATCTTGGCAATATCATTTATCATTGCTGATTGGAGCCTTTGATACAAATGAAATGATATTACATGACAGTTAATACAAATGGAAAACCAGTTTTCTCTTTCTCAAAATTAGTCCCATTAGTAACATCAAAAATGCTGGCCCATATACAACTCTGATTTTAAAAATAAATTTGGAAATCAAAGAATAGTCCCAAATTATCTGGGTGATGACTCAAAACAAGTTGAAAGGTACACCTGCACCTACTTTGAAACTCTAAATTTCTATTTAACTCACAATTCCATTAGCCATATGATCATGTATTAAAATACAATTTTTTTGTTCAATAAAATTCTTACTCAATACCTATTAATATTTACATTGAGTTTACACTCGAAATCTAGGCTAATTAGTTGATGTCTTTTGTAAACATATCCTCATCATGCACAGTATCAATTGAGAGAATTTAAGTTTAAAGATATTGGAGCTAACATGTCGATTAAAGTTTTCCAATTCCTTGCTAATAATGATAGTGTAATAATGTTTCTAGAGCCACAGATCTCATAGTTTTGCTTCAAGACCAATCATTAGATTTTCAAGTACAAATGCAATGTGGTCAATATCCAGCTGTTGCCCACTGCCCTCTATTCTTCAAATACTTGCATCATTCATTCTTCAGAGAAATATTGGCTTGAATTGCCATCTAATTAATTAGCTTCATCACAGATTTTATGAAGAGTATGTTGTTTATAGTCAATAAAATTAATTATTGATTTAAATCTGAACTTCTCATTAAATTGACACACTGGACCAATGTGGCTCAAGGAGTCCTTAGGTAGTGGTCTGAAGTTCTGTTTTTGAAGGACTACTTCCCCACTACTATTGAGAATGTAGGATTGGACCTTCCTGATATGCTTCATAGTCTCATTTGAACATCATTGAGATCCTTAGGCAGTCATACATGGTAAAGTAATTCATCATCGCAACAATATGTGTAATAATTTCCTGTCTTATCAATAGGTATTGCACTTAATTTTGTGCCACAGGATGTAGCCCTATGTTCTTGGTTTGTTCATGCATAAATTATTTTTTCATGAAAAAATTTGATTCATTAATAGTCACCAAACCTTGCCTAACTTTTTCTCTGCATTGTGTTTTTTATGTGAGGTGATCATTAGTGATTCATTTTTTAGAAAAATTGCAATTCTCTGATTCTCAAGAGGATTACAAGGGTCTAATTTGGATAATAATTAGAGTGAAGTGAAAAAGAGTCAAAACTCAAGTTTTTATTTAGAGTGGCAGCTATGGATGGAGTATTTGGTTTGATGTGTAGTGTACTATATGAATATAATTGCAGTCAAATCACTCTAAAATAATATGCAGAGCTCTTGGATTACAGTTTCTTTTTGTTACAAATCTTTCCCAAGTACCTTCTTTCCAGCAATTTCACGAATATTAAATTTGCAGTATATGTATGAAAATAATTTATTTGTGGACCATTTTTTAGATTAGGAATTATCATGTTTTCATTTTTTTGAATTATTTGTGCACAAGGTATTTCAATGTGTGACTCTTGATTATTAAAAAAACATGCAGGTCTATAACATATTGAAATGAGATATTTTTAGTTGACACGTGATATAAGAACAATTTGTCATGATGGGGGTATGAAATGAGCCTTAAGATTTTATACTAGGAAGGAAACATAATAGAACCCGCAAAACTTTTATTTTCTGATCCCGCTTTTGGTTACATGCCCAGTCATCATCTTTAAGAATGGCTTTGCCAGGTAACAAAATCTGAAACAGCGAATGAATAAAACGAATTTATATTCCTTCAGTAAACAATTTTTCTTTGTGTTGAGATGATAAAATTCAACAAAATGACACCTGAAAATATTAAGTACAACATTAAGACTTGTTGAAATGAGGAGTTAAGAGCATAAAATACCTAGTTAAGAAGGTTATTATGTTCATATTTTTATTTGTTTTAAACAATTTACAAAATGAAACATTTTTTTGTTTGTCCCACAGAGTGGCAAACATTTGTCACATTTTTTTATCTCCCTCCTGTATGAAGTTTACATAATTCAGTCAAGTGATACAAATAATATTAAAGTTAACAAGAACATGCAGTGACATAACATACAATTTGAATATTAAACTTGGCTTTCATGCAAATGCACTATAACACGTCAACAAAATTTTGGCTTCATTATCCATGGCAGTTTGTGCGAACAAAAACAAGTAGGTACACCAACAACACTATAATTGGCTGTGCGCTAATCGGTGAAGATGATGGAATGATTACAGGTTTGCATTGATCTCATAAAACATCTTATAAAAATAGGTGAGGTGAAATTTGGAATGGATTGATTCCTTGCATTTCATTCTCCTAACAATGACATCAAGTTTTTTGGGCATTTAGCCGAACAAAGACAGTTGTGTTCCTTTGCTGATAATATTGTTTAATGATTTCAATTTAATCTCATTAAGACATTGCCTTTCTATTAGTAATGGACACATTTTTAAAGGCATTTAGTCACCATTTTACTGGTTGTTTGGGAATGCTAGAAAGAGTATTCATGGTGCTGAACACTCCATTGAGGTATCAAGGCCAAATTCTTTGTGAATACAGTTTGTCTAAGATTTGATCCAAAGAAAAATTTTAGGTCTATGGTGGCATGCATCTAGATCCATTGACTGATGAATTACTGAAAAAATTAGGTCAGTTGGCATCCTATTATCATCCACATCCTGAGATGAAGCTATTGGCATTATTATGGTAAAGGAACTTTCTAAAATTATTTGGAATTTTATGAAAAACTATATTTTATCAAATGCCATACATGCTTTGAAATGTAGTTTCTGAGAGAATAACATTGCAAAGGGAATTTTCTTTCAATGAGCCTTTTTACCAGAGGACATATTATCATCATGAAAATATGTAGTTTTACATTGGGTCACATGAATAAATATGCTGCTCATTTTTTTAAACATGCCTGTCAATAATATAATTGTATTATTGAAATTAATGAATGAACCATTAGTATTATCCCATTTTTAGCCAAAAGAGAATAATACGTAACATTTGGTATATTTACGTTTGGGAACACATTTCATCCATTTGAAGAGTCATCTATATATTAGTGTCATGATTTCTTAAGAATGAACTAATTTCACCAAATATGAAAGTAGTTATTTTAGGAATGAAACATTTTAATCAGTATGATTGAGCTTGGCAACAAGGTAGAGAATTAAGCTAAATGATAAATTCCTAAAGTAATTCCCCAATGAAAAATGGGTAATGTTTCCAATTTATTGTGCAGAGTCTTCTGTTGTTTTTCATATTTCATAATGTTAAAATGTGAATGATAATCAAGTGGTGAATTTAATGAACTTGGGGTATTCACAGAGTGAAGATGTGATGATTATTATAAATTATAGGGCTGAACAGATTTGGCCTCATTTTATCTTCACTATTTCACATCAAATCTTGTGCAGCTACCTTATTTCTCCTGTACAGTTTTCGCCCACTCCATTTTCCAGAGGAGTTTGCTTTAGTTTGATTGGTCAATTTATACACTAAATGCATTCTATAGAGATCTACCATAGGCACAGCTTTTGATGGGTCTATTGTAGCCAATTGTTTTTCAATTTGAAACTACAATAGCTGTAAATCTATGTCATACGTATTCACTTGATTTAAATTGGAGTTCAACAGGATACATCTATGCCATACCATAGCTCTACTTGCACTAACCCAAAACATACATCAGGCACATTCACCATTTTGGCTTTAATTGACTTGGCTATATGTATATTAAATATCATTCATTGATAATGGTTTTCAAAGCATGCTATATAGTCATGTCAAGGGACGGTATCTCAGTGAGAAAAAAAATGATCATTACCCCATGATAGTTGCTTAATCCAACTAGGTTGAATATAGCACACAAGCATTTACTTTTGTTTGAGAATAAGTTTAATTAATAAGCTTACTTTCAGACTCTTGGATGTTATGTCAATAGTTCATTTTGGTGCCTACCATGCAAAATCATTCAGTAGACCTGAAACACCTTGTGGTCATTCTGTCGGGATACTTTGGATTGGTCCACAACTTAGTTTGGATATCTATGCACTCCTTATCAACAGATTCATTTTTAAAGGACATTAGAGTCACCTTTATGATATTAAATTTGTTGTCATTAAATCTAATATGATGCTGAATATTAGATTTCACTGATGCATAGTTAGAGACAAATTACAAGTAAAATAGAGAATCTGGAGAAGCTGAAAGGAAAATATTTACAACACTATATAAAATGGTAGCCCGCAAATAGCTATTTGATACATAATAAAACAGCTAACAGTGGATTTAATTTATTAAATGCTGTATGTACATTAATTAATTAGTTATGAACCCAAGTTTTTGGGAATTTAACACATTTGATTATTATTCTAATAAATTACTCATTATGCATTAATATTATTGTTGAATTATTTGATATTTTGTTTAATAATCTTTGTTTGGATGGAGGGTTTAGAGGTTATAGTTCATGGCAGCTGAATACTGTTTCATAGTATTGAGAATATCTTTTTGTAGTTTTCCTTATGGCACGAGTATTCAAATGTAGTTGCACAGAAAGCATTAGGACATTTTCCATGTAAAAATATCACCTTTATAAAAGAACATCTTTAAATTATGTCAATTCTTGTACATCATACTCTACTTCCATAGCAATGAAGCAAGCTGCTAGTCTGTGTTGGCAAACATCAAAGCTCATGCAAGTTGTATTGACCTATCATATGCAATCACTCAGAATATGATCTTGTAATTGAATTTCCACTGCCTCAAGAATTTCCCTATCTTGTTTCCAGAGCAGTGAGAACCATGGCATATCAAAAATGTGCATTTCCCTTAATAGGTAACCTTTATATTCAAATCATTCTTGTTATTCATTTTCAAATTGATTTAAAGAACCAGGCATGGTATATAACTTTGGAAAACTAACATACAACATGGCAAACATTTTTATTTTTACATATCTTCCTTCAGCTGCTCTAAGTTATGGAATTTTTGTGATTCAATACAATTTTTTAAGAGCAGAGGTTTATTTTCACAATCAAATGACCAAATTAATCCTAGGCTTTTTGTTACAAATGGTGACATTTTTATGTCATTCTTAAATGAATAGATCCTGTGATTTTTATTTCATATTTAATTTAAACTATTCTACTACTTGTTTTAAATGGATCAACTTATTATATGATAAATACATGAAATTTTATTTTCCATTTACCAAGGTCTTTTTTGGGTGCTCAGACTGAATTAGTAGCGATATGGGTTGATTGTGGGAGTTACTAACATATTCGTGTAGATGTCAACTAAAAAGGAAGTTTATCATATACATTCACTTAACAAGAGGTAACTGCAAAGAGGATATATAAATTCATCATTTTGGAATTGCATAACTTTTATACATTGGTAAAATTATGTTATGGTTTTAATGCCAGCCAAAAAAAATTACTTAGTTGTGACCTGAATGCATATTCATTGAGTTGGTAAAGAATTTTTAGTGAATGGGATGACTTTTTTGTTGAATAGATATGCATACCTCTGAGATGAAATTAGTGAAATACTGAGATAATATAATGGGGTCCCATGCATAGTTATCAGGCTTGGAGTATTGAGAATAATTCCCAGTTAAGATATTCAGTAATATTTGCATTTAGGCAAGACAAAATTGGCTGCAGAAACTTGGGCAGTGTGATTACATGTATGGTTCCAAACACCATTACCTTAAACATGTCATTGAAACTTCTGGCTGCATGATCTTTTCTCACACCCATTAATGTTTGATGTGTATACACCGCCATCATGCTGTGTTGTGATGTTTCAAAAGAAAATTCCTGGTTCAAGTTTTCAAATTGTGAATTATGAGCTAATATATCATGAAATGCAGTCATGTGTTAGCCGTTATTTTCAAGATGGCTGGGGTAGAGTTAAAGATTATTAGTTCTAATACTGAATATCCATTATTGAAATGTTTCACGCCATGCTACAGAAAGGTTTCAAGGCATCTTAAGCAGAGTTAATGGGTGAACTTGTAATGAAATCATATTTATTTGGAAAATTACAAAAAAAATCACAGATTAGCATTTGAAAACCTTAAATTTCAGACCATATTTAAAAAATAAAACTTCTTGTCTTAACTAAACAAATGATATTGTGCAAAGTTTTGCCTACAATAGGATTTTCCTAGGAAGGACAAATATTTGCTAACATTTTATGAGACTGAAAAATGTTTTGAAAGCAAAAATGGACATTAGTTAACATATCTCACTGCCATGTAATCTTTTATGTTTACTTCTCATTTGATAAGCCCAAGCATAAATCCCTCATCACATGATAATTATGGACAGAAATGCTTAAAGTATTTGACTGGCAAAAATGGACAAATTTTTAGTTATTATTTCAGTAGTAATAGACAATTTTCATTAACATATTAAGAAACAGTTCAACCTCAGAAATATTAGGTATTTGACTATTTAACAGTGATATCAATCAAATCAATAATAATTCCTGTAAGATAGCATTCAGCATATATAGTCTATCATGGCCAACATACTTCTGTAAAACTAAATGCTATTAAAAAGTGCCTGAAATGCATTCATTATAAAATTTGTGCTTTTGTACTCTTCATTATGTATGGACTTGTTGTAAAGAGGAACTATGTGTAACTTTATGCATTTACTTGAAATTTTCATAAATACTGACTTAAAAGTTTTTCTTATAATATTAATTGGTATTTTAAAAATCTCAGTTTGTAATCATGTGGAATCAGGAGGAAGTGAGATACTCACTATGGATGCTATTGCAATTTATTTACAAAATGTCGTGTGGGAAATCTATCTAAATCTGCAGATAATTCACGATCCATAATCCAACAATCTGATGATTTCTCCTTGCTCTGTACTAAACAATATGTAACCCATGCTATGGATTGCCCTGAGTAACCATGGAAGTATTTGCTTTTCACTTAGTGAGGAAACACCAGGAATGTAGTATGTAGTAGTTCTGACACATTTTCTCAGGTAAATGAATCTTGCTGTTGACAAGGTAAAACATATGTTTCAACATTTTGGTCATGTATATAACGACATGCATTAGTTCTTTGAATTGAACCAAAAACTTTTACTTGGGTTAAAGTCACTTTGGATTTTATTTGAAGCTTTTGTTGATTGAATAATGGTATAATTAATTGAATTTCCCCTATTACTAATGGAAAATCGAAGCAATGCATAGTAAATGATATTTGAACCAAATAAAAGAGCTGACCAATGCCTACCTTCATACTATAAAATATTTTAATGCTTTTTGACTTTATCCATGACATAAAAAAAATACTTTCCTGCTGGCTGATAAAATGAAGCCATTCTTATGAAAATATTGTTTAATTGAGCTGTAACTCATTTATGAAAAACAATTTGCATATAAAGCAATCAATAATATTGTATGCCTTTAAAAGAGCTGAATATTTCAAGCTTCTACTGTCACATGCATTATTCTGAGGGTATGGTTTGTCAAGAGTTCACTGTGGGTGGCCTTGTGTGCTATCGTATTTTGAAATCAATCAGTTAGACCTAATGATTAATACCTAATGAATATATTAAGCTCCTACATCTTAGATTTTGATATAAGATGCAGCTCATTGACGACATAATTGAATAAGATGTACTTTTTAAAAATTATTCTCTGTAAAATTCTATCACTCTGTAATTTCCATAAATAATATTTATGTACTTGAACTTTTCCATTGATTTGTTAAAAAAATTCTATTAGAAGGTCATCTCAAACCAATATGAGAGAGAAAATAATGACGACTTTCACATATTTCTAGTTGTTTCTCTATATCCAAGTCTACTGCAGGGCAAATTGTTAGATTTAAGGGAGGAATTTTGTAATTTTATCACAAGCTGACAGCATTTGTGTGGTGATGGATAATTTACTTCATTCAAGAGGCCATCAAAGTATGTAGCGAAGGCAAACTCCAATGTTTGCTTAAGCAACACTTAATTAGGTTTAGAAATTAAATTATTTTATCTCATTTACCTTGTTAGTTATTCATCATCAATGACATTATTAGATTGAGAATTTCATCAAAGCCATTACATATTATTAGTGTAGCCGTAACAAATGAATATTAAATCAATGTTAGCCATAGTTGCTGTCATGAGTGTCAGCTTAAAATTTTGTAAAGTGCTTCATGTTTGAAAATATAGTTAAAACATAAAAAGAGTTGACGTCAAAGTATAAAACATTCACTGTGCCAGGAATTATGTTGGCTGTGTAGCCAGACCAAAGTAATTTTTTAATCTAATGCTAAATTTTGATAATTATTAATCCAAAAATTATGTAGACCATCCATGTAAATCAAGTATATCGTTAATTTTTCACAAAATAATATCACCATAATGGGATATTTTTTTCAGCGTTCGCATATTCCAACTGATCATGCTTAATTTTATTAATACCATCATTAATTGAAAACCATCACTTTAAATCATCTACATTTCTGTTTAGAATGTATACATTTTGTCCTCATTGCCGGAAATTTTCTGTTTAAGAGATTTCACTTGGAAATGAAAAAATAGTAACTTTATTTTCATTTCCAATATGAATCGATTCCATAAAGTTATGCCAGAAACCATTAATTATAGAGATTTCACTTCATTGATTTAGAGCACTTGTCATTCTGGTGATAAGCCATGTATAAACCTTGAACATCTGAAAGTCAATGGGTAATTGATCAATTTTTTTACCAATACCTGCAACTGACAAGAATGCATATGAACATATGTTTATAGCAAATTAAAGGGTAAGCATTATATCCTCGATGAGTACTTGTTATCACAAGACTTGATGCATTACCACTGTCCTTTGCTGCAAGGAAGGAGAAAACTGTAGAAAGGTTTTAGGGCGTTATTTAGGAAAATACCATTCAAAATATATGCTTCTGAAGTCTGAAACTGCTTCATATTATGCGGAAACGCATGAGATTGGCATTTCATACCATAGCGCACTAAAACGCTCACAAACCGGAGAGCGGCCCGTAGTTTACAAAAGCCCCTCTGCACACCCCACTCAGAGGCTCGTCTCCATGGTGATGAGTGCGTGTCGGGCACACCTTCCCTCCCCCGCCCTCCTTCTCCAAGACTCCTCCTCAGCCCAGAAGCCCCCCTCCTCGTCACCACTGTCCTCCTCATTGTCCTCCCCCTCCTCCCCTTCACGCCTACCCGCCGGCCCTGACGCCGAAGCCCGCTCCCCGCCGACCGCCTCATGGAAGATGGCCGCGTCCGCGTCCTCGGTGCAAGAGCGCCTCTGGTGGTCCCGGAGGCGCCGGCAGATGTCCCTCGTGTCCGTGAAGGACCTCCGAAGGCGGGAGGTGATGGCAGCCACGGTTGGCGTATTATGGAAGGGGTCGCTGAGCCCCAGGGCCTCCTCGTAGGGGGGAGGGTCCCCCTCTGCCGGAGTCGTGGAAGTCCTGCCCCCGAAAGGGTCGGCTGGGGACCTCTCGGCGAGGGGCGAAGGGTAGAAGAGGGGACCTCTGGGGGCCTGCGAGGGGGACCACGCGAGGGAGGAGAAGGAAGCCCGGGAGAAGGGCCGTCGGCCGGAGAGGCCTCCACCGCTGCCCCGCGCTCTCCTCGCGGCGCTGCCCCTTCTACCCCCACCGCCGCCGCCCTCCGCCCTCGGGAAGAGGGTGAGCCGGTTGGGGTGCGACGGGGCGGGGAGGGAAGGGGGTCGGGGGAGGAGGCGACCCTCACCCCCTGCACCCCTGCCCGCCTCTCCGTCCTCCTCTTCCGCCCCCGCGGCAGACGCGGCCCCCTCCGGCCCCTCCTGACCTACGTCCATCAGCAGGGCTTCCGAGTAGCTGGGCACGAGCGCGGTGTTCTCCCGGATGATCCTCTCCAGGTCCCCGCTGTCGACGGTGCTTCCGCGGGACGAGCGCCCGCCGCAGGGCACCCAGGAGACGTCGTTTGGTGACGAGGGTGCCAGAGAGAAGGCGGGGACCTCAGGGGTGAGGTAGTTGACGCCGAATAGTTTGGTGACCTAAAGGAAATGAGACTTGATGAATAATAACCGGCAACATGTGGTGGCCATTTACTACGGCCCCTCTTTTGCATGTGTAGGTGCACTGATATTAATTATGTAAACCTGCGGTCAGGTGATAAGTAACATGTCAAGGGATAGATTCATCTTGCAGAATAACGATTGTGGGTGTGGTACTGACTCCATTCACATGAGGATGAGCCAGCGGTAAAAGTGGTAGTTTTACGACGAAAGCGGAAGTAAAAGGTTTACCATTCCAAGGTCGTGAAATAGCTTTCTATTGCGGTAGTCACGTAATTTTTTTTCATCGACTACACTTCAGGTTGAAACTCAACAATCACCCAATATTTCGGTCACGAAGGCAATACTGAGAAGGCTTTCATCCAACTTCCTTTGTTTGAAAACTAAAAAAAGTTTTTCACTACCGCTAAATCATCGTGAAAACGAAATGGAATTTTATCATTCGTTTCTGGTGGTACTTCGAGGTTAAGGAGAGTATCCACTGTAAGTACCCTATGATCGACTCCGAGAAGCTCATTTATTTTGTTCAATCGATGGAAAAAAGTCTTGGTCTTAAAGTTCAAATTAATAAGTTCATTTTTTCCCTTTCCTCAGTGTCACTGTGATATCATTTTTTTGTTGGAAAAAAGGGAATGAGCGGTGCCTCATACGATGCAAAATCACAACAAGTTACATGCTTATATTTTTATATTAATCTTTAATAAAGCTGGCTTTAAAATTTTACATTGTTGGTCCTGAGTATTAGATGAGACGAGTGACGCGTTGTCCTGGACGAAAGTTAAAGCCTGCAGGGCAGAGATCAGGCAAATTGCAGAGTGACACGGTACTCATGGGGGTTGCATAGAGTTGTTGCATCATATACATATATATATATATATATACACATATATACTGGGAGGAATCCTCGAAGCGCTATATATGCCTAGAGATAATTTGTACAACGATTGTTTTCAAAGACATGCATATGACAGCCAGAGTGAAGGACGATTTAACAACGATATACGTACGGGTATGGTATCTATCTCTTGAGCTATTGTGCGTCAGGTAAAGGATTGCTGCAACAGATCCTCTTTGTGCTCAGAATAATGATACGCTGATGTCAAGTTTGTTACTACATTACAAAACTAATATGGTTATTTCAGTCGCCGATAAACGAAAATTTTGTGGAAATTAATGGGAGGGGTGCCTAGTGTAGAATTTCTGTATTAAAATAATGTACTTTTCACCAAAAGGAGAATAGGTCAGATCATTCAATATAGTATCCTAAACCATAAACGTCACACCACACCAAATTACGGGTCCAAAACGTCAGATCGTCAATGCACGAGTAAAGGACTTGAGAGCGTAGATGAATAAGGACTCTATGGAAAATTCGGTTTACGGAATGATTTATTGCAGTGTGGCCTGAAGGCTGGGATTTACGCGACAATTTAAAGTAATTATTTTGTGAGATTTGCGTCACAAATGACTTAGCCCAACTAAGTGTTACTTTGACGTGGTTCTTGGACATTTCGAACGCGTAATGTCAGGTGATACCTTAAAAACCTCTTACTTCACTCAAACTTTTCGAAGAGAAAGTTGGAGACGAGGTTAAAGAAGTTCAAGTATGTTTTGCAAGTTTGAAAGAAGGGCAAGAAAAGAATTAAAAGAAAATGATGGAACATTTAATCAATCTTGTTTACAGGTGCTGACTTGTAAACATGATTTCCTGTTAATTAACACTAGAATAGTTATAAAACTACGTTTTTATAAGTTTTTTTTACTTTCCCTACCTAGCTTCCTGCTCATTCTATCAACTAAAACGATGCAAGGCATGCATTTGTTTTTATAACTTATTGCAACTAATACCTTATATTGTTGGCAGTACGAGACAAATCAATTAGGAAGTGAATTAACAAGGAAATCATTACATATAATTTTAGCTCACATTAAAACTTTGGCCGTGATTTGAAACATTTGAGTTTCGGTAATCGTGAAACGGAAACGTGAAAACCTACAGGTATATACTCGTGTGTGTGTGTGTGTGTGGGTGAGCCACGGTAGTCCAGGGGTAGAGCGTTCGGCCTGGATTTGATTCCCGGGCAAGCCTCTCTGGGCGCCCTCCGCTCACACCAACCTAGGTGATTTTTCGGGTACCAGATGGACGGACCCCCTACCCTGATGTGTGAATTTCACACGCCGTCGGGCTTAGTACTGGGTGAACTCCACCATCACCGAACAAACTGACCTTGGGATTGATTTGATTACTGTACTTACGGTTATTTATACGTAGGTATATTTATGTTTATATACCTACGTGTAAATACTATTGCTTACTAGTACTAGCAATACTACTGCTTCTCCTGAGGGATTGAGCTAAATTCCGTCGAAATGATTAAGAAATAACGTGTGAGTGTTCTGTTTATGTGTTCTTCTATTGTTTGTTGCTGTTCAAGTTATATATATATATATATATATATATATATATATATATATATATATATATATATATATATATATATATATATACATACACACACACATATATACATTTATATATATACATACATATATATATACATTTATATATGCATACATATATATATATATGTATGTGTATATAGGCCGAGATATATATTATATATACATATATGGTCTGGAGAAATTTTTCGACACACCTAACTCAACTTTCTCATGCAAAACCGTTGGCTTTGACCCTAGGTTCGAAGTTATGCATCCTAAAAAAGTTAATTTAGTTCAGTTTGATTTCTCTTCAACCGTGTTACCAACGACTCAACGACGGTTACAGGTTGTCCAAACGTAAGTTGACACCGCACATTTCTTCGCACATCCGCCTGTGATAAACATGCCGAAGACTTCATTTTCGCATGCCTTATCAACGCTTCCCTTCGGTGTGGTTTTGCTTCCCTAGACCACGCATTCAAATCCCAGTTGATACTCTCGTGCGTGCGTCCCGCGAGCGCGAGGTGGAAGGGTGAAAACACCTGAGATGCTTTCCGGCAAATCCGTCTCGACACGGTTCCCCTTCCTTTCCTCCGAGAGTTTCCGTCTGCGCGCCCTTTCTCGGAGCGGAGATATTTTCTCTCCCCCTGCCATTCTTATCTCTCCAGCGGTCCTACCAGTTTCAGTGCAATTCACGTCCTCGAAGCACCACACCCCGATAGTCGGAGAGATGGCCAGGTTTAACGCCTAATCCCTTCCCTTCGCCTTCCCGACGCCAACATCTTCCTCTCCGCCCCTCCGGGAACGTCGCTCGGGGACGTTTTATGTCCCCTCTCTCTCACACACAGACATACACTCCCCCGTGGCACCTAACGGTCCAACACCGGCACCTCCTCGAAATATACCACCCACGATCGACGAGATCCCGTCTGCCACTCGCTCCCAGTCCCGCTGTCTATCCCTACCCCAGTCCGTCGACTTGACCTTCCGTCGCCCCCTTTCGTTCCGCTCCCCGTGAATTATTTGATGGTTTCTGGGTCGTTGCTGAGATCGTTTGGAGAAGGGGCGGGGGTGGGGCGAGGATCGACGGCGGTACTCCACGGCGGAGATCCTGGGCGCACGCGGCACGGTTGCCCTGCTGCTCGCGCGAGGAAAGGATCGTTTCTTTGTCGTGCGTGGGCGGGTCGTAATTTCTCTCCTCGCTTGCAAGCATCGTTGTTGATTCCGTGCCTTATTAATTACGCAGCAGTCTTTTCATTACTTAGTTGGCGGCAGAGACGATTACGGATGGGGTACACGGAGGGGGTGTGAGGGTTCTTAAAGAGAGGAAAGGAAATGGGAATTTTATTTTAAATTTGAAGAGAAAAATTTCTTCACAATATCCCAGAGCAAGTTAATGCATTGAATATAACTGTTTTTTACAACTTTAAATGCTTAAATAACTTAGGAAAATAAATTTCGCTTGGCGTCTATAGTCTATACATTTCTTTTGGGAAGTGGGTGTGATATTTAGCTATTTATCGCCATTAATAAAAAATTTGAAGTTTTTTAAGAGAATAAAAATATAAGAAAATAAACTCTTCTTACGCCGTGAAAATTCGGTCTACGTCCCTGCTTCATGGAAAGGAAATGCATTAATAAAGAAAATGTAGAATGAATCGGGTCTGAAACCTCATTATAGAATCGTTGCAATGCCCTTTGAGGAGCGGAATGAAGTGCCACGTTGGATGAGTGAGACAGTGTAATCTATGTAATAATAGTGACAAAAATTGAGTGAAGCAATGCATAAATTTGTTACTCAAGGCACGTTCTCTCTTAGAATAAGTATATTGCATAAGGCAATACGTAATAGCTACTCGGTATACGCGTAATATATTGATGAATGTGTGTTGTATTTTACTGGTTTCTACTTCTCATCACTCAGATTCGAGGGAAAGACTCGTCCCAATAAAATAATTTCATTTAAAACTATTAACTCGAACGATCCCATTCCTAAATTGACGTGGCCTAATAGAGACATTAAAATATGAGAAAATGAGAAATATTTTATCAAATAGCGATAGAATTTAATATCAAGTCTGATAAGCTATTTATTAATGAGATGAAGGGTATGTTGGGGGTAATTTCCTCGAATTGGTGTGACGTCTGATAGGAGCTAATCGAAACGAGTTAATAAATTAAAAAAACATTAAGAATCTTTTCGAGTCGGAATCACTTTCCTTTACTGTTTAATTCACTAGCTACTTCCATTGGGACGCTAAAATGGTCGAGAAATTAAAGTGCAGAGACGATTTGAAAAGGCAGGAAACCGCACGTTACCGGTATATGAAAACGGATATCTGCTTTTCTTTCTTTCGTTCATTTCCATACTTTCAAAGTAAATGTGCATTTTACACCTTCAGTCATCTTATGGCAATGTGAGATAATTTGTAAGTTTTAAGGCCATGAAACTAAATGAGACTTCATCAGGTCACAAATGCCTCTAAAGTCCTGTGCTCATGAAAACAATACCTACTCCATTACGCTTAAAAAAATACCTTTCAAAGCATTGATGGACCTACCAATTTGTTTTCTATCACCTGGAAGGAGTACAAATCGGATAAATTACAGGAAGACGTACTTGGTAGTGTTTCCTGACAACACCCCCTTCATCCACTTTTCCTGCCTCCATAGGATTTCTCCCAACAAACCCCTCTCTTCGCCCACCATACGAAGTACTTCCTCATTTGTTTTCTTCTCTGTCCATTTCACCTTCTCCATTCTTCTCCACACCCACATTTCAAAAGCCTCCAGTGTACGTCTATCCTCCTGCTTCAATGACCACGCTTCCGCGCCGTACATAGCTACGCTCCATATCAAAGTTTTTACGAGTCTTTTCTTAATATCCTTGCTCAACGTCCCTGTCATCAACTCCCTCCTCCTTGTGAAAGCCTCTTTGCCTAGCGCAATTCTTCTCCTTACGTCCCTACTACTTTGACCGTGTTGGCCCAAAACACTTCCGAGATACGTTAACTGTTCTCCCTGCTCTAGTTTTTGCCCTCCTATTTTAATGTTTAGCTTAGCCTTTTTCTTTCTAGAGAATCGCATAACCTTTGTTTTATTAATATTGATTCTCATCCCATACCTGTCGCACTGAATTTCCAATTTACTCAGCAATGCTTGCAACCTCTTGGCTGACTGACATACTATAGCTTGGTCATCAACGAACCTAACTGAATTTACGAATTCCCCACCCACTTTCATTCCTACCTCAAGTTCTTCCCATGCCTCTTTGATCATTTCCTCTGCATACAAGTTGAACAGCAACGGTGATAATGGGCAACCCTGTCTTACACCTCTTCCTAACATTGCCCATCCGGACCCCCCGTTTCCCACCCGCACCTGAGCAGTCTGAGACATGTACAGGTTGCGGATTAGCCTCCTTTCCCTCCAATCTATTCCTATTTTCTTCAATATACGCATTAGTTTTTCCCAATTCACTCTATCAAACGCTTTTTCGAAATCTACGAAACAGGCAAATACCTCCTGGTTGTGTTCTATATTCCTCTCGATTAATAATCTTATTACTGCAATGGCATCACGCGTACCTCTCCCCTTCCTAAACCCAAATTGATCATCCCCTAAGTAATCATTTGCCCTACTCTCTATCCTTTTGTTTATGATCCTGAGAACAACTTTAGCTGCGTGGGATATCAAACTTATCGTCCTGTAGTCCTCACATGATGTAGCCTTTACCTTTTTCGGAATAGGAACTAAAACGGATCTCACGAAGTCTTCCGGCCAGATTCCCTCCTCATAAATACTACGGATCAGCCCATATAGCCTCTTCCTCCCACATTTTCCTAAGCATTTTAAAAGTTCCACAGGAATGTTATCCACCCCCACGGCCTTATTTAGTTTCATCTCCCTTAATGCCCTTTCTATCTCATTGTCTAGTATGCCTGGACCTAAGCTGTCTTTCTCTACGTCATATTCTTTTTCAACGTCTAACTTTGCTGGTTTAAGTGCTTTACTATATAGTTCTTCTATATACTCCTTCCATCTCTCTTGGATCTTTCCTGCGTCAACTATTACCTTACCCGCCTTATCTCTAACCGTTAGAATAGATCTTCCTTTCTTACTTCCCGATAATGATTTAGCTTTGCTGTACAGCGCACCGATTTTACCCTTCCTCTGCAGACTTTCCATATCCTCGCACTTCGTCTTCCACCATGCTTCTTTTGCTTTATTTGTTGCCCGCCTCAATTTATTGTTTAATTCTTTGTAATTCATTTTGCCTAATTCTGTATTTATATTCTTCCATTTTCGCCGCTCATCCATTTTTGTAATCATCTCATCCGTGATCCATGGTTACCTAGTCCTTTTAGCGTTAACGGTTCCAATAGTGTCTTTTGCGGCTTTAGACAAACCTTTCTTGAAACTTTCCCATTTTTCTTCGATAGTGCTTAGCTCTTTACCATCCTCCATGATTTCCTATACCGCCTGTTTGTATTCCTTCCTTTTCAAACCATTTAATGCTTCTACATTCCATTTTCTAACTCTCCGCCCCTGCCTTATCTTTTTGAAACGGACGCTACATTTCATAACAACTAAATTGTGGTATGAGTCCGCATCCGCTCCCGGGAAGCTGTGGGAATTTATCACACTATTCCTAAACCTGTGTCTAACCAGGATATAATCTAGCTGATATCTTCCTGAGTCACCTGGCATTTTCCATGTATACCTGCGTCTTTTGTGGTGTCTAAACCAAGTGTTGGTGATGACTAACCCCTGTCTCCAGCAGAACTCAACTGCTTTCTACCCGCGGTCATTCCTCGTACCTAAACCGTAGTCCCCGACCTCATCACCATCTCTTCCTTCGCCTACCGTCGCATTCCAATCCCCCATCACTATCAAATGTTTCCCTGCGGGAAAACACGCGTTTATGTCCTCAAACTGATCGTATATCCAATCGACCTCTTCTTCCTTATGGTTGCTCGGTGGCATGTATACCTGAATAATAGCCAAGTTCGTCGGTTCTGTTTCTTTTGGGTTCGTCTTTCATGCGCGTTCCTATCCCTTTTCCTTATACCTGTTCTATGTAAATGAGTATATATATATATATATATATATATATATATATATATATATATATATATATATATATATATATATATATATATATATATATATATATTAATATATATATATATATATATATATATATGCATACCTATTTTCAACAAACTTTTGCAGTTCAGTTGACGCGAAACATCATGAATACAAGCGGCTATTCAGCTTGAGAGGAACCGCCCACACTTTCACGGGCCAAATTAAGATTTTTTGTACGAAGTCGATTCGACTCATAAATCATTCCGGTCGAATTAATTTTGTTTGGCGTTTAATGCACGTTTTCCTCTTCCTTCTACATTCATGTCTCTCTTACTCCCATTTAATCCGTTATCTATGCCCCCGTGTCTCCTTGAAGCGAGCCATTTTTCAATTGTTCCCTCGGCAGGGACATCATTCAGGCGATAATGGCTGGGACAACACCATCGGGTTCTGGGCTTCGTTCCCGATGCCCTTTCATTCGTGATGCCTGCTGCCAAGGTTGCGAGACCGTGCCAGTCCAGGACGCGATTAGCATGAATGAAATATTTTGGACGGATTCGCAGAAATCGATACGTATTGAGCAGGAGGGGTCACTTGGACCGGCGGGCGTGGGCGTCGTCGGGATTTCCTGGGGTGGAGGCTCTCAAAAGGCGGCTATCGTGGCCCAGGCCACGCAAACAACTACAAACGAGGGGCATCGCTAAAAGTTGCACGGCCAAACTTGCCCTTTCCTTTCGCACCTGTGCGCATTCCACGAAGAGGAGTCGGAGGCATGCTCCAGTTTGGCAACCGCGAGAGAAAAATGCTGAAGCCTTTGTTGTTTTTTTAACGAGTAATTGGGGGGGGGTTGAAGTAAGGGGATCGGGGAGTTATATAAATCGTTTTCATTTAATTATTCATTCCGAAGTCTAATCAAAAAAAATTTGAAGAGGAAAATTCCGCATGAGTGTGTGTGCATGTGTGCGTGGGTTCCAGATTCTCCACACTGAACTTTTATAAGTACATACATTAATTTCCGGCGTATATGCTTTAAAATTTCATTAGCCATCTGGTCAGTCCGTAGTTCGGGCAGTACGTTCACCGGCTAAGCCGTAAATTATGGGGTTGAACCCTTGTCCAGGAAAGCTAATCCAGAAAAATGACATCATAAAATTACTTAAAAATCTCGTGACTTATTAGTTTTGTTACTCGTAGTGACGGTTCTGTATGATATACTTAAATATTTGAGTCTCTACAAATGCCGTCAAGTAACTAATTAATCTTCATATGATTTACAACCGTCTTACATCAATTGGAAATCTGCCGCTATAACAAATCTCCTTCGTGACCCCTGACACTGACGTGGTAAGAAAATCCGACTGGTTATTTGACATTGTTTTCCATAACACGGCGATAAATTTTGATTTTCAAGACTATTGTCTGGGTACTTGAGCGTGTACAACTATTACCTGAAAGAAAAGTAACAACTCGAGGACATAACTTCAAAAACTTGAAATTTAAAATGGATCTTTAGGTTGACTTTCTCACCACCTTACATGCTTCTTTTTTACAGCATTTCCTACAAAGAGTCTACAATTTTCGGAAGAGTTTCGATTGGGCGCTATTACGATCTGTATGATAATCATCGCTTGAGTATTTCCGATATTTAAATAAAATGTTTCCAATCTTCAAAAAGTAAAAAAAATATTGAAAAGTAATAAATGTTAATAATATTTTCGTTTCAGTGGAACAATGCTCTAGCATATGATGCAATAGCCTGAATTGGCCCTGCATCACTCCCATCATGTCGAGACAGATGAATACTCGTACGATTCGTGTTTGTTTTGTAAATTGCTCCTTAGCAATATACCGCGAAATTTATACGTGCCGCTTTTATTTAAGTCTGTATCGATTCACGCCAATTGCATCCACGCGATACGGCCAAACGCAATTTTCACTCATCCATATCATGGATGCATACTTTCCATTTTTTTATTAAACCCGAACCCTGTGCAATCAATTAATCAAGTAATAATCTAGTCGCTAAAAACTTCGATGCTGAACGTTTATAAAATGCTTTCGCAATGTTGAAAATTGATCTGAAATCATTTTTTTGTCATGTTTTCATTTCAAGTTTTCGATAGAATGGAAACCTATAACCAATAATTGTTATTGAGGAAGACCTATAATGGAATTTAAGAATGATATAAAACGGGAATGCGCCCTCGTGGATGTGAAAAAATTGACATCAAACAGAGAACCCCTTATAAGGAAATGACACATGCTACCCACCAATGCTACAGGTTGAGAAGATGGATAGATAAGAAAGCTATTCCCACTTTAGCATGCTCTCACTGCTGTGCTTTTATAATCCTTTTGGTCCAGAAGTACTTAATATATCCTCTGCAATTTCCGCACATTCCATTTAGTTCATACATAATAATTTCACAGATTCAGACAGATCCTTACTGTGATCGTGGAGAACCAATGGAATATATCGAGTTTAATAATATGATGCGGAATACGAGGGTCATCCGGAAAGTAGTACCCGTTCGTGCCGCATGAAGTGCTGACGACGCGAGTAGCCGCTGGACGAGGTCAGATAGCTTCAGTGGCTTGTCTGCCTTCTCTGAGCCAAGTTGCGTGACGCTAGCATTGCCTGTGTTGTTTCTGTGATTGTTTACAATGTTTAAAAAAATTGAGAACGCCGCCAGTTGTGAAGTGAGGGCAGTGATTAAATTCCTCAATGCAAGAAACGTTCGCCCATGTGATATTCATCGCCAATTAAAGGAGGTGTATGGAGACAATGTAATGGACGAGTCGTCTGTTCGGCGGTGGTGTCGCAACTTCAACATGGGGAGGGGGAACACACACGACGATGAGCGTTCGGGGAGACCGTCTGTCATTACAGACCAACTGGTGAGCTCAGTTGACGAATTCGTGAGGAACGATCGGCGCGTCACAATTGATGACATCTGTGAGCATTTTCCCAATGTTTCTCGAACAATTGTTCATGAAATTGTTAAACACCATCTGCATTATGCAAAAATTTGTGCAAGATGGGTCCCTCGCGTATCTCAATGAGCTGGCGGCGAAGGACTATGCAGCAGGAATACAGAAACTTGTCACACGTTATGACAAATGCCTTAATTTGCTTGGAGATTATGTTGAGAAGTAGTTTAAAGTATCCTCTTTCAAATAAAATTTTTTATGTTTGTTAATATTTACTTTTGTGTCTTTATTTCACGAACGGGTACTACTTTCCGGATGACCCTCGTACATACAATTTTATATTAATTTACTAGAACGAATTGGTACAAAAATTCATTTATGATGAGGACTCGAATGGAATTAGTTATACAGTTTATGTGAACTGGTCAACTTTCTCTTTTGCCTGCTCAGAAGATTTCTTGACACTAATTTGTTATAGAAAGTCCAATGTCTAATATGCATTTCTTGATATTTATTCATTCATCAATGGACTGGACATAAACCACAAGAAAACTTCATGGTCAGATTCTAAGAACTACAGGAGATGCCGCGACAGTTCTTCCCTTCCCTAAGATTATCAAGATATGTAATAAACTGGCTCTCCTAAGAAGAAGTACTCATTTTGATTTTTTTCCAACATCCAGCATGTATTTATTCAAAATCTTTTCTTTCGATTAGTTTCCTGCATTCTGTGCCTCGGTCGCACTTATAATCTCTTCAAATGTTCACATATTTTTTTCTCACTCCACAAAGTTTGAAGGTGAATGCCACACTCCATAATATTTGCGGGTGGGTTTTCTATAGGCAAAACATGTTCTGGATTCGCTCCTTAATGCTATCGAAAATACTAGCCATCTCCGAAATTAACGGCAACAGATTCCTCATGTGACATGTGAAAAACGACCGACATTGCTGTAGGATGTGGACATTGAAGTTTAGTTTTATCGATGGTTAAGGCATTTCGCGTAACGAACACGACAGTTCAGTCATTGCATCACAACACAATACTATTCAGGTGCAAGGTGGGGTTCGAATCGTGTCAGCAGGCGAACGTGCGACACAGAGAACTAACTCGATAGTTCGATTCAGCTCGTTTAATATGCAAGTTACCTCGCTATCGAAAGACCGATGGCATACGAAATCATGCATTCGGTGTATGGGGAGTCGGATCCCTTTATACCCAGCGGAGAGGGAATCGCGAAGGAGGGAAGGAAGAAAAGGGAAATGGGGTCCCTCGCATGCGTAACCTCACGCAAAATGAAAAGTAGGAAATGATTTGAATGAAATTCTGGCTTTGAAGTCTACCCTCCTCTTTGGATCCTCTTATTGCCGAGAGCTGTAGCTCGCTCCCGATCTCTCATTTCCGTTTTTGAAAACGGGTTTTTTGAGAAATATGAAATAATGCATTCAAAGGAGGTCAACTTAACTGAGCGTGAACAAACCTATTCATGCTGAGGTAATTGCACATCATACTTTTCCTCAAGTTACTTAAAAAACGATCTGCCGGGTTTGAAATTATAAACGGTGATAGTCCCCTGGATAAACCTACTGTATTCATTTTTTAATATAATGATTACATTTCTCAAAAGGACCAACATGTGTAGTATGAATTATAATGGTGGTAGTAATAGTAGTAGGGGAGCAATTAGGGGAGGAGATCTATAGCTGAGATCATTTGCTCTATTAGGGATAGGTGAATTATTCAGTAGGGGTAGGATATACAGGGAATGGAGGAAGGGTGGGGAGAAACCCGGCGTCGGCATTGGTCTACTCTTAAAGAAATGCACCAAGGGGTACACAGTTTAACGCCCTATCCGACGGACAGTACATTTCACTTAGAGTGCTCTCCACATTGCACCCCAAGTGGGAGTCGGAATACCACTGAAAAATCCTGCTTCGCCGGGATTCGAACACAAGCACTCGGAGTGGGAAGCCAGTACGTGGAATTTTATGTTTAAGTAATTATTACTAAAAAATAACCGATATATCTGGATAAAATTTATTCTGAATATTAATTGATCCTTATGTGCATGAAGATTTAAATTACAGCTTCTGCTGTTGATTTGTTTTGTTTCAGGAGGCCGTAGATTGTAATTATGCGCAGAAGATAGAGGATCACAGTGTGATAAAGTTCCTTCATTTGAAATGTTACAGTGCCCAGTAAATCCGCGATGAAACGATGGATGTTTATAGAAATAATAACCCCTCATATGGCAAATTTGTGAGGTGGGAAAGAAATTTGCAAACTGGCCACATGTCCCTCACAGACGATCCTAGTAGTGGAAGACCATCGCTCACATACGATGTAATCACAGTGAGGACAGTGAAGGACTTTATACTATTAAACCGAAGAGCAACCATTCAAAAGATCATGAATGAGACTGATCTTAGTTACGGTAGTGTTTGGAAAATCATTTGCGAATAACTACCTGTCAAAGGTGACATTAAACTGGGTTCCACGACTACTGACTGATTTTCAGAAGTAAAAATGGCGCAATCTCTCAAAAGAGATGTTGATGTTTTTGGAGCAAGACGAAGAGGATTTTTCTGGCCGCCTCGTAACAATGGGTGAATCTTGGATCCATCAATATGATCCAGAGACCAAAGAGATGAGCAAAAACCGAAGCACAGCCGCTCACCCCTCCTCAACAAGACTAAGGTGCAGAAGTCTGCAGAGAAGGTCATGCTGTCTGTTTTTTGGGACTCTCATGGCACTCGCAATCTTGAAAGACTACCTGGAAAAGGGTCAGACAATCACTAATGCCTATTACTGTGCATTGCTGAACACATTTTGTGATGTTCACAAAAAGAAATTTGGTATGATCACCAATAGTATCTTCTTGCTGACAATACACCTGCTCACTCATATCATGGTGTGATTGAGAATTCAAAATTATGCGGTTTTTTTGACACATCCGTCCTATTCTCTCGACCTCGCACCAAGCGACTTTTACATATTCCCAGAACGCGGAAAACCATTGTGTAGACGTAGACTCAAAAAACACTAATGACGTCATTTAAAGAGGCAGAACAATGGTTTTCGACGCAATTTGCGGAGATCTACTATGATGGCCTTCGAAAGCTGTGGAAACGTTGGGAGACATGTCTAATGTGTAGAGAAGACTTCAGAATGACAATTAAACATTAAGTTTTTATCACAATTATTTTTATATTAATAATGAAAATTTTACGATACCCCTACGTATATTAGCCACCGCACCAACCCGATTCCCCTGAATGAACTCTTTCGAAAATATTGTAACTGTTTAGAAATTTTCACAGAATGCATAAGATCTCGAAACCTACGATTAAAAGAATCTCATCGTGGAGTTAAAGTAGACTAGGAGCCGTGATCGAACTTTGCAATCACCGTATTCGCGAAAAATTGAGCACCACCGGGAATAATTTTAGTAATAATCCCGCAAATGCACATTTGTAAAATAATACAATGCGGTTATCCTTCTTTGACCCTCAATACCTGTGCGCACGACCACTTCGGCTTATTTTTGAATAGCAAGTGTTCGTCAAAGGGGGACCTTTAGATATTCTCTCATATTCTCGTTTTCAGGCAAAGTTAGTTTGGGGAGGATGGGTTCGAGTCACCAACCTGGTAGTGGACGGTTGCTGTGTTGTATTCAATGAGGACCCTGAGGGGCCAGGAGAAGAGCGCGGCGGACAGGAGCCAGAAGACAAACCTCCGGGCGAACCACGGCGGGCGGTCGGGGTCGCGGCACGCCACCAGTCCCTCCCGGAAGGGCACACCGTGTAGGTCGAGGCCCTCCCTCATCTCCATGTAGTCGTCGTACCGCTCGTGCTCCGCGAAGAACCGGGCCCGCTGTTCCTCGAACTCGGCCGCCGCCTCGGCGTTCGCGAACGCGAACCCCTTGGAGAAGCGGACCCTGGTAACGGGGTGGCGGGAGAGTCCTCCGAGGGGGCGGGACGCGTCCCGGACGCCGCAGTAGGCGAACACGAAGCAGCCGCCGGCGGCGTGGGAGTTGACCCGCTCGTAGTAGACCTGCGAAAGGAACGGAATTTCGTTGGTGAGGGAAGGACCGAATCAGGGCACTACGGCAAAACCAGATGGCGGACCCTTGGCCCTCGTACGCCCCTCCCTCAATTAATTCCCCCCTCTCACCCGAGCGCCACCAGAAAGATGCGATGATGAATGCGAATTAGACGATTTGAAAAATATAGTTTTTAAATCCAAACCTGAAATTGAAATACAAGCTTTTTATAAAAAGTATCGGTAACAATTTTTTCCTTACGTGTGCATGAGGTGCTGAATTCAGATCGTCGGTTAAGTGCGCGCATGATCGCAGATCGCATTGGTGTTGATAACATGACAGTGTACACTGTCATTTATGTGCAGCACTGAAATTTGGTGATGCGAAAGATCTGCGCTAAACTAGTCCTAAAGGTCTTGACGGACGACCAAGAGCAGAGTCGAGCGTCTGCTTGCGAAGACCGCCTGCAACGGCATCGCGACGATTCCCCAGCCGTCTTACAGTCCCGACCACCAGTTGGCACCAGCAGCCTATTTACTATTCCAAAAAGTGAACTCCTCCCTCATAGGACACCACCATGGCGTTATAAGTGCCGTCAAAGAAGCTTGCATGCCTACCTTTAAGGACCTTCCGGAATCCGCCTATCAGGGAGCTTTCGAGTCGTGGAAAAGCCGCTGACAAAAGCGTGTCGACGCTCAAGAGATGTACTTCGAAAAATTTTGAGACATTGTAACAATATCTGAAATAAATCTATATTTCCTAAGCTTTTCCCGATACTTTTTATGCAAAATATGTAGGTAACATTTTGATCTGTACGCAGGAATATTATTCTGAGTTACCAGCAATACCTCTAATATTAAAGAAATGCACAAAATATTTCCCAGCATAAAATCTTTCCTATGCATGTACATATTTGTACTTACCCCGGAGATGCCAGTGAGAATTTTCGATCTCTCTCTTTGTCTTAGTTTTTGGAGTCTGAGATGGACGAGAGACATTTTCAGTTACCTCTTTCATTTAAAAGAAATTAGAATTGAAAAGTTAGGATGTTGGCCCGGTTTGACGCCCGACTTGACCCTGTTCCCGGCCGATACTCAGTCCTCATCTTTTTTCCATTTATGTTATGGGATGGAGATATGTGGTAAAGTTTCGAAAACCAGACAAAAAAATATCCCCATATTATAAAGGGCTCGGCTTTCGAGTTCCGACGGAGCGTGAACAAGGATTCAATTGAAGCAATTCGTTTTAACTTTTATCAAAATATTTCACTTTGCGTGGGATTTCAAAATCTATCGAGGATCCTATGCGTTGGGAATAACAGTTTACTTGTTTCAGATTGGTTGCATGGTTTCTTTTACTTATTTTTTTGTATATTACCATAACGACATATTGATTGCCTCATTTTGTTATACGCCATATTTATATTGAATTAAAACCTTTTTCTGCTCAAGTTAAAACATTACATCTTAACATATTTTCCCAAGCTAATAGATGAGCTCAATGTCTTCCACAATACTACATGAGGAACGCTTAACAGGTCCCAGGAATAAAGAAAATCCCTTTGGAACGGTCCTGGATGAGAGAAAGAACGGTGAAATGTCCCGTATGCAAATAAACGCATAACAACAAATGCAAAAATAACCCAAAACAGCGACGCGACCCATGTGACGATTGCATTACGAGAAATGTGTTCAAGCCGTTGCATTTGGATGTTGAACTTTTTTATTATTTAAGGGATATTAATTAAATGTTGAAACATTTACAATAGCACTCTTAGGGAAAAAATGGGGGTTTTTGGCGAACACCTTGCTTATGAAAGCATCTAATACGTCTGACCTGCAAAGCTTTTTAATTCAGAGTGTACAGTAGTACAAATAAAAAAATTCTTATCTCATGATCTTATTTATGCAAAACTGTTTCCACGTTTTGTAGGCCCATACCGGTGATGCATTTATACCTTTTATACCGCATCGCTTTGTATAAGCACGGGCTGAATTTAATTCCACGCACAGTAGGTTGCAAAATGTTTGTTCAGCTCAGTGTATACATTTTTCGTATCTCCTCAAACTGTGGCTGAGTTGATATTATCCATACTTATTGGTTTTTCATTGGAGCTGTGATTTCTAAGCTCTAGGACGTAGAACAACAGTGCTGTGCGAAGAACTTAAAACAGTAGCTCATTGCTTGTTTTCTGAAACAATGTGCATTATGATTTTAGAGAATAATGGTGTCGTATGTTCAACATTTAGTCCTATTCATTACCTTATCCTGAGTAATTTTTATTATAGGTATCTCTCTACGGTTTCAGGCTTCACTTCGTGGAAGTGCTTGATAATAATATCACGTAAAAGATTTTGTACAAACTTTTTTTTAAAGTACGAGTATATTGAAAAGTACAAAATCTTTATATTTGGTTATTTTACAGGTACCTGTAGGTAGTTTTTTTTAGGGTTCGCTCTTTCTTATTTTTGTATGATTCATTCATCTATAATTTCGGTGTCCACCAAATAACAGGTCACAATAAAAACGAAGGCACACTTTGGTTGAAACAGTAACTAAAAATATTTTTTTAAACTCGATTTTTTCGATTCAGAAAAATGCATGATTTATTAATGACATATTTATGAGTATGCTTTATTATACCTTACTGACATTATTCTTATAAAAAACAAATAGGTTTAGATCCATATTTATTATATGTTGTTTCAATGTCATTTTCTCGTCCATGTTTCATATAGAATTCGTTTTAATAAATTCATTTAATTCGAAAATGGGTAATAAATATAAATGATATCCCAATCAGGTTGGTTGAAATTGACTCGTGGAAGAGTATGCGAAAGCCCTTTGCTCAGTTTTCCTTTTAAAAGCTTCCTAATGCCCCAAAAATATAATATTTTACGAAAATAGCATTATTACATAGACTATGCTTACGTAACTCTGGATAAAATTATAACATGTATTTATTAATTTTCATCTCTGCGTTGGAAAACACTTTAATTTGGCTCAACTAATTCCTGCTGAGTGGATGGAAACATTTATCAAGAAGTTTATACGCTGTTCTGGAAACTAAGGCAAAAAAGAGTGACAAATTTATGGTGAATATCACAAGAAAGCTCTGTATTCAAAATGTATTGGAAAATCCTTGCCTGATTGACCTTGCAGGTTATTGAAAAATAAAGTACTCTCGTGAAAATGATAGAATTCGTGATGATTTGAAGTACAAAAGATAAGGTTATTAATATGAGGAAAATAAACCGTATGGCAAGAAGATCGACTACTTTTGTAATCTCTGAAATATAACAGTTTCAAGATATTCTAGCAATCGATGACAGGAGACGACTGTTATCCTCCTCCTATCGCGTGAACTTCCTCTAGTTTTCATTTTCGTACATTTTCTTCTTCATTTACTCGTACCTTCTACCTGCTGTCTTGGTGCATAAAAAGTCTTTTCTCTTTCTTCCCCTACCTCGCTTATCACGGCTTTTTAACACCCCACTCCCTTCCGACATTTCCTTCATCCTTTTTTCTTTTGCCTTTTTAGGATTTCCCCCACAAATTACTCCCTTCGGCTACTCTATTTAGAATTTCAATTTTCGTCTTCCTCTCTATCCAATTTATTTCCTCCATTTTTCTCCACATCCAAATCTCAAAAGCCTCTAATACACGCTCATCCTCCAACTGTTAAGATCAGATATCAGATCCATACAGTCCTATGCTCCATAATGAAGCATTTCTTAATATTTTCTTTATATCTATATTCAGCGCACCTGCCATTCCAAGGGTCCCGGGTTCGATTCCCGCCTTAGTGGGTTTTTCTCCACCTAGGGCTTAGGTGTTTGTAAATGTGACCATTGTTATAATTGATAATAGTCCGATGTAAAGACCTGTTGTTAAATGCGCTATTTTCGGAAAATGCTAAATAAATATATAAAATAAATTTAAAATAAATAAATATATTCTCTTCTTTTTGTAAATGCTCATTTTGCCAGTGTAGTTCATATCCTCTACCCCCGCCACAATATCCAGAGCTTCATCGATTTCCATTAGTATTATTTATGGTTAGATTTTCAATTATTGTGGACTGCTGCGCCAAAATAATTTATTTCATTTTATTCGAATCAAGATATTTCTAATATTTGGACATTTCCTCCTGAAAGCTATTTGTCAAAATAAAATGAATGTATGCTTTTGATTTTTTTTACAGATAATCAATTATGGATACAAAAAATATGAATTTTTTACTCAGGATTGAATGGAGATCAGTTTAAAATATTTACTCTTCAGAAATGATTCCAAAAATCAAATTCATTTTTAATCTGATATGTTCGAGTAATTCAGTCTATTCTCAGTGTGTGCACGCAGAGCTTTTAAAGGAGAAGTATACACGACAGTAGTCTTCTCAAGGGAGAATTTTCATAATATTTTCTAACTTATATTGTAATGCCATTTTCATAGATTATTTTCTGGAAAAATAACATTGGAATTTTGACAGAAATAAAACGCTTATTCGGTTTTCGGATGAATTGTTTTCACGAAAAACAATTTCGAATCGAATTATCGGACGCATTCCTACATAATTTTCGACGATATTAATTTTTGCTTATTGTCCCATTGGCTTTCTCCCTTTTCTGATTGCAGTTTTTAACCTAAATCGCATACTCTTTTCCAATTTGCATCATGAGGATTTTAAGAAAATCAGATCTTTATTAGAATACTGACCATTAATGTTCTAACAATTCGCTGAAATTTGACGAAAAAATTCAATTAGTTAAACATTCTACTCGAATTTCAACTTTTTTCAAATTCTATCCTGGATTTTAGCGTTTGAATCAGTTTTGATCTCAGATTTGAATCTCTATGCCAAGCCATCAATCGGAGCATCCTCCATTGCAATAATCATGAATACAGTTTACACGTGTAGTTCACATAATTTCCCAACGTGGGCGCTTCATTATTTCTGAAAATCGTGATTAAGAGTTACTGCTGGAAAGAATGAGAGGCAAATGTGTATTTCCATTAGTGTTTGTGATTAATGATACACGGGCAATGGAAATAGGGGTAAAGAATGACGAAACAATGGATGTTTTCTCTGATTTATTTATTTTATTTGGAGGCATGCAAAATGGTAATTATACAATACGTGTAATTACACCAGTAAATTAATTGTTTTAACAGCAGGAAGTCCATGAAGGTTCTAAGGTTTGTAAAATTCTGCTAATCGAAAGCCTAACAGGCAATGCACGATAGCTCAAGTGGTTAGAGCATCCGCCCGGCAAGTGGAAAGGTCCAGTGTTCAAGCCCCGGTCAAGGAAATATTTAAAACTCGTGATCTGCTTGGTCCCGCCTTTCCCACCTCTATTGTGTTTGTCCTTTCTATGTGTTCCTATCCCTTTTCCTTATACCTATTTCCATGTGAATGAATATCTGTTCGCCATATGGCGGGATTTCGTGTTTCAATATATATATATATATATATATATATATATATATATATATATATATATATATATATATATATATATATATATATATATATATATATATATCTGCGTGTGTGTGTGTTGATGCATTCAAGCAATAATTGAAAAATGGGTTTGATGAAAAAGGGAAATGAAAATTATTGGCAACTGAAAAACGAAAAGAGAGATAATGTCCTATTTATAATCACGGTTTTTGCATCCAAAGGAAAATTGACCTCCAAAACACATTGTAATATTTGACGGGGGCGAGAAAAAACAATAGCCTGGATTTGTTGGGATAAGGCTTTGTGGAATATTTGGTTTTCAAACTTAGGGAAATAGTTCCTGAATATTTTATGCAGAAATCTCAATCTCACTTCCCAGTTTTTGGCTTTGAAAACGAAGTTTTCCCCTCGATTTTCATCGCGGTCAACAGAAAAAGCTAACAATGTTTGAATTAAATTTGTGGAGCTTCCCCAGAGTAAATAATGAATCGAGATTGGCATTAAAATGTTTTTTTAAATATCGGAAATGTGATAAAAATCTTGTTGTTTTTTTTAAATGAAGAAAAATTTCACGTTCTTCATCCGAATCTTACCTCGGGCTAAACGTATAAAGGTTTATAAATATTAAGCAGCTTGCAGCCAATAAGTAGTAACAAAGGGCTGCTGGGAGCTCAGTCCTGAACTTTTCGGCGCTCTGGGCAGAAACTCGACTCGCCCGAATATCGTAAAGGCCCTGGATACAAGCTTGTATAATGAAGTTTCCAAAACTCCTCTAGAAATCCTCATACTGCTCTCGTTCACAATGGCGCTCGGAAGTCGTAGCTTCAAGGGCTGCCTGGAAAATGGCCTCAAGGGCGGAGGTGCCGTTTGTCTCGCACACAGCACACCAGCCCACTAACGTTATTCTGAACGCTCTTTGCGGCATCCCCACCAAAGGTGTAGCAGGGGGTTTATTTTGCGGACTCCAGGCAACTCCCATGACTCGAGAAATTTGTAGCAAGCTGTGGACTATATAAATAACAGCAGTTTATGTGTAATATAGGGGGGGGAGCCTAAACCAAGGCAGGAGAAAAGATTTTCTAAGATAAACAGAAAGAAATACTGTACTTTGCTGTTGAACATCATGACTGCGTATTTTTGTTGAATTAGAAACTATCATTTGCAGAATGTTAAAGTTAAAGAGGGAATGTATTTAAAAGCCAACTTAGCTTATTGTGGCTAGTATTATTTCTTCATTTCATTGGGTGAAAAATTTTTACTAAATATGCGTTCGATTGTCATAGATGGGAATATATAAATTATGTGTGTAAAAATATAATAGAAATGTATCTGTCGAAATGATTACACTTTCCGCAGTGAAATGTTTAAAAACCTATCCTGAAAACGTCATTAAAATGTTATTTATGTTGCTAGTGAAGCTTGAAAGTACAAAACGCCAGGTTCAAATGAATACAAAACAGAAAAAATAATGCCTTAGACCAAAATAATTTCCTTCCTTGAAATAACATTAATTAAACGAAAATTAATGTAAAATATTACTCTACATGGTGTGGGAAGACAAGTGAAATGATTTGAGGTAGGTTAGTAGATAAAGAAGCGAAGTTCATGAAATAGATATCATTTAAAGTAGTACTGAGTGTGATCCTGAGTTACTATAGCTAAATTTTAAGGGTATACGAAGAGATAAAATTATTTTTTATTCAACTTTGCTCCAGTAGATAACATTAATTCATTCACTCTACAAATCGGTTAGATTGGAAGACGTCCATTTTTATTAACGAAAGTCGTGAAATTTGTCCTTCATTTCCTTCAAGAATATCCTATGACACGGAAATGATTCATAAATGGATACAATCTTCACAGACTACATCGTCCAAGCGGTAAACGGTTAACGCTGAAGATTAAGATTGGGAAAGATTAGGTGGGCAAGCGCAAAGAAAAAAATATAAACTGCTTATCCAAAATGGGCTGAGGTTGGAGGTAAGCGAAGGCTCACCTCGCGGTCGAACACCTGTTAGAAGTTGAGAGAGCTTCCCTAAAGTGACCTTTACATTAAACTTTTCAGATGATAAAATTGTGAGTTTCAATCGCAAGTTACATTTCGACTCTTCAGGACACGTGATTTCCTCTCTCATCCTCGCTCTACCATTTGTGCCGGGCGAAAAATATTTTACAGATCGAATTTATTTATAATTCAATCTTAAGAAAATAAAAAATAACTTAACGGTGTCTCAGTAATGTGTTGAACACTATTATAACGCTACCATTCTACGATAAGAGCCGGAGTTACCTAAAAAATCTTCCATGTCCCTTCTCTTGAATGGAAAAAGTCTTCCAACGAGTGAAAAATTCAACACCTGGCTCCTCCGGAAGTTAGTATGTAAAATCCGATTTTTGGAACACAAGTCTCTCGGTGACTATGATACAAGAAGTTTATGTGTTCTACCAAGAGAAATTTCTATTCTGACTTAGAATTAAATTAAAATAAAATACATTTTGCTAAGTAGGTGGTGGTTTCTGGATAAATTCCTCAAAGTACTGAGTCGAGATAGTATGTTTTGGGGTTACTAATCCTGATAAATGTTAATGAATCGGATCCAGGGTGTCGTGTAGAACCAGTGCTTCTCATAACGCCAAATTGCCTGCACCGTTTGATAATAATATGCCGCTATTCAATCTGATATATTTTTGTTTATCCACAGCGATGATTAGTTCCGTACATAATTATTAAAAATGATTTCCAAGGCTTTGAGTGAGTACAATTTTCAATCACATATCTCGTAAAATGCGTTTGATGAAATAGAGTAAAATTTTGAGTCCACCTCATATTTTCAAATATCTAAATTATTTAAATTCGCCGAAAAATAATAACCTAATGGGCTTCGATTTTTAACAATCGTTATTTTTAATAGTTTATTGATTGCATGTGACACGTAAAGCGAAAATGTTAATGATTTAATTAGAGGTAAAAGACCAGACCAAACAAAAGCTTCCTTTTGTTTTAAATCGTAGTAGTGTATGCTATTTAAGGAAAAAGGTAGAAAATAAGCATAAATATCCCAATTTAAGCGCTAAAATAAAAGTGCTAAGGACCCATGATTCATTTAATGTTATCTGCGACCCAAAAACTGGAACCAATCGCCGAGTAGATGGCTGAGCCTCGGACAATCTTAACTTGCAGTGAACAAAAAACTCAAAGGATTTTGAACCGTGGTGGAACTTTGGATTTTTGAGGATCACTTACGAAGGTCACCTCATTTTCATACAATCCTCCACCTCATCCAAAGAGGTTGGTGCCCGTTCATCCATTTCTTGCGGTAACCTGGCACTTTACCACGGTAGTGGGAATATCTCCCCCGTGGAGACATGGGCCACCGAATTCCCTTCCGCCTTCTCCCCCGAAATGCCTTAGCAGTGGCTCGGGTGAAATTGCTGCCCAGCTATTCCTTCCTCCAAGCGCTCACCTCAAGTGCCCTCGGTTCCGAGGCCGAGGGCACTGGAATGTGCCTTGCAAACCCCCACCCTCCTGCAGTTAACGAGGCGGGAGAAACTTTGATGAAATCCATTACGGCCAGGAGTTCGAAACTTGCTTTTTTTTCTCTCCTTCTTTAATTCGGATCCTCGCCCATTGATCGGCGTTCTTCTTCAACCGCATTCTCAAGACGAGGAAAAGTTCACGAAGGATCTTCCAAACGTCCGATTCAGCCCTCCTCATCCTTGCACTTCATTGGTGCACGTTGTTGGTTGATTGATGGAGCCTGAGTCATGCAGCCGAACTCGACAACGACGGAATTGAGTTAAGGCGTTGATTGGAAATTGAATTAGGTCCTTTCTTAGAGGGAATGATAAAATGGGGTTGGTAATTCTTTCTTTAATTTCAACAATTTAAAAAATCTATTTCAATATCGAACTGAGCAGAGGGCACAGAAAGAGCCGCAGTGCTTCCGCCTCCAAATCCTAATGGTGAACTCTGACATTTTTAAGTCAATGCTGGCTTTGTAGTTGCCTGATGAAAGGAAATCTCTGTAAAAACTACGAAAGAATACAATCCCTCCAGTCTGAATATACTGACGCCCGTAACCCTTGTGATCTACTATTAGTTTCAGAGGTGTTGGTTACGGGTTAGTGAGGTGGTTAGTTCAGTGAATTCGCAATACGACCAGTGATTTCAAATCCCGACGCTTATAGCAATTTGAAAAGGTATCCGGATGTGGTGCAATGAGGAAAGCACTTAAAAATAGAGTGCGCCGTCCATCGAATGGGAAATTATGATGTTGGCACCTTGAGTTAAGTTGGGGCAATGGCGACGCCGGGTGTCTCTCCATCCTTTCCCCGTCCCCAGACAATCCTACCTCAACCAAATTACCCACTTATCCCTTATGGCGCAAATCATATCGGATATCAGTCGCCTACCCCAATAATAACTTCTACGACTCTGTGAAATATCAAGCCTCTTCTATTAAACGGACCGTCGAAATTAATAATGGGGTAATTCAGGCTTAAGGATGAAGTGTTTTAATTAATTTAATTCGAGAAATAATATGGTGGCTTGACAATTTGCGGCTCAGAAATATTTTTTTTTGTGATCAAGGATTATTTCAAAATGTGGTTTGAAGGAGGTCGAACGATTTAAGTGGAAACTCCACTGGAAAAGGACCTTTTAATTGAATCGCGATTTTTTCATTCGCAGCTTTCCTTAAGTGGAAACACCCAATTAGCTAGATTTCTACTTTTTCAAAATTTAACGACTACACAAAAAAAGCATGAAATATTTAGACAGGAAGGTGGAGGAAAATCACTTTGAGAGCTGTCATATGCAACGATATCAACCTATACATGACTCCTTTGGCGTGACGGGCTGATATTTTTTGATCTGCTCAGATTAAATTTTTCGTTTCTGCTGAAAGAATAATGAAGGACTGGACAAATGAAATAGGAATTAATTTCCACTGGCAGGTTAAAATGTGATTTCTCTGTCTTTTATCTGCACTCATGCATCGAAAATATATAAATATGTATGTAAGTTTATATATATATATATACATACATACATATATATATATACATATACTTATGCATAGAGGCCAATTGATGGAATTAGCTAATCGGAAATACAAAATATAATATACATACATACATACATACATATATATATATATATATATATATATATATATATATATATATATACTACTGAAATGTTAGGAAAAATGTAGGAGAAAGAGGCTATATGGGCTAATTAGTAGTATTTATGAAGAAGGAATCTGGAAGACTTTGTGAGATCAGTGTTAATTCCTATTCTGGAAAAGGTAAATGCTTCATCATGTGAGGACTACAGGACAATAAGTTCGATATCCCGCGTATCTTAAGTTTTTATAAGGATCATAAACAAAAGGATAGAGAGTAGGGCAAATGAATACTTAGGGGATGATCAATTTGGGTTTAGGAAGGGGAGAGGTACGCGTGATGCCATTGCAGTAATGAGATTATTAATCGAGAGGAATATAGAACACAACCAGGAGGTATTTGCCTGTTTCGTAGATTTCAAAAAGGCGTTTGATAGAGTGAATTGGGAAAAACTAATGAGTATATTGCAGAAAATAGGAAAAGATTGGATGGACAGGAGGCTTATCAGCAACCTGCATATGTCTCAGACTGCTCAGGTGCGAGTGGGCAACGGGGATTCCGGATAGGCAGTGTTGGGAAGAGGTGTAAGGCAGGGTTGCCCATTACCTCCGCCGCTGTTCAACCTGTATATAACACGGTCAAAGTAGTAGGGACGTAAGGAGAAGAATTGCGCCGGGCAAAGAGGCTTTCACAAGGAGGAGGTAGTTGATGACGGGGACGTTAAGTTAGGACATTAAGAAAAGACTCATAAAACTTTGACATGGAGCGTAGCTATGTATGGCGCGGAAACGTGGTCATTGAAGAAGTAGGATAGACGTACACTGGAGGCTTTTGAAATGTGGATGTGGAGAAGAATGGAGAAGGTTAAATGGACAGAGAAGAAAACAAATGAGGAAGTACTTGGTATGGTGGGCGAAGATAGGGGTTTGTCGGGAGAAATCCTATGGAAGCAGGAAAAATGGATGAAGGACGTATTATTCGGTAGTTGGATGTGGAAGACTGTCATAGAGGGGAGAATGTTAGGCAAACGAGGAACGGGCGGGAACAGGATCGGAATGTAGGATAGGATGAAGGGAGGAAGGAAGTTCTCACAGATGAAAAGGGACCTGATATAGATTAGGATGCGGGATTTTGTGTTTTGTTAGGAGTAATTAAATATATATTTGGTAGTTGTGTCCATCCAAAAACTTACCTTAACCGGTAGATTACCAAAACGTATATATACACACATGCATATATATATATAACCAACTCTTGGGTTGATTATTGTGTTTATGGTATATATACATATATATATATATATATATATATATACGAGGGTCATCCGGAAAGTAGTACCCGTTCGTGAAATAAAGACACAAAAGTAAATATTAACAAACATAAAAAATTTTATTTGAAAGAGGATACTTTAAACTACTTCTCAACATAATCTCCAAGCAAATTAAGGCATTTGTCATAACGTGTGACAAGTTTCTGTATTCCTGCTGCATAGTCCTTCGCCGCCAGCTCATTGAGATACGCGAGGGACCCATCTTGCACAAATTTTTGCATAATGCAGATGGTGTTTAACAATTTCATGAACAATTGTTCGAGAAACATTGGGAAAATGCTCACAGATGTCATCAATTGTGACGCGCCGATCGTTCCTCACGAATTCGTCAACTGAGCTCACCAGTTGGTCTGTAATGACAGACGGTCTCCCCGAACGCTCATCGTCGTGTGTGTTCCCCCTCCCCATGTTGAAGTTGCGACACCACCGCCGAACAGACGACTCGTCCATTACATTGTCTCCATACACCTCCTTTAATTGGCGATGAATATCACATGGGCGAACGTTTCTTGCATTGAGGAATTTAATCACTGCCCTCACTTCACAACTGGCGGCGTTCTCAATTTTTTTAAACATTGTAAACAATCACAGAAACAACACAGGCAATGCTAGCGTCACGCAACTTGGCTCAGAGAAGGCAGACAAGCCACTGAAGCTATCTGACCTCGTCCAGCGGCTACTCGCGTCGTCAGCACTTCATGCGGCACGAACGGGTACTACTTTCCGGATGACCCTCGTATATATATATATATATATATATATTTATATATGCATACATATACTATACATTTGCTATATATAAATATGAGGCCTGTTCAAAAAGTATCGCGAATTTTGAATTTTAGCGGGTTACGTATACTGGGGATTCCATGCGCGTATGTTTTTTACATAACAAATTATCCAGCGCCCCAGTCGGCTTCTTCAAGTGAAGTAAACACATCCTATTGTTGGATTTGATCGGCTTTGCGTATGCTCGCAAGCAAACGATCTTTTTTTGTAGAAATAACGTATGCTTTTTGGTGCCCATGCAGCCCTTGTTTCTACATCGTAATTGACGATAGCACGACTGATTTTTTTCCGTGTTCTATTCTTTGTGCGTTACGGAGAATTAGCTGTCGGTAGCCATTGAAACAACTTCATCAAATTCTTATTGTCAGAGTGGATTGAAGCAGCGTCCGGAAAAGAAAACGCTTTATGGAATAATGTCCTGATGATTGTGGACCGCTCTCAAGGGTGGTGATGTGTTTTCGTAGGCAAATAACGGCATGCGTGTCTTTTTTTCTGATTGACCCATATTTCCATTTTCTCTCTTTGTAACAAGTACGTCAAAGTGGTCATCTTCAATCACCATTTCGAATTTGTTGGACTCGTTTCGTTGATTCAGATATTTTAGAAACTCTTTTGATCTCACCGCGGGGCCATATTTTAAAGCTGTAGTCCAGCGTATGTAACAAATAGCTTTAGTTTTTTTACATAGGTTTGCAGAGCTTTTTTATTTCAACTGCTCCATTGTGTCACAAAAATTATACGGGGATGAAATTCCGAACAGAGGTTTATTCAACACCGTTCCGTGGAAACCCTCACAAAAAGAGAATAATTCGGGAATATCATATCACACAATGGCTCCTTCTCTTGTCAGGCAAAATATATTTCGGTTAGATAATAATGAAACGGATACAAGTACACAGAAGCGCGTAGAAATTTTTAAAAGTAAAATTTTACTTTTGGAAGTTAGGATTATCATATTTGAGGATTCTTACTAACATTCAAGAATACGTACACACGTTCTTCATAGTACAGATACCAAACCCTGATATCTTTACAATGGAGAAATTCCACCGAGTGACGGCTAAATCATTGCCATTAAAAGCCAGATTTACTGTCCAGGTCAAAGTGAAAGTAATGTTGAAGATAATTCTCGGTTTATTATGATCATTTTCCCGAGTTTAAATTGTTCATATGAGCTACGAGAGAAGGTTAGATTACTGGGCCATACGTATGTAAAGAAGGGTAGTCCCAAATTATTACGCAGAACACTCTTTAAATTTGATAATCGCATTATTTGGGAAACGGTCGCGGAACGTATTCTTTTACCATCCAAAGAAAATCAACATCACGAAATATTAATTTGCTTATTTCATTGGCAGAATATGTAGCGCAAATATCTTCTCTTAAGATCATTTAAAAATTGATAGTCATCTGATATGCTATACATAATAGGACCAGTCATGGTAAACATTTGATTCTCAGCCCAATATTTGTATTCTATTGACATTTTTATTTATTTTGCGTCTAAGATAAAGAAAGAAAAGGTTTCTGTAATCATTCGGAGGCAATAGTACCTATTTCTTATCCAGCCGCTGGAGAAAAAAAGTTTACTCGTAATTATAAATATACAATAATGATCAACTTTTTATTGATATTTTTAATTACTCAGTCAGTTCACATTACGCCTGGTGCTGCTATTTCACTCGAGATAATGGTTGCTTATGCCACTTTTGCCTTAGCGGAAAATTAAAATTCAATGGAATGGAAAATCTATACTCATTTTGGTAGATTTACGTTTAATCAAGTACTTATCTTTTCTCGCCTGGTCCACACCAAGCGCATGGCGCCAAAATTAAAACAAATGGAGTGAAAAAGAAGTTTATACTGAATAATTTCAATTATTCCATCACTCCGATAATCTCTCGTTTCCTTACCAGAGTGATTGTTTTTCCCGGTAGCCCAATTCCGTTCTTACTGTTAAAACTAGCTCCGCGAGCGTATGCTACACAAAAGCCTTTTCCTCCCTCGTTCAGCGTCATTAATTTTCTCTTAACGAGTCATTAATCCTGATTAATAGGAGGGCTTTAGCGAGGATTTACCATCAACCATATTTCGGTCACTTGTCGTATTGCACCCACTTCAGGGCCAATAGTTCGCTATTCATATGCCCCACGTTAATCATCTGACATACCCTTAATCATCCCCTCCCACACCGAGCCCCGTCAAATAACCCAACATGGCGCGTCTGCCCGTCGTGTTTCCCTTCCGCCCCGGGGCGTCAGTTCCCTCAACTTCCTCTTTCGGACTCCTCCGCAAACAAAACCATCCTGGGGTAGCTTCGGGGGGCGCCATCTGCCTTTTCCCAAGGCACGTGTTTCGCTTCCGCCCACCGCCACAGACCCTAATAATCATCGGGGACGATTGGAACGCGGGGGGAAACACACTAGAACGAGTACAAACTCGGCTCTCACATCTCCTGACTCTTCTATCATCCCCCTCCCGATCCCTTTTCGAAATAAAATTACCCTTTGTTTTTATCAATGTGAGGGAATTTTCGAGAAAGAGAGAGAGAGGGGTGGTGGTTGGAAACGACTTTTTTTGTGTGTACTCGTATGTGTGTGTGTGTGAAGATGACTAATCGGGTCAACAACATTCTTAGTCTTTCGTCCTCCTGTGGGTCATTATTAGGAATGGAAGAAAATGACCAGGCTGGAGGGAGGAAAAAGGAAAATGGAAGAGCGAGAGGTCGTGTTGGGTGAGGGGGGGGGGGGGGTTGGGACAGAAAGGGAGGGTCGAGGGAACAGGGGCTTCCTGTTGCGAGACCGCGCGCGTTCGGGTCACCCCGCGGCGGTAGCGGCGTCGTCGTCCGGGGGGGGTGGGGTCTTGATGAATGCTCTCTCGTCGCAGTCCTCAACGAGGCAATCAAATCCTCCCGCTGATGGCGTCGCGGTGTATAATCAAGTCGATACGAGAGACCGGGAATATGCGACGGGATATGATGAATTTATGGGTGGGTGGGTGTGAGGGAAGGAGGGAGAGAGAGAGTGGAAGGTACGCCGGGGGGGGGAGGGGGATGGGGCTCTTTCACGTCGATCTCCTCGCGTCCCTACCTCCATCACTAAGCACACGTACGCGCACCCGCCCCCTCTCCTCTCTATCTCTTTTTCCCTGGAAGTTGAGAAGATGAATGGCATCGTGCTCCCCCTCGTCCGCTGATATAATCAATATCGTTCCGGCTCCCTCGCTCGGTTGGCAGGAAGTGAGTGTCCCCTGTCCATTTCCGCATCCAAGTTTGTTGTCCTCATCCCTCTCGGGCCGTGTGCCATTTCACCTTCTCGTTAAGCCCCGCGGCCATACTAGGTCGAAGAGAGAGCCGATGGGTCCGGTATGAATCTTCCTTATACCACACCCGCCCCCTCTGTCCTCCTCCCCCCTTTTCCCTCTAGAAAGACCTCCTTAGTTTTCCGAAGCTAATCCGTTTTTTTCTCCTCATGACTTTCTTTTTTTCTCTCTTTTCGGATATTCTCGAAGATTTCGTAATTCATTTTCTGTTCTTCCTCTCTTTCCGTCTCTATTCATTTCTCTCACTATCTTCTCTCACGTATTCTCGCGACATGTATTCATTGGCACGGCCTGAAAGATCAAATCACTGTGCTAAATACTCAATCTCTGAGGCCGAATGAATGTTTTCACTCTTTAGAAATCTTTAGCAGCTTTGCCCTCAGAACAGCATAAAAGATTAATTTGGAATCTAAAGGATACGCACCAAATCCTTTCCAGGAAACTAATACAAACTCGAGAATCACTCCATCCTCTCTTGAAGCTCTTTTTTTTGTATACGATGGGAAATACCTCACTCCTTGATTAATCCCTGTGCATTCATCTCAATCTTGAAATATCTGTGAGCCAATGCAGAGTTGAAATGCTTCCTTAGTTTTAGATAGATAGATAGATAGATAGATAGTGGTCTTTATTTGGGCGAAATTGAGACCAAATGGTCCCTTCTTCCATTTAACCTATCGTCGTATACATATTATATTAGGCATTAAACTTATAGTTACATTCATAGGTACACATGAATACATAGAGACAGACATCAATTCATTTAGCACAGATTTGCACATCGAAAAGAAAAAAGTATATATATATATATATATATATATATATATATATATATATATATATATATATATATATACACACATACACATACATACACGTACACACACCTACATACCTATATGCATACACATACCTACACATTTACATACATATCCACACACACATACATATACACATACATACATACATAAACATACATACATGCATGCATACACATACATAAATACATACATAATTACGCACATATACACCCATACATACATACATACTACCTTGAACAAAAAGTTCCCGGAATAACCACCGTGTGGCGCTCCCATCGTTCCGATTTGAGTTCTGTTTTTTTTGTTAAATTGGTACATCTGTTGTTGATATTCCCTTTAAATCTTAGTGTCATAACTTGACATTTGCAAAAGTTACGTAGCCAAGAGTACATCTATCTCTGTGTGTGTTTGCGATTTTTTACAATTTCAGAAATGGATTTAAATTTGCAACAACGAACTTGTATTAAATTTTGCGTAAAAAACGGATTTAGTGGCGCACGGACGTTGGAAATGTTGGAAAAGTGTTTCGGCAATGATTCTCTAAAAAAAACGGTCGTTTACCAGTGGAACGAGCGGTTCAGAAGTGGTCGTGAGTCAATCGAAGATGATGAACGCAGTGGCAGACCATCGACATCGAAAGTCGGTGAAAAAATTGATAAAGTAAAAGAAATGTTGGTCAATAACTGCAAATTAACCATCAGAGAAATAGCGGAGGACTTGAACATTGCCTATGGATCCGCCCAAGACATTGTGGTTAATGATTTGGGTTTCCGTCGTGTAGCAGCAAAGTTGGTGCCAAAAGACCTCAATTTCATGCAAAAAAGAGACCGTGTTGACGTCGCAAAAGACATGATTTGCGAGGCTGAATCCGATCCCACATTCATCAAAAGGATCATTACTGGAGACGAGACGTGGGTTTATGAGTACGACACGCAATCCAAACATCAGGCAAGTGAATGGCGTTCACCAAATGAGCCGAGACCAAAAAAACCACGTCGTTTTCAGTCAAAAAAGAAGGCAATGCTGACGGTTTTCATGGATTACAACGGTGTAGTGCATCATGAATTTTTGCCAGAAGGCCAGACAGTAAACAAAGAGTATTATTTGGGCGTTATGAGACGTTTGCGTGAAGCAATTCGCCGAAAGAGACCAGAAATGTGGGCAGAAAACTCGTGGATTTTGCACCATGATAACGCACCGTCGCACAGTGCTATCATTATTCGTAATTTTTTGACGAAAAATGCAACAAATACCATCCAACAGCCACCGAATTCACCTGATTTGGCTCCCTGTGACTTCTTTCTGTTCAATCGAGTTAAAAAACCATTACGGGGAACGCGTTTTAGCAGCCGAGAGGAAGTAATGGAAAAATCGCAGGAAGCACTGATGGACATACCGAAAACCGACCGTAACTTTTGCAAATGTCAAGTTATGACACTAAGATTTAAAGGGAATATCAACAACAGATGTACCAATTTAACAAAAAAAACAGAACTCAAATCGGAACGATGGGAGCGCCACACGGTGGTTATTCCGGGATCTTTTTGATCAAGGTAGTATATAAATTAAGAATACACCTACATATACTCAAATTAAATGACAGTGATGATAGAGTACAATAAAATGAGGAAAGTCTAAGCAAAGAATGAGGTTTGTGGGAAAAGCTAGGGGGAGCGTGACATTGCTCAACTAGTAAAAACCCACGCAGGAAAAACACCCACGAAGAGAAGGGGGGTGTGAAAAACCTGCGAAAACCCTATTAATTAGAGGAAAGATACATGTACATTGTAACAATCATTTTTACATAGTATACATATTATTAAGTTACTGAAATTGATTTGGAGAAATTAAATACATTGACAACACATGCGGAGTAATGAGAAGCGTAATATTTCTAAAAATAATGATGCAAACTCCTACCGCTTTAGTTTTAGAGGTCTATGCTTAGCCGTTCTATCAGTAGATTTTAAGATTTTCCAACGCCATATTTTCATGATGTAGTCTCTGAATCTAACATTGCTAAACTTTTTTAAAAATCTCATATCAGTTTTCTTTATTTTGTTATGCATTGTCATATAGTGGTGATATTACGTTTGTTTTCAAAATGTTTTTGGCTAAATACTTCCTCCGCCACAAAATATTTTTAATGTATCGAAATTCGCAAAGTCAATAGCGTTTCAGAACCGAATAAAAATGAAAGCGAAAATCTTTAAAATGCATATAACCTTGAAAAATAAACTAAAAGTAGTTCGGTTTGATAGTCGAAAACTAAAATCGCAGTTAGTTTGAAAAATCCTGAAGTAGTATAAGTGAATTGAGTGACTTGGAAAATATTATTTATTTATATTGCTACTAAGTTGTTAATTCAGTGATAGTTCTAAAGACTAATCCTAATTTATGCACGCTGAGAACCCTTGACAATATAATAAGTAATAATATACACTAGATATAATTTTGAATAGGCGACCCATATTCCCAGATTCCTTTTAGCGCTGAACATGCTGATGACCTGAGCATGCAAAGGTGTGATATAATCCCTCGTGTCCATCGTTTGACAGGGCCTGTTTGAAACGACTCTATAAAATCACTCGATTACTTTTAGAGCTCATCCGAGAAACAGCAATATTCCGAAAACCAATTCGAATCACGCACGTGAATGTCTCGAAGGTTGAAGTGAAGAAACGAAATTGACAAATGGCTCAGTTTTGACTTGTCGATGAACAAATAAACTGAATACTATATTACGGTGCTGATTGATATGTCACCATAAAGGAGTATATTATTTCAAATACTCAAATAGCAATGAGCACGGTCCTTCATTTCGTGAAGGAACTGCCTTTTGTTGATTTAAAACTGGGTAAACGTTCCAAAAAAATGCGGGAGATACCGCGACTGTAACTTTTAACGGAGCTATCTGCTAAATGTGCATTACAATGTAACAAATGCAGAGTGTAAAAATTATTCGCCTTGACCGTGATTCAAACCCGGACCCCTCGATATCCGGCCGAGTGCTTTAGACAGTTCAGCTACCGAGGTTTTTGGGGGCTTTAAAGGAGCAAGATGCTGTGACGAAATACGGTACATACAAAGCCATAGGCATTTGTAGTCGTTCGCGATGCGCCCCAGTCCACGAGGTTAAAGGCAACTTTAAACCCTAGGGGTGTTTTATCTTTTCCAAATTCCAATAAAATGCGGGAGATGCTGCGACAATTACTTTTGACGGAGTTATCTGCTAAATCTGCATTAAAATGAAACAATATCAGAGTGTAAAAATCATTCGCCTTGCTTTAGCCAGTTAGCACTCGGTCGGACATCGAGGGATCCGGGCTCGAATCCCGGGAAAGGAAAATAATTTTGACAGTCTGAAATTGTTGTATAGGGCAAACGTTGCCAGACAGAAGCATGATGTAACTTTAACAATTAATTGATTGAATACTCTTAGTGATACTGATTTAACTGTGTTGTCAAACAAACTGAGACTCGATCTGTAATGATCAGATTATTTTTGGATTTTTACAATAAATTTCAGTCACTATTTGCAGGCTTTCTTCGCTAATATAAAATAAATCAATCATGCCTCCCATTAGCCTAATTCAAAAAGACTCGATTCGCTTTATTGTGGTGAAGAACCTCTCAAAAACATACCTCTTTCCCCTATCATTAAATTATGAGTTTTGAATAGTTTATAAAAGGATTTGAAGTGGAATTCACAGCACTAATTGGATTTAAATAATAAAATATTGGGATTACCCTGCTAGGTTTTTCTTTTTATGTGCACTTAAATTCATTGATATAATTGGAATTTTTTTCCCAAATATTTTGTTGCCCTCCTTTCATCGATACATTCCCGTCCATTCACAGAAAGTCGCGAAGCAGTTTTGGGACTACTGGGTCAGGTGGCGGAGAATATTCAAAAAGGATTCTCAATCTTCTCCCACTTATCTCGCCTGAATTCCTATCTCCTTCCATTCCCATCCTCATCTCTCTCTCTTCCCCCCATCCATTCCAGGTCCTGGCATCCTGAGAGAGAGAGGGAAAGGAAGAGGGAAGAATGGAAGAGAGGAAAAAAATAAATAAAAACACCATCTCTTTTGATTCTGTCCACGTCGCCTTCGGAATGGTTTCGGTTATCGACGGATCACGTTCATGGAATATGAGGAGAAGTAGAATAAAAATAGAATGAAGTCTGGAGGATAAAAAAAAAGAATTGAGAAAGGGGAGCGAAGCGCAATATCACATTATGCCGGCGGGAAGGACACGTACGGTAATCTCGCCGTGTCATGAGTTAAAATTCTTTTTCTAAATTCCCATCGCGAAATATTTTCGGTCCAAAAATCCGTATTATTTGGAAATTTGGCTTGGGAGTTACTTTTATCTTAATCGCATGGATGACGTGGAACATAAGCGTGATGTGTACGTTATTTTTATGATCGAAGGCCTATGCCACATGGCTATATTTTAAGGTTACTCAATAATCGGTTTGTCACCGTACGATAAGTATCGTATTCTTATCATATCCTTCAAATATCTCAGAACTCTTGGCATAAAAGTTGCTTTAAAATTAGATGAGTCGCACTTGAACAACGCTTATCGTACAATAGGCTTATATTTTCATGAATAATTACGGAGGAATCATCAGACATCAATACCACCACCAGCCACAGTGGTCAACTCACCGATTGATCTGATTGATGCTGAATGGTGCGGTGGCTTATGTTCTGTCTCTCCACCCCAACGGCCCAGGTTTGAATCCCAGGATGTTTTTGCCAGTGGTATTGCGAACCCTACTTAAAAGTGCTATGTGGAGAGCACTTCGAATGGAGTGCACCGTCCGTCGGATGAGACGTTAAACTCTGAATCCCTTGGCGACAATCCACAAGAGAAAGCTAATGATGACTCTCTAACAGCGCATTTGACCTCAGCTATCGGTCGTCTCCCCTTATAATGACTAACTTGGTTTGATGTTTACGAGGTTGACTTAGCACCACAGTTTTCTAAGAATATCTGACACCCAAATCAAATTGAGACTGGTCGAAAAATTCGTAGGCTGCGTAGACGTGTGCCTCCAGATCTAAGTATTTCTTAATTTGTGGAGCCCAGCGTAACTCACACTCCCTTGTTTTCAATTTCCTAAATACGCAGCACGGCTCCCGCCAACTTCAGGGCGGAGCATCGTGATCGGCGGCTCCAACAGTTGTGGAGTCCATCACCACGGCAGCAACACACCACCAATCTCGACACCATTTCTACACAGCCAGTAGTACTAGCGCCAAAACCGGAAACGAGGACATTTTCGGCAGTGCGGAAAGAAAACCCCTCAGCCTAGATCCCGCCCATCAGCGGAGGAGGAGGCTTTGCCATACAGTCAAGGACAATAAGGCATGTACTCGTCTCTCAAAATGAGTACTACATACATTTCCTGCGCACAATAGTGACTATTTAGTGGACTCTTCCAGTCACAGTCAAGCACGTGGTGTATAATAGAAAAGGATATTAGCGACAGTATAATCTCACAGATGGGAAGCGGGGTCTTCGAGGAACGAGTTATTGGGGCTGCCGCAGGACCTCATACATCCACTGCCTCCGACCGTCGTCATCCAGTAGCAGTCAAGCGGGTCGCGAAACACCTTCGTAAGACGTGGTGCCTCCTCTCTATCACGGCCCTTGCCAGTCCGTGTGCGTCGGGGGAGACCAACCGGCTCCGCAACCGACTACAGCCCTCCTCGACATGCACCTCCGGGAGGGGGAACATCGGAGAGGATTCGCGGTATTCAACCGCGCTCTTGCCTGGTCTCAAAAATGGAGAAGATGAATGTCGAGAACAAATACCCTTATCGAGTTGCTGGATTTACCCCACTCAGATTTTCCCGACGGTCCTTAGAGCTGCCACACACAAGCTCATCAAGCGAAAGTAACGATGGAGGTGAAAGTGACACAGTGATCGAATCTACCCGTACCAGTGACTTCGATTCCTCACCAAGTAGTGTCTTCCGCACTTCCTCATCAAAGACCCCCGTCGCCGACATCGAGGGGAAATTAGACGAGTATTCCCAGCCGTGGAAAACTTATCCAACACCAGGAGGTCAAGGTCTGCCTCTCCATATGCTGACAATCCAGGCAGAGGAAGAGGAGGGATCATAGGAAGAAATGCATTCGATGCCGCCTGAGCAGGGAATAGAGAAACCAGGTGCCCCAACCCTTGAGGAGGAGGTGGAATTCTCCCCCCTCCTCCCTCAGCGAATCCTGCGAGGCACAGGTAATCCAGCGTCACCGAACTGTATACGGTTTGGGCCAATATTCCAATTACCTCAGAAGCCCCATATGTTTTTAACTCTACCCGGGATAATCCAGAGCTTTTGCGATATATCGATGATTTGGTTGGTTCAAAGAGATATTTAAAAAATGCGGCGTCCAGTATATGCCTTTCCCTTATTATTGGTTCTTTAGTGTATCGGGGAAAAAAGAGTAATTCATTACCTCTATCCATGGACGAGGTTTTTTCTTTGGAAAACCGGCATTTTCTTTGAAAGATGCGGCCAATATTCCTTGAGAAGGAAAATTGGACTATATAGATCCCAGGGACGCTTTTTAACAGAGTCCCATGAAAGAGACACACATGAAGTTCTACGGGTTACGTATACGTGGCGAGTACTATGCACGAGAGATATAGGGTGCGGTATTGGCAATGCGACACGCACTTGCACGAACAATCATGGAGAGGAGTGCGAGGGAGATATCTAATATGGTTTACGTAATGTTTCAAGTGAGGCTGATTGCCTATCATGATGAATGGTTGATAACCTTAGATAATAATCAAATATCGGTAAATCTCGAAGCAATCAACCTTCTAAAAATACCCTAGGAATAAGAATTAATAAAGAAAAGAGTGTCTTGGTACCAAGAAATTGGATTGAATATTTTGGATGCAATGATCGATCGAGTATCAATGGAATTAAAGCTAGCTATAAACACATTAAAACGTGCTCACAACTTAATAAACATGTAAATTACAGATTCAGGTGTAATGCGGTGAAACTGTTCCATAATAACTTGAAACTTTCACTTGAAAATCATGTAGTACGTCGATATTAGTATGAAATTAATTTTATTTAGTGAAAAATTGTAATAGTTTTCGTATCTGTTATCAATAAACATAATATTAAGACTTAGGTTGTTGAATTCATAGCATAGTGAGTTTTAATTTAATTTAAAGGACCCAGCGATGAGATGAATGAAATGCCTCGATAAGCTCTGGATAGAAAATACATGGCATAGGCCAAGAAAATTGTCATTGTAATAGTTAAAGAGATAGAACGATTGAAAACTTCTCGAGTTTCCGGTATTATTGGAGCCCACACATAGATGATAAAAACTGATATTTCTCCAAGTTTTATGAATAATGAATAAAGTGTCTCCTGGAGCAACATAGTACCACGGATTAGCGTCAAATTCCTCGGCATTAAAAGCATACGAGGGCCTCAAACTAGAGCAGGCTTCGAGCACAGACTATCGTGATCGAATCTTCAGCGTAGGAATGGTGCAATCTATTCGGATAGAGTTGGGAGTAGAGAATTGGAGCGCACATTGCAAGGCCATTAACCGCTGTTAATGATGCAATAATTGCGCGTGGAGATGAGCGCATGAGGAGTGGCAGAACAATTCTGTGCGGGAGTTAGCATATTCACTTAAGCGTTATTGACGGCACTGTTGAGAATGTGCTCCATGTATGACATTAAATGTTGCACAACCGCGTGAGATAAAAGGATGACTCAAATAATGATACTAAGGTTTTTTTTTCTTTTAATTTGGTCTATCAGAGTCCTAGAAAATAATTTACTTTTTCTTCGCTTAGAAATAAGCTTCGTCTTTCCTGTAGTTTTCAAACAGTCGTTATTCCAGGGTAATTTTATTTAAATTGGAATCCAGCGGATTAAAACCAATTTCATATTCGTGCGCTCGAAGGTGCGTTAGTTATGCATGCCATAAATGGATTCAGTTAATAAAAGAAACTAATAAATTACGTGTGCTAAGACATTTTCAAAGAAATGTATGAATATCTACGTATTGGGATAAAGAAGAAGACGCTGAAAACAACTGAGAAAAGGTACGCACATATAATTTGCTTCGACATACTTTGAAAGGGTGTGGTCTTTATTTGCGCTATAGTACGGTACGGTACGGCAGTAGGCGAAATATTGGACGGGATCTTGGATGCAATTCCCAGGTTGGATCACATGATGTCAGACTTAAAGCGAGATAAGTGAAGGCACAAATACACCGACGTGCAGGAGAATCGAATTGTTAGTGGTAATAAATCAATCTAATGTGATGAGGCCTCATTGGCCCTGATGTATTTAGCCTTTAGGGTGCGCGTTCAAGTTCAAAGTTCATCCAATGATAACTCGCAATTTGGAGAATAAAATATCGTTGAAATAAATGTACGTGGTAATCTTTATGAATACGAGGCGTAGATGGAGCACTGTAGAGTACATGTAGTTTGTACAACTGCCGATGGAGTGAGAAGTGTTAACAAAACATAAAGTGGAGTCTTTTACTGTTCAACATCATCTGATCACCCACTTTCTCCACTTGCGTGGTTCATAAACCATTGATATTTATCTTCAATTGAGTGACACCTGAGCTGATGGTTATATGGATGCAAAAAATATGCATCCGTGGGGTGTGACAGTTGAAACAAGTTCGTTATCACCAATTAACTTTGGGTGATAACGAACCAAAGATGTCTAGGCTATCAGGAATTTTCCAATGGGAAAAAGGGTCCACTACAAAAGCGTTCTTGGCGGCCATGAGATCATGGCGTTGACGGTGTGAAAAGTTTGTCCGTGTGCAGAGAAATTTATTCGGAGGAGCAGAAGTTTCAACTTTGTCGTGTCAGTAGTTTATTTAGAAACAGTTATGAAGAGTTGGTTATTGTGTGCCATCTGGCAGTGTCTGTACGCACATATCATAATTAATTAATAATTATACTCCGTATGCAGCAGTGGGAACCTGGAAAGTCCAGGTCATATATTTCTCGATTACTTCATCCGTCGGTCTCATTGGATTTTTTTTATTTTTGTCTTTTTCAGTGAAGTCACATTATTCACGTGGGATTCGCCACCTGAAATTACTTCAATATGTATGCTAATTGAGTAAGGTGAGTCTAGCATTGCATTTGCGACCTACTTCTGTAAATGCATATATGAACTAGCCCCGGCAGAAAAAGATTCAGGAATTATACGGGGGAACGAAAGTAAATGGATGACCAAATAGTTAGTGAAGATTATTTTTACGAAACAAAATTACAACATTGATTACTATCGCCGCTCAGCAGGGGGAAACTCCAAGGTGGGCTCTTTTTAGAATATGCATGGCGATTTAAACATTGCAATCGCTATTTAAACTCTCGATCCCCCCTCCCCCACCATTGCCCCCTTTCTTTACTTTCCCCTCTTGCAATTAACTCACTCTCCTCCTTACTCCTTTCCAAAGTTCAAACTAAAAATTTAAGGTGGCACTTATCTTCAGTCTGCTCAGTAGAATGGATGATGTAGTACGTCGAAAACTTGGCCGTGATACATTTATTTTCGGTGGAAAATTGTAATTATTTGTTTACCAATGAAATATTCCGCTGAGCTTTGGTGAAAAGCTCTAGAAGCCATTATCCAGGAAGTCGTAACCCCCCGTGGAAATGGAAGGGATGGTCAGTAGATGAGCTAAACGAACGGGAAATGTTATTGAGCCGGGGCGAGATTCTAGGCCATTTATTATGAATCCAAAGTAAGGTCCCGCTTTTCATTTTCCGTTGTCTGCGCTCTAGTTTCCCTCCGGGTTTGGGGAATTCCGCGTGTTAATGCTGCTGCACCAGTCCGCAGCAGCCAGCACCATTTCCACACTGCTCTCATCACGACGACGATACCGAAATTTTCTTGTTTCGCGTCCTATGTTACAACATCGTTGGGATGCTGAATATGCTCCGCCCCGTTCATGTGCAGCGGATGCGTTCTGGTCGATTACGTAATTGAAGCGCAAAATCAGTTCTCCTTGCGAATTATTAACGGCTTGTAACTGGGAAGCTTTCCTGAATCTAACATAGGGAATAATTCAGGTAATGTATAATAGGAATGTATGTATGTAAAATTTGAAATGCGAGGTGAAATTTACATAGATTAGTCGTTCAAAAAACTTTAAACCGTCCATTCATATCTTTATTATTAATTTCAATCCAGTTAGATACCGGAAATTCCAGGTTTTTGCGGCATGAAACGCAGTATTATTTGGATTACGAGTGAAAAGAATAAAATTATAATTTTATGATAATGTTATCCTTCTCTCTCTCATGGAATGGTAATTTTTCTCTAATTACCTAGCACATGTGGAAATTATTTGTCATTAATTTTTTTATTTGTTTTTCATGGGTTTTGGTTTTTTGTTTTTAGTAACACCGTAACGATCCACAGCGTATTCATTCCATTTTCATCAGTGAAATAACGTTTAGAACACGCTGCATATTCCCTGGCCGCTGTATTGGACATTCCATTTCTAATCTATGTCCTCATCTCGATTCATATTGCTAGATTTCCCACGTTAAAGGTTCGTGTGATTTTTCACGTGACATGTAGGGTAATGAAACTACAGGAATCCTCTTCTCCTGCCTTTACTCCCTCCATTCATTCCTCTTTCTCTCCCTTCCTCTCACCCCACCCCACCCCACCTCCTTCTCTCCTCGCATGCGCAATTTTACGCACTGCAGGGCTCGTTATGAAGTGACGCCATCTCACCAGACGAAAACAAATTTCGGGCTCATAAATCTAGTTCGTTATGAGATTCTCGGCGTTATTAACCAAAATTTTGGCCAAATAAGGCCAAGTTACTTCCTGGGATTAATGGAAAACGTATTGACATTTGTTCCGTAACGTTTGGCAAAGCAATTTTGTCTGATCATCATGCTTGCGATGGGATGGGAGATGCATTCGAGAAAATGGAACAGGGAACTCATCTCTTGCATCAATTATCACAACGCTCGGAACCTTTGCTCTTGAATTAGGAAAATAAATACCTACACGGATTTGCAATATTTTTTTATTTGTGTAAGACTCATACCCACTAAATATTTTTTCATTATGTCAATATTCGATAAATATCTCTGTGGATTAATATTTTCATCACCGGAAGCATGAAAAACACGTCGCATTATTGACATTATTCACAATGAATTCTTTCAACTCACCGGAGCGCGTAGAAAAAAATTTGATATTTTTGCCACCGCAAAAATGCTGTTCATTCCTGCCTAGAATACCACGATTTTGCAGCAGAATTCTTCTTCAAATGATATTTAAATAATCAAATCGACAGTACATAAACAATATGCACAAGTATGTATATATAAACGTACATTTAAAACCAATACATGATTAAATGAATGTAAGCTCCCGGTAAATTAAAATTTATTCTATAAGCAAAACATTTCTATATATATATATATATATATATGTATATATATATATATATATATATATATATATATATATATATATATATATATATATACACACACACTCACATATACATATATGAGTATACATATATATGCATGAATAGTATATATATGACAAATTGAGAGTGGTTTGAAGGATATGAGCATTTAGCATTTGATTTTACGTCTCCCTTAAATACATACTACCTTGATCAAAAAGTTCCCGGAATAACCACCGTGTGGCGCTCCCATCGTTCCGATTTGAGTTCTGTTTTTTTTGTTAAATTGGTACATCTGTTGTTGATATTCCCTTTAAATCTTAGTGTCATAACTTGACATTTGCAAAAGTTACGTAGCCAAGAGTACATCTATCTCTGTGTGTGTTGGCGATTTTTTACAATTTCAGAAATGGATTTAAATTTGCAACAACTAACTTGTATTAAATTTTGCGTAAAAAACGGATTTAGTGGCGCACGGACGTTGGAAATGTTGGAAAAGTGTTTCGGCAACGATTCTCTAAAAAAACGGTCGTTTACCAGTGGCACGAGCGGTTCAGAAGTGGTCGTGAGTCAATCGAAGATGATGAACGCAGTGGCAGACCATCGACATCGAAAGTCGGTGAAAAAATTGATAAAGTAAAAGAAATGTTGGTCAATAACCGCAAATTAACCATCAGAGAAATAGCGGAGGACTTGAACATTGCCTATGGATCCGCCCAAGACATTGTGGTTAATGATTTGGGTTTCCGTCGTGTAGCAGCAAAGTTGGTGCCAAAAGACCTCAATTTCATGCAAAAAAGAGACCGTGTTGACGTCGCAAAAGACATGATTTGCGAGGCTGAATCCGATCCCACATTCATCAAAAGGATCATTACTGGAGACGAGACGTGGGTTTATGAGTACGACACGCAATCCAAACATCAGGCAAGTGAATGGCGTTCACCAAATGAGCCGAGACCAAAAAAACCACGTCGTTTTCAGTCAAAAAAGAAGGCAATGCTGACGGTTTTCATGGATTACAACGGTGTAGTGCATCATGAATTTTTGCCAGAAGGCCAGACAGTAAACAAAGAGTATTATTTGGGCGTTATGAGACGTTTGCGTGAAGCAATTCGCCGAAAGAGACCAGAAATGTGGGCAGAAAACTCGTGGATTTTGCACCATGATAACGCACCGTCGCACAGTGCTATCATTATTCGTAATTTTTTGACGAAAAATGCAACAAATACCATCCAACAGCCACCGAATTCACCTGATTTGGCTCCCTGTGACTTCTTTCTGTTCAATCGAGTTAAAAAACCATTACGGGGAACGCGTTTTAGCAGCCGAGAGGAAGTAATGGAAAAATCGCAGGAAGCACTGATGGACATACCGAAAACCGAATATAAAAAATGTTTCGAGGATTGGATCAAGCGCTGGCATAAGTGTGTTGCAGTCGATGGGGATTACTTTGAAGGGGACAATATAGATTTAGATGAATAAACTTGTATTTTTAATTTTCTGAATAAATTCCGGGAAATTTTTGATCAATTAGTAACTTCATATGATGATATTTTCATTGTGCTAAAAACATAATCTATATCGATCTTAAAAACGGACAGAAATGAACCTATATTGATCGCTCCATCCGTCAAACTATTACATACTTAAATTTCCATCGACAGGCGAGATGAAGAAAAAGAAAATAAGACGGGTTTTGTTTAACGCTAACAACTTCTGCATTGCAGAATTTTACTATTTATCGGACGGTTACAAATGTACGTCGCTATCAATTTAAATACGAGATAAGTTTCGAGAGAACTTCAAGTTCTTCGTGAAAACATTTTCGTACGCACGAAGGTGGTCCAGATTCTTGTCATAATTTTGTTCTTATGGCTACATTTAAAGGGATGGTTTCTTTAATTTGGATCATGTAGTAGTAAGCCAAAATGAAAATAAGGACTTCATTTGAATAGGGAAATCCAATTTGAATACAAATGGTGGAAAAAAGTAACACAGAAATTTCACCCGGAAAATTGCCACAAACTGGTCGAAACGTATGGGCATTAAAGAAGACTAACAAATAAAAAATAATGTTTCTATAGAAGAATAAAAATGCTAAATACGTGCACAATGGTTGCAATTTTCATTCAAAAGTCCTTTTCTATTCTTATAATACCCAATCTGAGACACTCGTTTAACTACTCAAAACTAACTAAAGTTTTAAATTATTAAACGTGAAATGGCAGCAGGTTTTATTACACAACTATTTTTTTCAATGCCTCGAATAATGTCTCTAATTAACTTCTAGAGCGCTAAAAAATTCATGGAATGATAAAAAGAATCTTTACTATCGAAAAAAATAATATTAATTTCTCCGTGAGAAGGTTGTGGTGCCGCGTAAATGGAGCTCACCACCAATTCATACTACGTTCACGACATCGTGTAAATTACGCTAATTTAAGAGGGAATCGTGAATTCAGAGGTCGTATACACACATTAGGCGAGTCGTGCAATTATGAGTAGCGTAGGAACACGGTGAATTGGAAGGACGGAGCGGACCCTAGTTTGGGCGTTCGGTCTACTTTCTACGAAACGTGCAAAGGAGCACTCATTATACAGGAGCGCACACACACTAGGGTATATTAATGTCCTACCGACGGTACTGCGCATGACGTGCCCTCCATTCGACACTGAAGCATAGGTGAGAGGGCCACTGAAAAATCAGAGACCTTCAGAGATAAGACCCGGCCTCCGTCTTTTGGAAGTCAGTATGCTCGTTAAAAGCTCCACCACATTCCTTACACAATATCCCCATTTCGTTATAGGAGCAACCATAAAAAAAGCCTTTTCGGTGCGGGAATTAGATAATTTTAGTCTTATTTTTCTAACTTATTCCCGCAAAAAAATGGCGACAGTATTTTTTCTGATTCCGCGCTAATACTTTTTAGTCTTCTAACTGCTCGTCTCTCTCTCTTTGACGGTCATTTAATTCTCCCTTAAAGTTCCTCTTACGAGTTCAGAATCTCGTTAATTTTCAATGATTTTTTCCTTTAAGTGCGCCGCGGCGCATTTTCTCCTGCTACAATTTTGAATGCCTCATTTCTCGTTTAGTTCTCAAATTTTCACCATTCGACTCCAGAACCAGATTTCAAAAGATTCCGATCATCCTTTCCAAGTTCACTGAATCATTTGTTTTCGTTGCTGATCCATGATGTATCAATCTGTGTATATGGGTGTATACATAAAAATATAAATTTTAATATCAATATGTATAGTATAGTAAAGTTCTGTCCTTTTCTTCCTTGAGAAATTTGGCTTGGACCTCCGAAAGTTCGAAACCGAGTGGGTTTCTTTTCTTTTGTTGTGTGTTTCTGTGTTTTTGTCTTTGTCACTTGTGATAACTTCATATACATTAATGTGTATAGGATATATATAGTATATATATAGTATATATACTATATATATAGTGTATATATATATATATATATATATATATATATATATATATATATATATATATATATATATATATATATGCTTTCGTAGACATAACACGGAAGTGCCGAATAGTACAATACACAGTAACAATCCGTCTTCATCTGAAGATATAGAAGTCGAAATATCAAGAAAATACGTGTGAGTGTTCTTCTTTTTTTTTGTGTTTCTATATTGTGTGTTACTGTGTATTATATATATATATATATATATATATATATATATATATATATATACAGGGCGGAGGCCTGTATATATAGTGGGCGGAGGTAGACCGGAGGTAGCGTGTCTGCCTGTGGAGCCGAAGGTTGCTGGTCCCGTGACCGGCGGAAATATTTCGGCTTAAAAAAAATTTGCGAATGTTTTTCGGGACGAAGCAACCACACTTTAACAGAAAAACCAATGGTATTTCGGAACGACGCCCCTGAACCCGGGGCCCACTGAATGCATCATATAGCTGCCTACATATCCCCTCCCACCTCCTTGTTCATTTCCTATAGGTCCCTTACCTCTCCTTCCCTCACCTTTCCCCCCACATGTCCTCTACGCTCTTCACCGAGAACGCCATTCTGATGACGACTGCCGTGCAGTCGAAACGTCAAAACAACACATGTGAGTGTCCTTTCTTTGTGTTTCTATGGTTGAAAAATCTACGTCTGATTATATATATATATATATACATACATATATATACATACATACATATATATGTACGAGGGCTATTCGAAAAGTAAGGTCTCCAAAGTTTTTTCATGAACAATCAAATTTATTCTCAACTTTGTGGACATCGTAGGAAATTTTGAGCGTTTAGCAATTTTTCTACATAGTCGCCTTGACAATCAATCACTTTTTGTATCCTTGTAACCATCTTTTTAATACCGGCGTCGTACCTTTCTCCCGCCGCGTCACGAAGCCAACTGACGACTGCTTCTTGCCCTTCCTCGTCTGACTTGAATTTCTGTCCTCCAAGGTGTTTTTTGTTTGCGGAAACAAGTGGTAGTCACTGGGGACAACGTCCGAGATGTGAGGAGGGTGGTTGATGATATGCCAGCCGAATTCATTGAGTAGGGTGGTCTTTTGGTGTGACACATGTGGACGTGCATTGTCATGATGCAAACACACTCCTATGGTGAGACACCTTGTTGTAACCGAGGACCTCCGACACAAAATTCTGCACGGAGAAGTAGCCACTCTCTTCATTAAGGCCTTCCTTTATCTCATGAAGGGTGATTCTCCGGTCTGAAATTTTGGGGGCTTTGAAGGAACAAGATGTTGTGACGAAATACCGTACATACAATGTCACAGGTATTCGTAGTCATGCGCGACGCACCACAGTCCACGACGTTAAAGCCAACTTTTAAACACTTATGCTGTTTATACCTTGACCAATTCCAAAGAAACTGCGGGAGATGCCGCAACAGTAACTTTTAACGAAGTCATCCGCTAATGTGCATTTCAATGCAACAGTTTCAGAGTTTTTGATTCTCTGGTTATTGCGCACCATCTCGTCAATTGGATTCACCGTTGATTCCGGTAAGCTCGGCCGCCCCGTTCGCTGCTCATCGTAAGAAGTTTTCCCGGCGATTAAAATACTCCCTGCACCACATTCGCACGTTTTTGATGTCCATATACTTCTCACCGTACACTTCCACTAAATGGCGATGAATTTATATCGGAGAAGCAGTCATCAATTGACTTCGCTACGCGGCAGGAGAAAGGTACGACGGTGGTATTAAAGAGCTGCTTAAAAGGATGCAAAAAGTGATTGATCGTCAAGACGACTGTGCAGAAAAGTAGCTAAATGCTCAACCTTTTCAACGATGTACGCAAAGTTGATAATAAATATGATTTTTTATGAAAAAATAGGAGGCCTTACTTTTCGCATCGCCCTCGTGTGTGAGTGTGTATGTATGTGTGTGTGTGTATATATATATATATATATATATATATATATATATATATATATATATATATATATATACACACACACACTCATTTACATAGAAATAGATACAAGGAAAAGGGATAGGAACACATATGAAGGACGAACACAGTAGAGGTGGGGAAGGCGGAATCAGGCAAATCACGAGTGTAAAAATATTTCCTAGAATGGGACTTAAACAAGTAGGAAAACGGAGGAATATTGGGGGCTGGGAGGGTTAAATAGAAGGACATATGCTTACATATGTCCTTCTATTTCGTGTCGTTCGTTGCGCAGAATGAAACGTTTCCATCTCACTTAGTTGTCTGAGAGACACTTGCTGGAATCGTCTTGCTCCAGGTTTTCTGTTCTCGGCGCATCACCTCACTTCAAGTTCTCTATGCCGTTCTCCCTATTTCATTGTGGCACTCGACCGTTTATGATCAGGGAGCGATATAACTTCAGGTCCTTCTACGCGAGTCGTATCGTTGTGGAGCACCTTTAGGATGCATATTTCTACTCACGAGTTTGCTCTCGATGCGCCTTGAACGCCGACGCAAGGATTCCCAACCGAGAGAGGAAATCGAGTTCGTAGTTGGACGCTCAACCTGGGCGTGGTTTGGGGAAGCATGCTCTTTTTTTATGCCCTCCGCAAGGGTAGTCATTATCTCGTTTCTTTTCCCGCCTCTCGTTTCGCCGTGAACGTTTAAGGAAAGGGAGGATTATCGGGAGACGGAGAAGGTAAGCTGGGGTGACTGAGTACGACCGTCGCCTTTGCATAATGTGGGAAGACACCCCCGCTCTACCCTCCGTCTCCCCGCATCCGCCCATCTCCCTTCCGGTTCTGTAAATCCGGCTCATTGAAGGAAAAATCGATCGTGCTGTTTTCCGGTGGAAATCGAAGTTACCGCGGAATGAAAAGCCTAATGCCCACCTATCAGCGCCGAGTTGAGATAATCAGGGCGGCCTGTTCAGTGCTTTATTGATGAACACTCATTTCCTCCAAATCGTTCCGTCAGGTCGAGAGAGTGAGAGAGGGAGAGTCCTTAGGGGAAATCATGCCCATTTGCGTCAAGCTATTGTGAAGAGGGTGGGGGGTGGAAAAAAGTCCCGTTTCCACTCCAGCGCGTTCTCGAACGTCGTGAAAAGAGCGTGATTTAAGGGTTTCGGAATACTCTTACAGACTGCGCTCGCTCGAGGAACTTAGCCCCATTAAAGTGGAGTTGTATGTTCGATTGCGTGCGAAGCCTTTTTCCGGCGGCTTTATTTCTGATAGACTTCTATGATCGAAGGGATTAACTTCCAAAAATGTATTTCAAAACTGAAAAAGAAAACACGGTTAGGCATGCAAATCCCCTAGGCGGGGAGGAATCGTATCCCTATTCCTATCTCCTGATGGGGATTCCTTTTTCGAAAACCAGGGTAGAAGTGTCTTTGTTTACGTAGCTGAGAGGGATAAAAGAATTAACATACTTTGTAAGATAACTTAATGCATATAAAACTCGTATTTAATGACAGGGAGGGTGTAGAAAATTTAAGGTGTAGAAAAAATATTTAGATTAATATTCCCATTCATCCCGTGTCGTCGGCCATGTAAATATTTTACTTTCTAAACTGTCCATAATTGATGCTCATATGGCTGATATTCTGCTTACCACTTGTACTTATAAGCATAACACGTTCCATAGATGATGAAACATTACGCGGAGTTAACGCATCCTCAACCAACATTTGACAAAATTTTGACTTTGCTTGAATTTAAACAACGTACTGTGCTCCGGAAACTTAATGAATGACCGTATTTTATACATTTGGGATTAGGATAGGGTTTAGGGGCTTAAGCGCGTAAAGCTTAAAAGACGAAAATTGTCGTAGTTGCCAGACTACATTTACAATTGAGTACACTGCGGCTACACTGCAATTGCGTACGCACATGCATATGCAATTATTTCTCGTGAAATCATTTGAGTCGCCTACAGGGCATCGTAAATTCATCTAGTCTAACTGATAAAATTGTTTGTTATTAATACATCATTCGTCATTGTTCTCTTGTTCAATTCCAGTTTAATTCTCCCGTGTTTGATTAATTTGCCATTATGGCCACAGTTAATTCATCAGTCAGATCGCTATGAGTGTTTAAAGTACGCATTAAGCCTAAAAATTTTTATTGATCTGCCCTTTTGATTGATCAGTCAGAGAACTTGACGGAATTTTTTTTGTATGAGTTTTGATATCAGTAAGTTTCAATAGGAATGCAAAAAAAATCAGGTGTAATGTCTAGGCAATATGCGAATCACTCACCTCGTCTCACCTGACCTCAATATACGTCAATCCCACCCCAATAAATCTTGCTCTCGAGTACAGGTGGGTGAATGAGAAGAAAAGATAAATGATCGTAGTAGCTGTGAAAGTCATTCATATTTCTTTTAAATCAAATAAGGTACTTATGAAGGTTTTGAAGCAATAAAAAAAAATTTTTAATAGGTGAATGAGTGGTAGACATTTAAGTATTTTTATTTCCACTAGCATATGGGTTAAAGTCTTTATTGTAGTGTCAGGGAATTTTCTGTCACTCCTCATTCAGGGTAAACGAGAAAAAGTAGCAAATTGAAAATATCTATATTTTGTGAAAATAGATGTGAGTTAATGCTTTTAAAAGTACATGAACTTTCAAATATGACATATTTTATGATGGTACTAGATATTAGCCCTATTACTTCCTCCATAATGTTGTTTTTTACTACATATTTGGAGTTTTAGGGACTGAGAGTTATCCTTGGAACAAAATTTGAATAAATTCAATTACTATTCTATAAATTGTAGTGAAAAAAGTGAAACAAAGAGAAACTTGTAATAATATATTTAAAAAGCACAGTTTTTCTTACGTATGAGTTTTTTTATTCAATTTTTATTCAAGATACAATTAAAAATCATTTATGTTAAAAAATAACAATTAATTGATATGCTGTTGCAATTTCTGGCTTTTTAATTAAATTAATTTTTGATAAGTTAAACCGCAGATACCCCGCTTAGTTTCATTAAATAGTGGTCATTGATCTCATATCCAAGAATCTGGCGACCATGTTATTCACTGGGTTTAAAAGGACAGGAGCGATTCTGACGTTGTAAATGGTTTTCCGTTGGAGTGTTGCCATGGTGACGAGCTCTAAGGTCTGCCGGTAGCTATATAAAATTGGTTCGCGCAAGCGTATGAGGTTTCCTTTGATTCTCAATATTCCGATCATTGATCACTTCATCAGTGTGGGATTTGAGAAAGCAAAAATCACAACAGCAAAAATCTTTTCACATTTCATACTCTCAATGATAAAAACGTAGAAAAGCAGTCCTAATTCTCGGGATTACTCTCCAACGATCTCTTTTGCAACGCGCATCTTGGAGTGCAGCATGAAAATTGATGAAAATGGGAATCTCATTCATCTGAACAGTATTATTTTTTAATACAATTAAAAGTTTTGCTCACCGATCAAACCTCGATGTTGTTGACTACGAGGATACCCGTTGACTCCTCAGCTTCTCTGGTTTGTCTTTTGTAATTGTGCATGAAGATAAACTCATTTATATGGCAAATTTTGATAAAAATTTACCTTTGGAAAAATAAATAGAGAGATAAGATCTCCTCTAGAGATTAACTTGGCTCATCGCCATCTGCATAAATATTACAGCAGAAATTAAGCAGGCAGTGAACGTGCTGAAACTTAATCTGCGCGAATATTGATGTCCCGCTTCTCAGGAGTGTTGTGGACGCGATATTAAGAACCTAGTCCAATTACCGTAATGAAGGATTGCTTATAAAGCGATGCCGTGATTAGCCACTCCTCTGATAGCAGAGCCTTCCCGTAAATTGAAATTGTCAAGGTTCTTTGTCCCAAAAACCCATGTTTCTCATATTTGAATTAGAATAATTTGTCTACGTCTGCTCATATTTCTTAATGGGGCATGCTTCTATAGAGCTCTCCATCAAAAGTTAATCAAACGATAAAGATAAGAGTGGATTTAGAGTAGAAGTCGTAAAAATTTGAATTGTCTCTCAGTCTCGATTTCGAGATTACATCAAGTGCTATTCTCATAAGTCGCTTTTTATTTGCTTTCGCAAAAGCGATTTTCTAGTAATCTGTCGTTCGAGCCAAAGATTTACAGTCTTCGTAAGAAGAGCAAAGTTTTAATCGCATCGTATAACCAAAGAAATTTTGGTGCTATTACAATTACGTACTATTGCACTTAGTCGGAATAGTATGTCTTAAGTAATTATTCATCATTTCCAATGCATAAATAGATTATTAACATACAGTTCTCTAACCAGGGCTTTCTTTAACTAGGACTTTTACCTTACCATAACCTCTAACCATGTAAATAATTGCTGCCTACACTGCTGGGGAAGACAGTAGTTTAATTTTATATAAGAGCCATAACGCAGTTATTTTTTTATATTAAAGAGTTCATGGCTTTGCCTAAGATGAGAAAACATACATTAACAACATTTAGTGAAAGTATAAATAGCGAATAACCTGATGCATGTTAAATTCCTATGTTAATAACAATTTTGGCTCAAGAATTGCTGGCATTCTTAAAGATAGTTAGCCTTCGGCGTGAACCACGGTAATTACTAGAATTCGATTTTTATTGGTTGAGAATTAGTAACAAAATAAAAATTGACTCTATGAATAACTTAATTTAGGTAATTTAAATCATAAAGCGACTGAGGTGTCTCTCTATATGTTAATCCATCGGTATTGATTCATTTAATTCAAAATGCGAAAATGACTTCAGTTTTCATTCAGGTGCAAATCAACGGGCTCGTGCAATTAAGATCCCATTTGCACGTATTTTTATTTGCTGCTCTTTTTCAAGACACCTAATGAATGGATATTGTTACTACTTGAGTGAATTGGGCACCATTGAATGGTATATCGTGATGAATAATGGGAATCTAAAAATTAATCTGCAGCGTACCCTGCATACCCTAACGAGGACAACAAATACGAGTGCAATTTGAGTAATTTTACTCTAGGGTGATTCAATTTTACTTGCATGATCTTTTTCTACTTTTCATGTTGTGTGAGGGATAAAGGATTCCTAATGTTGGTCTTCTCAGATGTCGATTTCTCTGAAATTGACGTCGTTTCGGCTCTAGTGTCAATTACCAATTCACATAGCAAGGGACCAAAGCCATTCCTTTCGTGGCAGTGCGATTGGCATTCATGCAATCATTAAACAGTTTTAGTAATTGATGATATCTTCCCATTTCCGGCGGCTCTCAACCGATTTTATGCAATTATTTTGTGGCGTTTTTGGTTGTTTATTAGTTGTTCGTCCATAAAAATGTTTCTCAAAATGAGAAGCTGTATCTTTTTAACCATCGAAATCAGCTCTTCATGCTCAAGGTCACAAATCAAGGCGTGTGCTCTTATTTCCTTCTCTCATCTCATATTTAAATTTTTCCACTAGCCTGGTAGATTTCTTCGATCTCTTATTAATCAAATTTCCACCGCGTAATAGCACCCCTCACTGACTTTTTCATTCGAATATTTGGGATTTCGAGATCCTCAGGTTTAAAGAAAGAGATTTTTAATAAAATCAATAAATCCTCAGTTTCATTAGTTCATTGCAATTTCAATTGGTATATTGAATCAAGCAGAGTATAAGCATGCATTAGGTTTTCAGTTGTTTTAATTCAAGTTGCTAAGTTTCGAAAACAAGAAAAGACTATCAGCCTTCAACTGAATGCGAGTTCAATTGATTGTTTATTCGTGCCATTTGTCATTATTTGCCCAGATTTTCAAGTTTCTCGGCTTTTAAATTACTCTTTAAGATTTGTCCTAGTTACGAAACTAAAGAATGAGAAATTTCAGAAAGAGTAGTAGTTTTGAGGGGAGGCGACCGACAGCTAAGGTCATTTGCGCCATAGGGGATGGATAGGAAAGGATGAAGAGTGGAGAGAAACCCGGCGTCGGCATTAGCCTACTCTTTACGAAAGGCGCCAAGGGGTCCGCAGCTTAACGTCCCATCCGACGGACGGCGTACTCACTCAAAGTGCCCTCCACAAAGCACTTCAAGTAGGGATCGAGATACCTCTGAAAAATATTCAACACCGCCGGGATTTGAACCCGGGCCCTCTGGGTAGGAAGCCAGTACGCTAGCCCCCGCACCATCTCGATCCCCAATTTCAGAAAGAATTCAGAAATATTGGAAGAGGTAAATTTCCACGAAACTTCACTTCGTCATAATTGACTTGAGAATCAAAATAAGAGTAATATTGGAGTCAAAATATATCAAAATGGGTACCGTACGAAGGTCAGATAATAAAAAGAGAGGAAAAAGGGGATAACATTGAGATTTTTTGCACTTTCAAGCGTATATGTCCATTAGCCACAGTTCCTCAATTTTTTCGAAGGATGTTACTTCGTTTGAAAAAATAGCTCTATAATGGATAATTTAACTGCAGTAATCCAGAGGAAGGCTTAAAACCACCGAAAATAATCCTTTTCCTTTGATATGCCAGAGTGAATTTTAGGAAGTTGAGTTTTGCAAGAGAAATTAAAATATTGTGGATATTCTTATATATTTTTCGCTCATATTCCGTCGCCAAAACAATCGAACTGTACGAGCCCCGCCTCCGAAGGCATTTAAGCGGGGTCCAAATCCCTTTCCACGTCACTACTGCAATCATTCGAGCAACTATCCGAGATGGTTCGAGACCCTTCAGTTAGCGGTTCATGTATCGAATCCGAAAGGAAAAAATTAATGTTGATTTCAATTTTCGACCAACTGCAGCTAACTTTACTCGCGACAAAAAACAATTCCAATACTCCAGAGTCCTGTGCTTCTTAATAGTTTCCCTCATGCCCATGGATCGTTAACACTTTGGTGCATAACACTAATGGGACGGAAAACTGCCTCCACTCTTCCCCTTCTCTCTCAACTCTGAGAGATATAGAAGAACGGCGACTGTGACCCCATTGGGTTGGTCACTACATGGCGGAAGCTTAATGCCTCTCCGTTCTGGCACGCTGCCTGAGGCAATCAGCCTTCCGTCTCCCAGTTCATTTGCGAGCGATGCTCTCGGAGAACATTGCACGCCTCAGGCTGACAGCATTTTTTTTTCTTTGTGACCATTTATTGGCTCCTTAATTAGCCCCTTTCGTCCACGGTAATAGACACCAATATAACGTCACGTCTATGAATATAATTTCTTCTTGTTCTCTTCTTCGTAACCACGTTTCCGCAAGGGAAATATTAACAATTTATTATTTTCTAAAAGTCGTATTAACCCTATTTTTAACTTCTCCTCGGAAATACTGTTATTATCTCCATGTTCTAGTAATATAATGTGATACGTCTAGGTGACTTGAGTATCTAATATGGCCTTAAGTTCTGATCTACCGGGGCGGAATTATATTTTCATTCTCGATACTACCACGCACGGTAAAAATATCTTATGACAGGCAATTCTGTTTTTCTATCGATAAATATCCGTCACTTTCCTTAGTTCTATTTGTCAAGATGATGAATCACCTGCCGAGGAAACGATTAGTTCCGGTTTCAGAGGAAATTGAAACAAACAATATATGTGTAATGCATTTTTAATGGGCATAAAAAGTTATGTGGACGGGTAGAGAGTTCGGGAGAGAAATGGGAGCGTTGCCCGGAGTGCCAGGAAAAAAGTAATTAAGTATGACATTGACTTCCGATTCTATATTTACCAATAGAGTTATGATATGTATAGATGGTAACAAAGGTGGCCACTTCAGAATGCATTTAATGACCTGGGGATGAGGACGTCAAATGCAAAAAGAAATTTGCTGAAAATTCTTTGAACACTTCAAATTATTCTCATCTTTCGTGAAAATACTATCTTAAAAAAGGAACAATCGAGTACCACGAAAACATTTTAAATGAATGGGAGCTCTAAACTCTCTTTGTCGGTAAGTAAATAACGATAAAGATACCCTCGCACTTGAAAGTGCTTGCTGATTTCGTATTCTGTAAAAGCAGGAAGTCAGTTTTCTGTAAAAACTCAAATCCTTTCGATTTTTGATGAGACCATAAGAAAATTTACGAAGGGTTTAGGTTGAAGTTAATTATTTAGAAGCAATTGAAGTGCATGAACGTTAACAGATTTCCATCAACAGTTTTTTTTATAATACTAAAGATTTCTTCGGGGCGAAATGAAGAATTCTCCACTGGCAAAGAAGAAACTGCGGTCTTCTTGCCAAAACGGCCCAGGAAATAAACTCCTTGTATTGCACATGAACCGCAAAAAGCTTAAAGAATTAATATCTGTGGTAAGTGATATTCATCAATCTATGGTCAATCAAAAACGAGTTACGGACGAAGGCGGGATAGTGGAAAAGATGTGAAAAGTAAGCAAGAAATTTCAAAATGAAATATGTTACTTCTTGATCGTTAAGTTTGTATCCAAGTTAGAAGGTACATAAAGTTCCATTGCAGTTGATGCATATTTTATGTCAGTTTTTCAATGTCTACGGGATAACCTCCTTTGCACAATCTCCTCATTAAGAAGGCTAGTCCTTTCTCAAATTTTTACATTTCTAACTCCCTACTCACATTTTCCTGTCCACCGTCGGTTTATCCTCGTCCTTAACCCTTTTTCGAAATACCAAGAATTAATAATCAGCAAATGGTCCCTTTAAAAATGTACCCTTCCTATGCCCTGGTCACACTCTCCCATTTCCTTATTTTATTCTGAACTTGTGTCCGAATCGTTAATGATTAAACCTGCGCTGTCAATCACTGTATAACCTACTGGTCATACCCATTATGTCCGTGAATAATATACTATATAACAAATTGACCTCTTTTCAGTTTGAAATTCCGCAATCAGTTCATCAATCTTCTGCCTCCCCTTCCCACATTTCCTCCGTAAGCTTAAACTTTCCCCCTCTCTTCCTTCCCTTCGAGGAAAAGGTGTATATAAGTCGACAATTGCGCGGAATTGGCAGCTGGGGATGATGTAGTGCATCGAAACCTTGTCGTAATTAGGTCCTTTTCGACTAGTATAAAACTTCAATTATATCGATCCTCAATTATTAACGATTTTAAAAATTTTTATACAGTTTCAGTCAAAAGGGTTCGTTAATCTATAAGTAAATTCCCACATGTGTTAAGGCTGTTCGATTCCCATGTCTTGTAGCAGAAGTCTCGTGACCGGTGCAGATTCTGACTAAAGTATTTAGTTGACATTAGGACAGTATGACAGTAGGAGGGTGAATCCTATCAGCTTCACCCTCCTACCGTTGTGTGAATTCGTACCATTCGCGAAACTTCAAAAACAAGTTTCGAGAACTCAAGACGAAAGACCCATTGTAAAACGACCTTCAGCCCTTAAAGTTCTCAGGTTTGTACCTTAACTACGCACCATCATGCTACTTTGACCATCTTGATCCAAAACGCTTCAAAGATAGGTAAACTGTCCCACCTGTTCCATAATGAATAACTGATCATAGCACTTTTCCAATTTTCCACTCGACAGTGCTACGATAAGTTATTCATTATGTTCGAATTCTACCACATTACACCTGAAGCTACTCAATTTGCTCCATAATGCCTTTAAATTTTAAGGTTTAACTTAGCCTTCCTCTTTCTCAAAACCGCATTAACTTCGTTTTGTTTACATTTATTCCCATCCCATTCCTATCGCATTGATTTTCTAACGAGTTCAGCAATCTTTGCAAGCCCTTGGCTGAATGGTAAACTACCGTTTGATTATCTGCAAACTAAACTGATTTTTTTTCATCCTCCTCCAACTTTCATTCCTACCTTCAGTTCTTTCCATGGATCTTTTACCATTTTCTCCACACATATACGTTGAAAATCATAGCTGATAATGGACACAAGAGACCCGGCCGGCATTGTTGACCCCCCACCCCGTCTCGATTAGGTTAATGGGAAGCGTATGAGAGCTCTCCTCGGGTAACGCGGAGGAAACATGAAGACGCCCCCGAGACTCAGGCCGTGGAATACGAAATGAATTAACGATCTCCCGCATCCCTAGTTTGGTCATTTCGCGGGCACAAGTCACGGGATAATCAATGCGCCCGGGTAGGAGGGAGGGTCGAGTGGGCTCACCTGAGTGGCGGCGTAGGCGTCGCCGTGTCGGTAGCGCGTCACCTGCCTTTTCCGCCGCACGTAGTGGTAGCACACGACCTTCCACCACACCAGCGGCCTCGCTTCCCTCAGCCGCCGCACCCGCTCCGTGACGGCCGCCACGTCTACCTTGGGCGTCTCGAGTCGCAGCCTCGCGGTGCAGTGCCAGCACTCGACGAGGTAGACGAGGTAGAGCATGGCCATGAAGGCCACGGGCACGTAGACGTATCCATCCCCGCACGGGGACGTCTGGATGGGGGTCCGTTTGATAGGGGACAGCCACACGCTGAACACTACTTTGGTCACCTCCGTGAGGCGGCACCACGTGACCGCACCCAGGCAGCCGTAGATGAGTAGCGTGAGCACCAGGCACTTCCAGTTGGCCTCCTTCTGCAGCGTTGCCCACAGTGTCTGCTGGATGGGGCGTTGCTGCGTTTTGAAGGAGTGAGAGAGAGGAATGGTTTAGTCATGATTGAAAAACATATATGTGCTCCTAATTCGACTTAGTCTGCGAGGTAAAGGCTTTTTGCTGTGAATTGGCGCGAGGAAACGCATAAAGCAACGCTTTACCAGGAGCCGTGAAATATTTACAAGAAAAAAATGAAAATAACTAAAAAAAATCTTGGATGCAGTCAGGCATTTAATTTTAACTCCTAAAATTAACATCTCACCTCAAAAAATGGAATCGCGACTCTGACAAGCCTGCCATATGATAAAGCTACCTTTGTTTTTAGCGGTTTTTCGCATTATTTAGCGAATTCAGTGTGAAAAGTAAGAACAGATAGCCAGCTTTTTATTTCATCGTTATTTCATGAATAAACAAAGATTATTCACATTAATGAAAATACGCTACTAATTTATTATGGTAATGAAAGTTGTCCGATAATGTGCTGGCTAGCTGTTGCGCATCGCTGAGAGAGAATTGCATGAACGTGAGTTCTGATTGGCTAATACAATTAAGTAGAATTACAAATTGAAGAAAGTTTCAAAACGGTAACTTGGATGAACTAAATCTTCAAGGTCGATTCGAGTCAAACGTGACCGCAATTAGGGCGTCCTTTACATTCAAGTTTTTTGTGAAAGATTTCTTTGAATGAAATTTGATGGGAGTTTGGCGTGTTTTGGCACAACAATGCACTCAGGGGTTCAACAAATGACGGTATATTATCGCGAAATATCTAACCGCGTTTTCATGGGTCTAAAAAAGCCCGTGTGCCCCAATGTTTGCATGTCCTTTCTCGGAGAACTCTTTTGGGTTGATTGGACGTCAGAATCTCAGATGAAATCTTGAAGATGGTCGGAAATTAAGGATAGAAATCGAGCATGCTGAAATCATTTCGTTTTATTGCTCTCGCGATGTTCAAAAAATGTACGAACGACTACGACGACGTTGAAGAAGAGTTGGGATATCTCGTAAAAAAACCAAAATGATTACTGTGATGATCAAAAAAACGATTTTCAAGTTCCCGGATAAATAAATCCATTTAATCCTGAATGAAAATGTTGTCCCTACGGCTCACTTCATTGTGTGGGAAATTTTTTTGTGATTTTTCCACGGTGGCACTGGTTGTCATAGCAACGAGGACTATCAGTTTTCAAAGATGCAATCGGAAATGAAACCTTAAGAGAAGGATTAAGAGGAATTGGCAAACGGTATTTGTGACGGTAATTTAAAAACGTAGGCACCATCTTTGACGAAGATAGATTCAAATTTCACGCTCATTCGAATCCATCGTCCCCTTAGCATTATTTTGATAACCAGCACTGAAAGTGAATGAGCGTAAAAAGTAAATTTAGGTTTAGTACCCCCTCATAATCAGCCATATTAAGTATCCATATATACCAAAGAAACTGCGGGAGATGCCGCAACAGTAACTTTTAACGGAGTCATCCGCTAATATGCATTTCAATGCAACAATTTCAGAGTGTAAAAGTCATTCGCCTTGACTGGGATTCGAACCCAGATCCCTCAATATCCGGTCGAGTGCTTTAACCACTTAAGCTAGGGACGCCTCGGTAGCTTAAGTGGCTAAAGCATTCGACCGGATATTGAGGGATCTGGGTTCGAATCCCAGTCAAGGCGAATGACTTTTACACTCTGAAATTGTTATCCATATATAATACGTCACAGCATAGAGGAAAAGGGGGGGATGATATAAAGAAGGGGATAGAGGAAGGATGGTTTCGTACGTATGATTTATCGGATTTTGGAACATGAACGGAAATTTTAGCAATAAAATAACTATTTTTTGAGCACGAGAGAAAATAATAATCAAATATATAGTAGATAAATTTGATAATACTGATTTTGTTTAGAATAATGGTAGAGAAGGTACGGGATGATGTTATATTAGGGTGGGCATAGGTGCCGAAAAGTAAAAAAAAAAGGTCTTTTACATCGACGTTCCAAATTCATGTATTTTTTATCACATTTTGCGGACTACGGCGTGCCTACAAACGTCGACATAAAAGCATTACCGCAGGGAATCTCGTTAAAATTTGATGCGAAAATATTTGTCCAACTGTCATTGGACAAACAAATAGTTTCCTCATAACCGCTATTTATTTCGAGAGGTAAGAGATATCTTCCAACCATTTTATGCATCAAGTGGTAATGGTATACCATTTATAAATAATAAAAAAAACCATAAACACAGTAATAAACCCGAAGGTCGGTTTGGTTGGTGATGGTAGAGGTCACCCAGTACTAAGCCCTATACGGCGTGTGAATATTCACACATCAGGGTAGGGAGGCCAGTTCCTTTCCCTGTGCCGGTTATGGTTTCCAAGGAAGACCTGGTATCCGAAAAATCATACAGCTTGGGTTGAGCTGCAGGTGCCTAGAGTGCCTCGCCCGTGAATCGAACCCGGGCCTCTCCGATCAGCAGTCCAACGCTCTACCCCCTGGACTACCACGGCCCACTTATAAATAATATAAGATTTAAATAGATGCACCCGATGAGTGTATACAAAACTGAGTTGTCAGTATAAATAAAATACATAATGCGGAAATCTAAATATCCCTTGTCTTTCTCATTTAGGATGGTATACTTGTACAGGATTTTCAAAAATGATTTTCTAGCGCTAAGGTACGATATAAAATCGTGATAGAGAGAAGTTTATTTGAGATATATTTCCAAATTATGGATAAAAATACCTCCTATGAACTATTTGCGATGCTTGTTTATTTAGTAATTTCATTTCTGAATAAAGATTCCAAGTTATCGCGATATGTTGCCCGGAATAAAGTATCCAATGGACCCCAGTCAACTCCTCGGATATTAAATAATAAGCATCAGTAAATTTTGTCATCACGCCGGAAATTTATTTAAAAAATAAATGGAATTTGAATCTACATCACGATGATTTTCGTGATGCGGCCTGAGATTATTATTAATTCGCAAGTCATCGGCAAATAGTTTACAATGAGGTGATATATGCGTTTTAAAGATGTTTCAATTAAAGATAATTCGTTCAAAATAAAACCAGTGGTATGAATAGTTTTTCCTTGAGAAGTGTCATAACAGATGGTAAATAGGTATCGCCAGAAGATAATCGAGTGTATGACAAGCTCAATTACTTGTCTATAATTCCCACTTGTCATTTTTTTGGCTTGTGATTTTCGCTTGCATTTACTATTCATGTTTTATTCAGCTTTTCCAGAGATTCCATCAACGCCGTCTCAGTAGTAACAAAGTTGATTCCCCTCACTTCGTTATTCATTAAAATAAAGAATGGGTTAATGTTACGAGATGAACATTGTTACAAAGGCTGAAGCTTGGCACTTTTCATCCTTTGGAAATATTCCAGCACAGCACAGAATATGACTTAAAGTTTCTTTTAAAGTTGGTTTTGATGGAATTAAGATGAGTTCACTGACTTTTTTATGCTAGAGTTTAGCCCAGGATTCAGTTCATTTCTCTGGAGCAGAAGACTTCTTTTCTGAGTCAGTCTTCCTTTAATTGTGTGTCGTATCGAAAACTCTAGGTATAGTAGACCGTCCATCACAAAGAGCGTAACATAATCAGTCCATGGGAGGAGGTCGTTAAAAATTGGCTGCGCCTGACGTGTGATTTCAATCCGAATCCTTCTATGAAATCCTCTCCTCTCCAAAATTCCAACATATTATTCTACGCCGATGAAGTCAGGAACTAAGGAACTCCGACTCTTCGTATGCACACTTTCACCGAAATCCGCACTTAAATTATTCATTATTGCGCCTTAGTTTGAAAATGCTCGAGTCGGCAAAGTGAAGTGGAATTTGAAATTATAATAATACAATTAAAAAATCGTCCATTCCAAGCTAATTATTTATTCGATGCGGAGCTCAGACTCGTAAATCATGCAAAGTTTGCCACCATTATAGAACTTGCACAACTTTCATTGAGCAATTAATTTGCTTCCGAATACACTTAATCTCAATAAGCTCGGAAAAAGTTAGCAGGAACTCCGGTAAATTCAAGAATATGCTCTGAAATAATTCTGAGTTTCCTTGGATGCTCCGAACTTCCATCCAGGTCATACTATATTTTATCAAATTAAAAATTGCCAAAATACATAAACTTTTATACTTAGTTAGGATATTGTAAATTACAAGCAGATTTCCTAAGTGCCAGTTTTCAACCACGTCCATAGCCTAAAATGAGCAAATAGTTTACTCGCTTTTTGAAGAGGCTAGGGAACTATTTTCTCTCTCAAAAAAATACATTAACGCGAAATAATTAATGAACGTGCAAACACATAGTGTTTTTTTCGTTCTTCGAAAAAGTTCTTTTCAATCAAGATTCGCAAACACAAATGAGCTGTTGGACTTTTCTGGTCCCGAAAATGTTCGGCACAAGTAAACGAATATCAGAAGGAAAAATACACACTAAATTAAATTTACTTTTGATGGAACTGGAAGTTAATTAAGACGAACATTTAAGTTTCTATTCAGTCAAGTTTTATTTTTAGGAATAACTTCTGGAAGAGAACTTTATTAAGATTCAGAGGAAATTTTAACCCAGATTCGTAAAGAATAAAGAATTCTTCGAGCCATAGAAAGAATATTATTTTACAGAATGGGTTAATTACGAGAAAGACGCTGCAAATAACGAGCTATGAATCTATGTCTAGATTGTGTTCTAGACATTCATTCATAGCTACGAGCTATGAATGAATGTCTAGAAAATTAAAGCATCACCATGAGGCCTTAAAAAGGCTGTTGAGCGCCAGGAAATGTTCATAGCTCGTTGCAATTTTGACGTTAATACTTTGGCTTAGCTTAATTCACTTAGATTTATAGCGATGACGAGGAGAAAGGTTTTTTTCACCTCCGCGATATTTTGCTCAGTTTGATGAAAATTCATTTTTCTGTTAACTCCGTAAAACGCACAAGCAAGGATTATTAATTATCTTGGTATTCAATTAAGTCTTGAGATAATAGACGTAAAAATTTCGTCCGCGGCAAAATCCCGCGCATTAAGCGTCCAGCGCGTTTGGTAGGCATCAGGGGTTCCTACGCAATTTCGGCTGTTACGACAGTGCGTTTATGTGTTTATTTAGCCCCTCATGAAACCAACTCCCTGATGTAAACTTTCTATTCTTTTTTTATTATTCGCTTAATTTATAGAGAGAGACCTGGGAAAGGTCGCAATTAAACTCATCCGTCCAGAGGAGGTCCATTTGTGGGTAGAATGGGATTATTCGTCAGTCCCTGCGGCGGCGATTAGAATTTAATCCAACCGTGTAACCACTAGCAATAGGCTAATCTCACCAGTTATTAGTTGAAAACTGCTCTTTTGCATATAAGACCCTGGCACAGCTCATATCAAGAATGGGACCAACATGAAGAAGGGCTAATTGCCAAACTGGGTGAAGGTACAAAGGCTGCCAGATAGGAATTGGGGAAGCAGAGGAAGACGGCGAGTGTGACAGAAATATTAAAAAATACTGGGCTGTAAATATTTACAAATTATGAGCAAAAGAGGTAGACTCTGTGGCATGCTCCACTCACGTGAGGAGAAGCTGGGGGATAATTAAGGGAGGACTGGAAATCCTAACTTTTTAGGGAGAAATGACCATAGGAGCAAGGTGAAATGTCGGGCACAAAAAAAAAACAATGTAAAAAAATTCATTTCTCAACGAAACAGTCAATGACTGGCACATTGTACCTGCAGAACTATTCGAGCCCTTCCAAGTACTGTAAATATATTTTAGAAAGGATGTAACAAATTTATACGTGTGAAAGGCATATCTGTGTGTATGGGTGAAATTTTATGCATAAATAGACATTAAATATATCGTATGCCATTGGATGTCAAACTGATAACCTGCAACAATTTCCTTAAATAATTATCATAATGCAACTAAATTATGCCTGGCAATTTATGCTATTTTATTGGTGAGGGTAAAAAAGAAACTTATTGTGGAAGTGTGAGGTTTCTTTTTTAGCCTCATCATGAAGGAATTCCACACAGTTAAACCTGAAACTGTTATGTCCATGTTATTGGGTTCTAGGATCTTCGTGCTATAAAATTTTAGTCATAAATGCCCAAAAGGATCTCTTAGAATATACCATTTCTAAAAATAATTTCTCTTTTTAAATTTAATACAAGTATTTGCATGGCAAATCATTTTACTGTTTCGCACGAACGATCAAATTAAACCCTACGTAAAATAATGTAGAAAACTACGGTGACGGTGACAAGACTACGATGAACAAAATAAAGTCGTTGCGAATCATAGCACTAAAAAAGTTGTATTGGTGTGCTGGTGTTCACTAAGCTATCACCTTTTTCCATACTTATTCACAATTTTCTTCTCTCTGGAAAAACTTCATTGAATGTGATTAAGGTTAATGAGATATATATACCGACATCTGCATTATAATGCACGAATATTTTGTTCCGAATTCATGTAAGTAATATTTAGATCCGGAGATGAGCTTTATATCTTTGGTATGATTTTCATTTTACAACGAAGGGAAGCTAAATGGTAAGTAAGAGCTCTATCATGCAAACGAACCTACATCCATTTTCGCGCATCTCTTTCAGAGTACATACCAGCATATGTATCCTTAATTTCAGCTTAAATCATTGCATATTATTTATTCACAAATATGAAGATTTAAAGATGCCTTTATGTCTCTCTGCAATGCTTCAAATTCTTGAGTTTAGATTTACTCTACATTCTGGTAAGATTCAACATAAAGCGTACCATTTCCAACATATATGTAAAGCCAATTCTTGGAAGGCGCCCCTTATACATATAATGGCCGGCCGGGTATATTGTGGGAAACATTAATCAGTACTTATCATATATATAATATACATACTTATCATAAGTGCCGTGACGATCAATTATAAATTTTTAAACAATCCATGAAAACCAGTATGCAACCACGTGGACGACACTAGATGACTTTCGCGGAGCGCAAACACCCTTTGCTCTGAACTACACATCCTCAGCTCTTAATACCTCATTTCATTCTATTCGATATACCCTCCACTTCCCTCCCTCGTCCCTTCCGGTGTAAGAGTCTCCCTCCCATCAAAGCCTTCAACACTTCACAGTCCCTCAGTATCTCCTCCATCCAATTTTTCTGAAAATCGAATCGCGTCGAATTGCTCCCACCGCTCATTTCTCAATTCCCCTCTCTTTCCCAATTCCGCGTAACCCTTCTCCGTTTGTCTTCCTCTCGTCCAACTTATTTTCTCCGACCTTCCACGTGCATTTCAAAAGCCTTCAATTTACGCCCATCATCTTTGCCGCAAAGACCAATTTTCTAAATCATACAACTCCCACGTCAGAGTCTTCCCTAATCTTTTATTTGCTTTCCATCTCTGCCCAAAGCCCTCGTCATCAATACTCCTACTCTCTCGTTTTGTACATTTTCAGTTTCCGCAGTTCTTCTCCTAACTCTCCTCCTACTGCGTAAATGTTCTCCCAAAATACTGCTCAAATACGCGAACTGTTTCACCTGCTGAAGTTTACCCCTTCCAATTTTAATTTGTGAATTTGTCTTCATTTTTGTAGGAAATTTTATACCATTCGTTTACTATTAATTACTGTTTATCCCATACTTTTCGATTTTTAACTGCAATGCGCTCAATAATGACTGCGGTTCCTTTAGCTGACTGTTTGAACTCTTATCATTTGAAAATGCAAATGGCTCAATCAGCTACCCTCCTACTTCCATTTCTATCTCCCGACCACTCCATGACCCTCATCCCATTTCCTAGGCCTATAAATTTTAACTAGCGCATGCGGAAATGGAAAACCCTCTCTGAATTCTCAGTTTGCTTCTATATTCACTACTCTACCTCTGTTGAAAGGCTACTCTTAATCCGCAAAGCGATGAAAGAGGTCCTAGTATTTCCTATTCCATGAATATTGCCATTACTACTGTAGCGTAACGTGTTTCTCTCCTCTTACTTGGCCCAACCTGTTTTTCACCTATTTTGTAGATGTCTCTTCCCCTCTAGCTTTTTTGGATGATTTTTAGCGCTATCTTCTCCGTATATGGAATTGAAATTACTCTTCTACGTTGATTCCAGCGTTCTTCTTCTTTTACATCATTTCGGATAGGAGATCCAAGTAAACGAGAAAAACCTTCTGGTAAAATTCCTTAAAATCCTTCCTAAATGATATAGCGTAGCCCAAAAAGAATATTTCCTCCCTTTAAACCCTAAAATATTGAGTTATTTAAACATCCTGGCTGCCTTGTTTATCTTAATTTCCCGTAGTAATTCTATCTTACGAGTACCATCTTGTAGTCTACAAACCATTTCCTATGTATGTCAACGTTTACTAACCTCGTATCTTAAAAATAAAATTTCCCTTCTTACCATATATCCCTTACCCTATTGACATCCCCCCTTATGCTATCACTCAATTCTATGTGAATTCTCCAAATCTGTATTCAGATTCTTCCATTTCGTCCTCTCTTTCATGTTCCATTGAACTCTCATCTATTAATCTTTGGCTTCCTAATTTCTCCAAAGTTTATTGTTTCTGTTATTCTGTCTATAGCTACAGTTATTCCTTTTTAAGATATTGTCTTTTTCAGCCTGTCAAAACATATTTTAGTGCATGAATATGAATATTTTCGCATCTTGTGTGTATGTCAATGTGTACGCATACATGCGTACATACATGTATATTTAATGTACTTGAAACTATATTTAGCAAGAAACAAAATTAAATGATTTTTGTTTGAAGCCTTTGTTAAATGATTTTACAGAAATGGCGTTGGTATAATGTGAATTATTCTTGAGTCTGATAAGTGTTTACAAGTTCATTTTTTTTCTATGATGAGGGTCATGCATCACGCGTGACTTTGTCCGTTAGTGTGCATGTCTAGTGTGGATACACCCCCTGCCACTCACCATTCCGGTGACTTGCAGAGTATTATGTAGATATAGATTTATCCTCTCCTTTTACCATTTATATCTTCATGAACTTATCATTTTAGTGCCTTTATTTTTATTCAAATGAATTCTTCCCTATTCCACTTTGCACCACCCTTTTCCTTTTATTACTCATACATTTTAATTTGATTTCATAACCCCTGTGAAATTTTTTGCATGCATCAAGATTCAATTTTTCATCCGCTCAGAGATCTGATAATAATAACGACCTTCGATTCTCAAAAATGCAATATATTTGGTGACTTACCTTGTCTCCCGGAATTCTTCATGTGCACAACTATGACGATATGTATATCTCAGTATATTGTCTTTCATTTAATTACTTTTCCAGTGAAATCCTTCAACTTTCCATTATGATGATTTCATATTCCTAAACCATACTCCCCTATATCACTTCCATATCCCCTTTCGCATAAAACACGCCGTCTATTCTGTGGCTTCTTCTTGATATATCCATCTATATTACAACTACTTGCTGGATATATTTTATCTCGACTTATATGAGATTTTCTCGTAATATTCTATTACCCACCAGTCCTAAGGTTACCACTTGTCTCCCACGTTTTTGGTTCCGTACTAAGGCTTCCCCATGTTGACTGTCCTCTCTTCACTATCAATTACCTAACTCGCAACCAGCTCTCCACGTGGTCCCAGAAGATTTTCCACTTCACTTCATTACACCTATATTTCCTTTTTCCATTTCTTATGGGGGTGATATCTAACATTCCAATCTCCGAAACGGTCCAGAAATTCCATGTCCCTAATGCTACAGCTCCGGTTCCCTTCTCTCTTATTTTCTGCTGCCGTTTACTGAACTGGTCAATGATGGCCACTTGAGAGGGTTTTCCATCATTGATATTGGACACGATTATCGAGCGGAATGTATGACCAGAGGTTCCAGGTTCAATGCCCGCAGATCATTACTGGTATCCTTCCGATTCAGCACGCATTTGCCTTGGCTCGGGTACCATTTGGCGCCTGCCTTCAGAATACTACCGTTTGTTTAAATAACAATATTACATGAAGTATCTGGGATATTCAGATTGTTTGTGTGACCCAAGAGAGTCTCCGTAGGAACGCATTTCGAATCGAGTCCCTAGTAATAAAGGGAGAATCGAGAAGCTGTGAAAAATCTGTCATTGTCTTTAGGAGGCCCAGAAACGAGTTTCCCGCCAGAAGATCACCCATTGAACACTAGCGCTGTTGGTAGGAAAACTGAGCGTCATAAGAGTCGAGTAGAAAGTAAATAGAATATTCTTAGATTGTGGGCGGGTATGTATATGAATTTTCTGGAAAATCTATGCGAGCACCTGTTGTTTGAATATTTTCTGTGTGAAGCACTTAAGCATTTTGAAGGGGACAACGTGTAAAAGGAATGGGTGCCGGAAACGGTAAGCACCGAGTTAGAACTGGTTAAGAGCGTAGTAGTCAAAATGGATAGGGCGTTTGAATGCTAACCGGAGGACCCGGGTTCGATTTTAGTTCACTGAGGGCACTGTCAGCTCCGCCAAAAGATTTGTGATTCATCGGATAGTCAAATCTCCATTGGGAACCACAGACGTTAGAGGCAATGGAACTAGCCTCCCCCTATCCTTGTAGGTGAGTTTCACTCCCCGATGGGCCTGCTACGAGGTGATCTCTTGCCTTATCTATCAAACCAACCTTAGGTTTGGTTACTGAAGCGGGGATAACGGGTAAGAGCCTTCGTTGCTAGAATTTAATAGTGTTCCTTTGATCCATTGTGTTTGCACGAGAATCGATTTCCTGCTTCGTCCCTCAATAGTGAAACGCCTTTCTGAAATCTTTGAGAAAATCCTATTGTATATTTATTTCAATAAGAATATCCCTCAAGAGTGGTTTTAGAATAGTACCTAAACTTGAATACCTAATCCACTGGGATCAAACGCCTTTGCAGCCGCCTCTATGAGGAAGAGACCCTGCATAAAGTAATTTCGTATGATTATTTATTTAGATCTAAGAAATTGATCGTTATGGGAATTCGCTCATAAAAAATCGCCATTGCCCTAGATATTGCAGTGCAATGGATTATTGGAACGTAGAGGTTACTCCGAGTCATCAATATAATAGTTCATAGAGAGAAATACTGAAATGTAATTAAGAGTGACATAAGTATATACATATAGGCAAGTGATCTAACATTAACAAATCAAAAATATCTTATACAAACGTATTTCATATAGAATTCTGATAAAAATTAAAATATAACCAAGTCTAACCTTTATTCTCAGTGAGACTTCTTCAATTGTGTAGCTAATATTCGAGGAAAAAATAATGAACCTATTTAAAAAAATTTAAATAAAAAAGGTTACCATAAAATGACGGGAAGTACCTTTAGATAATGAATTGGTAAATATTTAATGATAATCAATGCGTTAATTGTAAAATGGTCAAAAAATTAAAATTGTTCAATGAATAATACAGTAAAACTATTTTTTTAGAAACTGAATTGTTCCGGAGATATTTACAGATATTTGATCGAAACGGAAGATCTTAGGATAGGATCGCTGGATGGACCTTAGGACTGTCGACAACTGTTGGTTTCCATCCCTAAAACAGAACCTCTCCTTCTAGTAATCAATCTATCACTTAAAATCTTAACACTCTAATCGAATTTTACACCTAAAGTTACAGGAAGACACAGAGCTTAAAACATTTACATCACTATTACATGATATATATACACATACATATATACACACACACACACACACACACATATATATATATATATATATATATATATATATATATATATATATATATATATAATGTAGAACATTCAAGCCGATTTCAAGACATAATGGATAATATAGGAAGGTTGAGGTCTCAAAACTGGGCCCTAATGCCAAGAAATGCTGGCAAATATTTTCACCCTCGTTTTTCGTCTCACCTGCTACGTGTCAACCTGTCTCCAGCCAAAAGTCTTAATTATTTGACTGAAGAGATTCACTTTAGTGTTTTTAATTTGTGCTCGTAAGTATTATTGTTGAGTAATATTGTAATTTGAGTAGTATTTTAGGTATTAATTCATTAGTGAAGTACGAGGGAATGTCAATAAATAAGTCGCAAATATCAGAAAGACAACGCAGGAGCTACAGGTATTACGAACATTTCTTTAGGAACAATTGGAGCATCCACCTTACAGTCCCGACTTAGCCCGCAGTCATTTGGGCCCCTAATAAAATCATTTGGGTGCCCGACGTTTGGAAAATGATGATGCTGTAGGCCATGGAGGTTACTCGGTTACTGGGTGCGATAGCAAACAAAAGAATTCTTTGCTGCCGGCTATCAAGAACTTGTAAAGAGCTGGAATAAGTGTTTGAATGCACAGAGTGAACAAGTATGTAGAAAATTGAAATGAGTTTCAGGAAGTTACTTTAATTATTATTGCCTCGATCCAGTTTTGCGAGTAATTTATTGACTTATCCTCGTAGATTGAGTTGTGAACCAGTGAATCACCTCAGGAGTTTGACGTAGTCGATACCGCATAAAAATATGAGAGCATTTTAATATAAAGCGCAGACTTAAAAGATTTCATCGAGTTTTGAAAGTTTGAGGGAAGAAAAGTGGCAAGCTCTTCCGACTTAACTTAAGTCTGAGGGATTGGGCATTAAATCACGTACAGGTATATGTGATAAAGCTTAGAAATGATGGATTTTGGCTGAATTTTAAATTAACCAGGAAAGAGCTTTCACAGCTGAAAAATTAAAATAGTATATCTGGTGAATCATTTGGACGTGCTCTGTATTACTTCATTTAGTAGACTGAGAAAACTAAAAGTTTGGTCTGCTAAAGACAGACTAAATATTTCGAATAAAAATAAAGAGTTTCTGAGGCTTATTATTTAATTTATCATAAAATGTTTATCTTGGGAAATGAAAGTAAGGGGTTACTGATACGGCATACACGATTTTCATAGGTAGGCAAATGTTTTAGGGAATCATTGAGGTTGCAGCGTGCATGCGTGATTATCTGAAAATGCCCAATGGAGCAAATGGGATGTCAAGGGAACCAAATGCTTTAATGCTTCGTGTTCACTTCATTTTTAATAAAAGAATACTTCGGAATTTCCGGGCATTAACATTCTCATTAATATGTATTGATGAATGTTTATTTTATCAATTAACCTGAGAGATAATCCGACATAAGAAGATATTAAATCGGCTTTCACGAGTTCATCAATAAATCGTTTTATATCCATTTGATACTGATTAATTATTATTTTCGGTAATCTACCGGTTGAGGTAGTTTTTTGATGGACACAAGGTGCCAAAGGGTGGAGGGACAATTCCTTTGTCTCTCTTATTGTGTTTCAAATTAACTTACTTTTATCATTATTTATTTTCAATTTTCAACATCCTCATATGACCATAAAAAATCCTTGTAAAATTTGCAAAACACTGTGAGAATTATTTATATCAATTATTTAATTTCACTATCTAGAAAGAATTTATCAATGTGCGTCTTGGATTGAGAATTTACCAGCTGAATTTTTTATTTGATTGTTGGAAGGGAAAAATTTGTTTTGAATGGTAAATACTTCTGGTTTTCTAAGGATGAAACAAACCAAAGTGGCAGAAAAATACTTATATCAAAAAATGTGTATTATATTATAATTTAGGGGGCACTAGTTCTTTAACTCAGATTGCATATGTGTATAAAAGAACTTTTGAAAAAGGATTGATACTGAATAGCTTGTACTGGAAAGAAACTGACAGAACACCTGTAATACCACACTTTATATGCTTCGGGAACTATCCCTTGAACGTCGTAAATGTCACAACCAGTTTGAAGTCATGGATTTGTCCGCAGAGCACGAGAAAGCCAAAATGAACATCGAAAGTGGAATCAAATTTTGTCACCAAAATGGAGTAGAGGATTAAAGATTGGTGAGCTCCGTGAGTTTAGGCTTGTTGCGGAATCAGCACCCCTGGTTTTCTTCGATGCCTCATCCTTCGACGCCGAGGATTCAGTATTTCGCTGGGGTACATATTATTCCTACACGCCATGCCGTTCCCAACAGTACTCTTAATATTCTTAATCCGTTATCAAGACCTACGTGTATTACAATTTTCAATGATTACTGCGTCGAGTTTGTTTTGTGGGGTCTTTGAAATTTAAAAAAAGAGAAACAAATTTCGTAGAACTCACATTGATGCTATCACGTTTCTACGTCTGTTTTCAAGCGAATCACATCTTCACTGATGGAGTCCGTCTGGCATTTGGAGTCTCAAAAGCCTTACAATCCTCCTTTAAAGGGTTTTATCACGATTTTAATTTCAGTGAGTGCATCGGCAACTTACAACTTTGTTACGTTATATATATATATATATATGTATATATATATGTGTGTGTATATATATAAATACACACACACACACATATATATATATACATATATACATATATATATATATATATATATATATATATATATATATATATATATATATATATATACATATATATACACACACGCGCGCGCGCTTGAGTCCGTTTCACGCTACACTCCGGGAGTATTTTGTTCACCAAAGGCTCAAAAGTGCTCCTTAGGGTAGAATCAGTTACCGGAATGCAATTTTTCAGGAAAGAAAATCGAAGCTTTTCATAGAGAGAGCTAAGTTAGAGATTGATCTGAGTTTTAGGCACTCTCTGCCAATTTATGTGCCTTTTAAACGTCGGCCGAAATTCTTTCCAGAACTATTTTTCAAAACTCCTCCAGGTTCATCATTTATACGCGCCTCTAATTGAAATGGAGTTAAGGAATTTAATATTGAATTAAGATGGAAAACGTCAAGAGATCATGAAAAAGTCTTAGTAGTGGAGAACTAAATATCCCGGATTAAAAAAAAAGAATATTTTACTGCCGCACTTTCGAATTTCTTGATGGGGAAATATTCCCAATGTTCTGAATCCTTTGAAACTTGGAAATTCTTTTAGGGACGGTCAAAAGAAGAGAGATAATCTTATTATAAAATGTATCCATCTTTTCAACCATACAAAAACACATCAGCCAAAAGTGAAGTTAGTGATAATGTTAAAATACAATTAAGGAATTATAAAATATATTTAAAAATGTAATTGAAATTTCCAAGAGAGATGATTTCTTAAAAAAATGCTTCCACTCAAAAGGCAAATTGGAAATATTATATTTTCGGTAAATTTCATGGTAGCAAAATTAACTCTTCAATTATACATTAAATGAATAATTTTTATTGGGTAAGCGAGGAATAAATAGAAATTCAACTTCACGAGGCAAGATTTAAAATAAAAATTATCGTGACCCAGCACTCTTAGACAATGATTCCATTTGTCATGGCACCTTGTAGACCATGGAGGAGCTAGACCAATAGGTTTAATTTACTGAAGATGAACTTGAAATATTCATTTATTACTCAAATAAGTATATTTCAGAATTTCTAATATACCTGCAAAAAATAACGAGCTTGCTATGGGAATGTGTGTAACACTCAATGATAAAAAACTGGTAGAAAAAGTTTGCCAGTAAATGTTTCTGGTTGAGAGTTTCAATGCCTCTTTTATACAATAGAATACCACGCTGTTGGTGTCCATGGTAGGATTTGTACAATGAAGAAATCTGAAACTACATTATGTGATCCATTAGTCTTTTAAAAATTAGGCTTGATGAAAAGAAGTCTCAGGAAAAATATAGCGATGATAAAAAGATTTTTCTTCTTGTGTTCTTCAAGATTCATATACTTGAGGGTTTCGTGTTCGATAACCAAAGCGTGCACACTACTATCGTTATATTTCAATACCAAGGAGGTCATATGGAGTGATCTCTAGCTCCAGTAGTTGAAATTTAGTGGGATGAGATTCATGGGTATCCGTCAATTTTTCATCAAGACGGAACTTAAAAGGAGGAAAAAATATTGGAAGGTGATCGATCTTCGAGACCGATCGAGAACTGCCATCGGGAGTGTCGAAGATAGATGGTGACAGGGAAAGGCAACTCATGTTCTCTCTCTGTTCACTCAGAGAACTGGCGCAATTGCATCAAGCTCGATGTGAGCGTGAAATCTGAAGGAAAACGTTGCCATAATTAGACTTTCACTTAGATGCTTTACTTCGTTCTTCTAAATTCATACCTGTTTTCTTTTCTTTTTCTCCCGTTTCGACAAACCCCGATTCATCTCTGTTAATTTATTTGTTCAAGGCATCGTTTCTCCATCGCCCTTCTTATTGTTTGCTTACCTTCAGATTTTCTTCTCATAATTCCCATCGTGTATTCATTACAATCCTTTTTCAAGGAAAAAACTTGCGCCTTATGCGTTGGGTGTTTCAGAGCATCGTCTTCACTTCTAATCTTCGGAAGAGCGCTTTACACATCCATTAGATTAACAGTTCAGTCTTCTCCAGTTCACATATTTTCCATTCTGTTTGGATTCATTTTCCTTATAAGTTATATTTCCGATCCTTAATTCGTTCAACAAAAGGCTTCAGTTTTCACTCATTGATTGCCCGTTTTCAAGCTAATTTCATTGAGAACAAAAGTGATCTCTTCGCCAAGGAACACCTTTTCCAAAGCACTTCTATACTTCAGATTAATATACATATGTACGTTTTCTATCTAGAGTGTTGCCTATGAGTGATGTTGAAACATTAGCCTTTATTCAATATATTGAAGTAAATATAATGTTCTAGTAATAATTATTTCCGATTAAAATGAGGCTTTTCGAGTCGTTCCAGTAATTTACCTTTTTTCTGTTGAAATTGCGAATCGTACGAGGAAATAAATACTAACTTACTTAAATCCGCCCATCTTAGAGTTCATTGGCCTACTTTGCACGCGTAGTCTGATCTTACGAGGCAGTTTGTTGCCCGTGCCATTCTTTGGTATCAAAGTTAAACTAAAGTGTCCTCTGCTCGTCCAGAATTCTTTGACTCGTATTCCTTCTTCGTGTTTGGAAAGTTTCTTTCCAGCAACACAGTCAATCTTTCATGTCGCAACAAAGTTTCACTGATTTAACGGGTCTCCCTTGAACTTTATCCATTTGCTCGATTAAAGGGGCACTCCAATGCACATCCAAATACTTGAGCCTCACATTTCCAACGTGGTCTGACCTATGCGAAATAATACCCCTCCTCTGCTCTCTCCATTTCATATCCCCGAAGCCTGTTTAATGAAACCAAGTTTATCCCGGGTGAACTCACATATACCTCTCTTGATGCCCGTTTCCTCCACTCAAAAACCCACCCTCCCTCCTTCCTTGCTCTGTCCATCCACTAGATTTTCGTCGACCTCATCCAGCACGAAAGCCCCCAGCCTTCTCCGGCCCACTCTCCCGATTGCCCGTGTCACTCACACGCGTCCTTGTAGCGGCGGAAACGATTCTAATCCGAAAGTAATCTCGGGATTCGAGGCCCGCTTCCGAAACCCTCCGGTGCCCTTGGAAACACGGACATTCCTCTGTCAATCTATACCACTCTCGCGTGCACGTAACGTACCTCGAAGCGGGGCAGGTGATCCAACGCGCGGCTACTGAAGTTTGTGGGGAATTCAGGGGGAGGGGGGATCGTTGTGGAGTGAAAGGGGACGGGAACGGGGGAAGGGTCCAGGTTTTAGGAAAGTGAGGGTTGAGGATCTCCACTACTCGCCGCATCATAAATACGCACACTCGAACAAACGCGGGCGTGCGGACGCAGCAATCCATATTTCGGCCGCGAGGACCCACTCTCTCTCTCCTCTTTGCCCCACCCCTTCCTTCACTTTTCGCCCCTCCCCTCGGTACACCTCTCGCTCGCCCCCTGGTGGAGGCGAAGGATGGTGGCGCGATGGTTGGGCGGGCGGGGGGGGGCGTGTGTGCGTGTTGACCCTCCGTATATTAAGAGGGAACGCCTCTTCTTCCGCGCGGCCGAGAACCCATCCTAAAACCCGACTCGTCCCTCTACCACGGGCGCGGGGAGCACAATGCACACACACACGCTCCATCACCGAAGTGAGCAGCGGCGTTGGGTGCGGATGGTTTAGGGTTATCGGTGTGGGTCGGGGGACGGAGAGGGCAGAAGGGTGACGGGTCACGGGGAGAGTTTGAAGGGGGAAGGAGATGTAATATGAGCGCCAAAGGCGGAACTAATATACGAGGACTAGGATGGAGGGTGGTGTGAGGGTTCGGAAAGGTAGGCGGGGGACGGGGGAGGGAGAGGTGGCGTTGGAGACGACCCAACCCCTCCAGAATGTAAGCAGCATTCGGAATGCGACTAATATTCACCGAACCCCCGGTTCCCTTCCCTCAACAACATCTCCTTTCGACGGCGACCCCTCAGCCCGTTTGAGAGGAACCCTCCCGGTCGCCGCACACTCAGCCGCGTAGTAAAAAAAAGCTACTCCTTCCAAAGTCCAATTTCCTTCCCCTCTCCCACACTCACCTCCCATCGCCGCCTCCCACCTCTCTCTTCACCACCCACGACCTCCCAGACACGACGGCAGTAAGTGAGAGGTAACGCTTAAACCTCAGTCGAAGCGTAAGGATCCACACGCCCACACGCAACAACGAATATCGATCTTGAGGGCGACATTCAGATAAAGGAGCTTGGTGGAGGAGGGGGAGAGAGTGGTGTAGGAAGGGGAGGGGACGCGAGGGGGGTGTGAGGAGGTGGGGAGGAGGAGGAGGTCGGAAATAAGAGGGGTGAGGAAGAGTGGGATAAGCGACGGGACCAGTGGATGGTTCAGTTGGGGGAAATGGATGGATGATGGTTTCAGGCGGGGAATGGAGTCCCCCGTGGAGGGGTTGGTTGTTGTGGGTGGGTGGGGGAGCGCGAAGGGGGGTTGTGGAAATGGTTTGGGGGTTTTTAGAGGAATGGATTTGGGTGGGGCGCCATCCCCAACCACGCCTCGTGTTTGGTAGCCGTGCGAAAGGAAAAGGGAAACTGGACTTTGCATGTTTTTTTCCCACTTTTATTTTTAAACAAGCCCACATAAATAAATATATATACATATAATTGGCTTTGCATGGCCATTTACGTCTGGGGGAGCCGGCACAGAAATAAAATTTTGTACGGACGGCGATGCATCTTTCGGCGCTGAATTGGTGTGCTCGGCCACACGAGTGTTTCGTGGCTGCCGGGCGAGAGGTTTTGATAAAAGCGCGCGTCACGTGAAACACTTCATTTGGTGATTCGTGAGGAGAACACTCAATGGTTAACAACACTGAAAGCAAACCGGGAGCGTTTCGTCCGGCAAAGTCGACCCACGAACCTCAAAGTCGTCGAGTAGTTCGACCGCTGGACCCGACATTGTAGTCAGGTATGCGATGGAATTTTAATGCGACAGAATAAAAAAAATCGATGAATTCACATTCATTGGATCGTTAATTCACGCCCGAAACACCATGATTATGTACGGACGGCTGCTGGGTAAAAATAGGGATTCGTCCCTTAACCAGGAAAGCGACATTTTTTTCGCTCACATGGCGCAGATAACACAAAAAGACGAAAATGTGGACGCTTATCAGGGAAATTATTCCTTCCTTCGACAGGCTGGAGCGTGTTTATTTTTTCGCTAAATCCCCATTTTCTCTCACCCCCACCCCTCCCGGTAAATTTCGACCACCAAACTACGTGAATGAGCGTATAGATGCACGCATATTGCTGTCTATGTGTGTGTGAGTTAGGGAGTAGACAGGGAAGGGACGTTGCGAGACGACGATAGGGGACCTGAAAGGAGGATGAGGGAATGGGTGTGGGCTGGTAGTCTTCGGGAGGGAGGGAGATGGGGGCTTTGGGGGGATCGTGGAATTGCTGCGGTGGAAATACATGGGCGGGGGAGAGACTGTTTGATATAGAAGAGGAGATAGGCCAGCGGAGGGAGATAAGAGAGGGGGTGTGGTACCACGCTTTCCACGGGAAAGAGGAGTTCAAGGGGGCGTACTCGAGAGGAGAGGGGTAGGGTTTGAATCGAGTGGGGGGGGGGGGGTGGCGGGGAGGTGAACTGGGAAGAGGCGTCAAGTTTGCGTTTCGCTGCACCCTGGCGTGTGATGCGGGAGGCAGGAGGGATAGTATATGTGTGTGCGTGCGTGTGTGTGTGTATGTATGTATATATATATATATATATATATATATATATATATATATATATATATATATATATATATATACATACATACGAAGGAGCAAGATGGCGTCGGCCGATAAAAATATAGAAAGAAACATAAAAAAACGACCCTCACACAAATTATCGGTAGAACAACCACCTTTTCCTGCGGACAGAAAGAACGGCCCTATATGTGTATGAATGTATGTATATATATATACACACACATATATATATATATATATATATATATATATATATATATATATATATATATATATACACACATATACAATGAGCGTGTATTCTATTTTGAATGAACTCGACAAGTTGACTCTCGTTCGCGCGCACGTGCTATGTGGCCAACTCTTGAACCGGAAGGGGGATTTTCTCCTTCCTCCGTTTCGCTTTCCGCTACTCTTTTGTTTGTTTCTATTTCCCTCGATTACAAAGGGGAGGAGCAGTCGGCGCGGGATCGATTCTAAATGAGGCTACGGAAAGGAAGGAGGTGGACTGCCTGTTTACTCGGGGCACAAGAAAGGCTTAGGACTAGAGGGTGATAACGCAGACGTCTGTGTCGGAATGCAGAGTTTTACTTATTCATGAGACATTGCGGAACTCCATCGTCGGCGTCGGCTCAAGCGCCTATTTCATTATGTAGTATTTTTTTCGAATGTGTTATTTCCTTCACTCTAGAGGAGATAAGGGTTTGGAAAACCCCGCTGGGAAAGGAGGAGAAGAAGAAGAAGAAGAGGGTTGTATTTCAACTACTTCGCCCTCTGCCTGTTGTTTAGTTGTTTTGTTTTTTTCTGCAAGCGTTTACACGTTCCCTTAGCCGCCGTTGATGTTTGCACAGACCGCTCTTTTATTTCACTCCAATCGCAACGCTTTCTTAATATATACGAGTAACGTTCGGAGTTTGAGAAAACCCGAGCGTTATGGAATTTCTTACCGCTATTCTTCTCTCTGAGGTAATTTCACTCCAGGAATGTTTCACGTAACATGGCTTGTTGCTGTGACCAGGAACATTAAGCACAGTTCGTAGTCAGCGCAAAATGATAAGAATCACACCATTGTATGTATTATGCTGAGCATGTAATAGTAACGAAAACATATAGTGATCTTTGTGTAGTAAATTTCTTTGAGGATTTTATACTACCATCATTTGATGTACGTACTATATTGATTTTAGTTCTAGAGAAGTGTAATGTGAATCTGGTTTCAGCGCAATTTATGTATGTTACCGATAGACAGCTTTCTTTCTTTGAATATCCGTCCAGTTCACATTTCTCAACTCAATTTTGTCATTCATTCTATACTTCTGAGTAAGTAGCGCACTGTCCACCTTTTGCAACTAATTTGGAGAAAAGTTACGACGTTCGTTCTATATTTTATCACGGGGGATCGTTTTATATTTTATCGCGAGGGAATATTTCGCCGTAAAAAGATGTTTCTCTCAAAGCGATAGAGTACAAATTTTCCTCCTTTCGTGATTTTGAGTAAGAAAATATTTTCCAGGAATTAACCTAAACGTTTATGAAAACTTGCTTTTGTCCAATAATCCTTTCAAATTTGGACGTCAGCATTTCAGTGATTTTATCATAACTATTATATTACCAGATAAATGGAAGGACTAATAAAAATTTACAAAAGAGTTAAATTTTTAGTGATTGGAGATTTTTTAAAATGCTAAAATGATAGCAGCGAAAAAGATTGTTTTTCATGCACCCTAATAACTCTCGTTCTAATAACATCGGGTACCAATTAGATATGAGAAACGAGATTGCTTCGTCTATAATTGAGCCATCTATGATTACGTTATCTAGATTGCGTCACCTCACAATGCCGCTACCTATACTCCGCTTTCGGAGGAGATTAGATAACTGCCGTCACTCCCGAGACTCAAGCTAATACTACCCTGCAATTAACAAAATGAGGATTTAATGGATTTCCGCTGCTTTATCAAGCTTGAGCAAAAGCATTACTATTAGACGCTTCTGGAAACTCGTGTGGGTTTTATGAGGCTGTGAGGCATATTTCCAGGAAATTTGGAGACTTTAGGCCATGAAAAGAACAGCCCCTCGGAATGATCCCTTTTCCTGCCGAATGCTATCCAACTAACCCTATACAATACCCTATACATCCAACAAACTAAAAATAAATTACCTACTCTCCCATTAATCTCAACAAGAACTACTGGAAAAATGTATGTCATTAATTACGCCCACTTTCTTCAGATGATTTCCGTCTGTGCCCTCAAACCATACTAACCGTCAAAGATTCGATATTGCAATCAATTTTACTTATTTGTGTGCATGGTATATAAATACATACTTATGTAGGTACACTTATATATATATATATATATATATATATATATATACTATATATATATATATATATATATATAGTATGTGGGTCGCGGTAGTCCAGTGGGTAGAGCGTTGGACTGCTGACCGGAGGGTCCCGGGTTCGATTCCCAGGCAAGGCACTCTGGGCACCTGCAGCTTCACCCAAGCTAAAGTGATTCTTCGAGTACCAGATCTTCCTGGGGAACCATAACCGGCACACGGAAAGGAACTGGCCCCCCTACCCTGATGTGTGAATTTTCACACGCCGTATAGGGCTTGGGACTGGGTGAACTCTACCATCACCTACTAAACCGACCTTCGGGTTGATTACTGTGTTTATGGTTTATATATATATATATATATATATAGTGCCTTGCCCGGGATTCGAACCCGGGACCCTCCGGTCAACAGTCCAACGTTCTAACCCGTGCATTACCACGACCCAGTTATAAATAATATAAGATTTAAATATATGCACCCGATGAGTGTATACAAAACTGAGTCGTCAGTATAAATGAAATGCATAATGCGGAAATCTAAATATCCCTTGTCCTTCTCATTAAGGATGGTATACTTGTACAGGATTTTCAAAAATGATTTACAAGTGCTAAGGTATAATATCGTGATAGAGAGAAGTTTATTTGAGATATGTTTCCAAATTATGGAAAAAATACCTCCTACGAACTATTTTTGATTCTTGTTTATTTAATAATTTCATTGCTGAATAAAGATTCCAAGGCACTCTGAGCACCTGCAGCTCCACCCAAGCTATATGATTTTTCGGGTACCAGGTCTTCCAGGGAAACCATAACCGGCACAGGGAAAGGAACTGGCCCACCTACCCTGATGTGTGAATTTCACTCGCCGTCGGGCTTAATACTGGGTGAACTCTGCCATCACTTACCAAACCGACCTTCGGGTTGATTAATGTGTTTATGGTTATATATATATATATACATATATATAGGTATATATATATATACATATATACCTATATATATATATATATATATATATATATATATATATATATATATATATATATATATATTTATACAGAGTTGTTTTGATACGGAAACTTTGAACTAAAATCTTTAAATCCACTTTTTATGGAGAATTTTACTGGTTTGATTTCCTGGCCTACAAAATACAGGTATGTACATCTGTCCCTGCAAGCCACTACGAGGGCAGGTATTACATCGGCATAAAAAGGGGTTGAAATAATATTTCTGAAAAGCTGAAGATTTTCATTTAACAGCCTTCCGCTATGGAAATTGTACTTCATCTTTTATTTTATACTAGCCAACTATCGAAATCAGAAAACAAGAATTTTGGAAAATCTTATGATTAAGGTACTTTGATCGTTAATTAAAATCAAAGATTTTTCTAAACAGCAAAGAATAAAGTATACTCTGACGCAATGGTTTAGGCTATGTATATTTTAAGGATCTCCAGTGATAGGTTTTTTTTGGGTTTTAAGAAGAGGAATTTCTACACTTTCACAATTATATTTTGGATTAGACAGGAAATTGCATATTTAGAGCAAGTTCAAGAGAAGCAAAAAAATTTAAAATCAATGTAAATATTCCCCTGAACACAATGAAATTACATGTAGTGATTAATTAAAATTAATATCAAATGGACACCATTTATATATTAAGTTCTAATAGCACAATAACTATACTGTATATAATGGCGATTTCATGAAAATATATAAAATTCGAATCAAGATTTTGACAGTTGTGAAATACACGGAATAATTTTGAAGAAAAAAATAACAAGGAATAACCTATCGTTGGCACGTCGAATCAGTGATCAAATTCTCCCAGGGAATAAAATTTGACCTTCAAGTACATTTACTGGCTGGAGGCTCCACGAGATTAAATGAAACGCATATGAAAAACTATGGTAGTGCGCTCTTCACTTTGGTATGAATTCACCCGAATCTCTTAGGTGGATATGGTCTCTTGCGCGCATTAAATACTGCCCTCTCACGACCGACTGAGCTCGAACGTTCTCTTTATTCGGAGGTGAAACAGACCGGCGAGAAAACGCCTGGTTCGTTTTTCGTCGCGGACACTTCGCCAATGGACGCACGAGTCAGTCATCATCTGCGAAAGCTAATCAGTAAAACCCGAAGAGAAGTCCATTACGCAGCCAAAGTTTTGGCTCGAGGAATTTCCGCTACCCGACGAGTAAATGGCTCGTTAAGCCGAAACGGCCGCCGGGGGCGTGGATTCATTGTCGGAGACCCAATTAGTGTCTAGGCACGATGACCATGTGGCGTGGGGCGGATCTCCGCAAATGATGCGTAACTTCCCCTGATCCATGAACTCACGGGTATGTTCCACGTTCGGTTTGCTAGGGGTTCCACGGTGCCGTGACGTTTCGCGAACCGTTCGTTATATTTGCTCACGGCCACGGCGTTACACACACACACGCGCGCGCGAGAGAGAGAGAGGGGTGCGATCGATTGCAGCGGACGGCTGCTCGCATCCCTGGCACTCTCGCCATAGTGTTGGGGTCCACTGGCATGCAACTCCACCCACGTCTCCCTACCCCCTCCTCTCTCCTTCACACAAAAATATCACCCTTCCCCTGCCATCCACCCCGCCTTCCCTCCTCCCCCGGATCCAGGAGGCTGCATATGCGTCGGGGGCGATTGCGACCATCCAGACTCCCCATTGACTCCGTTGACGGCCGATACTGAAGAATTCAAACGGGTCAGCCCTTTCGAGCGTATCATTTCATCCACTACACCATCCCCCGTCCCTCTCCGCGTTTCATTCGACCGCGACTCCGAATTTTTTTTCACTTCATTCCTCTCCGCCCTCCCCCATCCCGTCTCTCTCTTTACATCCGCTTTTGACAATTCGCCGCGCGATGCGAAGCATCTGCCGAAACTTTTGATAAAAAAAAATATATTTTTTTTAATTTGCTCACATCAAAGAAAAAATAATGAAGGGAATGTGTACAGGAGACAAAAAGATTTTTGAATAAATGCCCTCCCGCGAGTTTGACCGCTCTGCGGATCTATACCTATTCAACGACGGCACAAACTGTTTACGATATCTTCAGCTTTAAAAGGTTCACTTAAACTGAAAGGTTTTATATAGTCGAGTGATTATCATTTGAATAATGCCCTATTTTGGCCTTGGGTTATTAAACAGTTGAACTTGTATTACTGCATTAAAATTAAACTTTAATAGCATTGAATTGAAAGTAAACATGTCAAATATACGGGAAACACGATAAACATGCAGGAAACAGCCTTTCCAGTTATTTCAAGTGGTGGGTATGACGAGTGTGCATGAATAGCACGTCAAAGTTAAATATATTTACATTAGCATGGATATCAGCTGAAAGTGGTATGAACGTTGGCTCCAATTTTTCATGAGCGTGATTACTAAATTTGACATTAACAATACTGGGTTGCTATCGAGTCAAATGGGAAAAAATGCAATTGCACGGATACACGTAGTTTATCAACTAATGGGCAAACGAAAGCAAAGGAGGATTTTCTTCATTCTGATTTATTCTTATTTATCAACCGATCCAGACCAAAAAGCCAGTGCTAACTTGGAAGAATATTAAAACCGACGCGTGCATTATTAGACTAACAGATAAGCGTTGGTAAAAGAGAGCGAACGAAATGATTGATAGCAGTGGACTCACAAAATTTACCCCCGACTCCCAATGGGGGATTCTGTTTACCATGATATTGATTTTTCAAAGGAAGTTTTTGCACAAGAGAACCGAAAATCATTTTCTTAAAAAGTGTCACTTGGACGTACGTAGTCGTAGACTATTTCGCAGAAAAATCGCGATGAAAAATCACCTAACCCGGCCCAAAACAACCAGCCTGGTTGAAATCCGGTGGAGTAGAATAATTATATAATTTAGAATTTTCACCAATCAGTTATTTTACTTGAACTATTGTGCGTAACTGGGTATAATTTTCCTAGTAGCATGTTCTTCTTAATGTTTACATGCAATCTAAATTCTCATAAGATCACGCAGGTCGCCTTGAGAGGGTGTGACGCGGAGTATTAGGGCACCAGCCCTATTTATGCATAAATTATTATTACTGATGTATATATATACATATTTTTTTTCCACATGCGTGAACACACGTACACTTACTCACGTGCAAAATGTACATCATGTAATAATGGGGGTGACCGAGTAAAATTTTAAATTAATTTTCCCTTCAGAATGCAAATATCGGTGTGGTCATGACTGATTTCATTACGATTGTGTATCGTGCGAGAGAAGAACGGGTTCTTCCATCTGTCAGCGGTGCGGCTCTTTCTCTTTTATTTCATACCCTTAAACCAATCTTCTGATGTAATGTGGGGTCATCGTAATATCCTTAGCATCACCGACTAAAGTGAACTTTTCAGTACCCTTATAATAGTACCAGTCTTTGCCAGCCCTCTGGTTTGAATTAGAGCATCAAAGTCCTCACAAGTAGTAAGTCCCATTACGCGGAAAGAAACGGTGCTTGGCCGGGAGTTATTGAACGGATTTTATACCACCCGTTTTGAAACGCATTCATTAATTATTCATTCGGGGCGCGACGTTTGATTGAAGTGCCGTTCCCTGGGATATCTAATTTCCCGCTAGCTCTTCTAATATTCGAAAAATCGCATGCTCCGCTGAGGTCTTCGAGGCCGAATCTCTCCTCAACCCCTCCCTCCGGCCTTGTTTCACCGGCCCTGACCTCCCGGTCGGAATATCGGTCAAAGGATAGCGAGCCCGCTCCGGGGTCTCACTCCTCGAAAACCTGGGTGCCCTACATTGGATACGGAGAGAGAGAGAGAGAGAGAGAGGCAATAGGATTAGTATGGGACCGAACAGCGGATTTTCCCAAAATGAACCCAAACCACGCTGCATCGCGCACTATGAATCATGCTGGCCTAAAATCAATCCCACCTGGTTTAATAGTAGTAGGTATACTCCCGTAGGCCGGGGAAAGAGGTTCAAATTTGGCGATCTTTGTTCACATTAAACCTTAAAGTTTCCATGTAGGATATCAAAATTCAGTTGCATAACCTTAGGTATTGAAGATGTTATTGTATGAAATCTTCTCGAAAGGATTAATGACTCTCTTTTGTTAAGGGTCCTTGGTTTGGCCGCAATGGAAAGTTCTGGAAAGCTGAATTTGCGAGGGAGAATGGGGTTCTTCAATCTATGAATGAGAAAATGGATCTATTTATCTTGTTTTTCCCAATCCCTGATGAGACCAAACTGTCATTTGAAAGCAGAAGGTAAAAAACTCCCTTTACAACAAGGATTTTAACTATGTCACCTATAATTGATATTTTAACATGTATTTATTTAGTAAACATTTTCATTGACCGATTTCATCAATAACTAATTAATCGTATAAATAATTCTCAGTTCCAACGCCATATGTTTGCTACTGGAGGAACTCAAATCCCAAAAATTCTAGAAAAATTAAATTTTGATGAACGATGGACTCTTACCCAAAACCGCAAAGGATGATTCGCGGGATTTATTCGCGTGCGGAAATAAATATTGTCACAAATGCGCTTTTTTTCGTTTCTAGACAAAGATGTATAAAAAACGCTGTATTTACTAATCGTGATTTAGTATCAGAATATTCTCCATGGAGTACTAAGGGCTTTATTAGTGCAAAATAGTCTCAGTGATAGCAATTTGAGCTGCACGATCGATACCCGCTACCTGCAGCCCTTAAGCATACCAGATGAGATAGAAGAGTCCGATACCATTAGATAGCGTCTTCCCTGGAGCTTCGATTACTGATTGACATCACTGTCAAACTATGTATGACATTCATCAGTTCAAGACTAACAGTTTAAGAGAAAAACAGGATTGTTTCGAGTCCCCTTGCCTGACAATATACACGTCGCACACTGACGAATGAATACAGACGTACTGAAACGTATGTATGCTTCCCTGTTTGTGACCGTACCTCTCGTTTCCATTCCCGGAATCTAGAGCTGTTTATTTTGTCGACGTACTCAATCTATTTATTAGAAATGAATCTTGAAAGATAAATAATTCAATTTTTACGCACAGGATGGACATATTTCGCCTAACCGAGGGCCCGAGCTTGAATCCTGGAGTTGGCCGATTTTTTTAGTGGTGACCCGATCCCTAATTTGAGTGCTATGTGGCGAGCATCTAAAGGGGAGTAAGTCGTTCGTCGGAGGAGATGTCGAGCTGCGGACCACTCGTGGTGTTTCACTACGAGTAGACATCCGCCAGCGCCGGGTTTCCCTCTAACCTCAGCCCATCCTCTGAAAATTCTACCTCCACCAAATTACTCACTTATCCAACCAATTTGGCCTCAACCTCTCGGCCACCAACCCCTATTAGCTACCATTCCTGGGAATGTCCCCGTTAGTCACCTTCAAGATTTAATCTTTGGGTTTGTCGGATGGTGCAAAAAGTGGCCTAATCGGGTAATGATCGTAGTTGAAGCGTCGATTGTTGCCGGAGGATCCGGACCATAGTTAGATAGTCCCTTGGGCTTTCTCTCTCGGTGATTGGACGGTCTTCTTCTCCGTCAGACGCCCATCCCTTGCCGAACGCACTTAGAAATCCAGTATTCCTACACCCTCCTCACTCACCCACCTCTCCATTTTTTAACGGGCACGCCGAAGCCCTCCCGATCCAACCCCTCCGCCCCACAAGTGTGTACCCGACCTCTCAACACCCCCACTACCCCTCCCCCTTCCCGCGATCAATTATTCACGACACGAGAACCCGCACCAAAAGGGAGACGTCTCGTGGGACGGAATGCCCTCCGTGCCCTCACTCTCTCTCATCCCTCCCAGGAGAAAAAAACGCCTAACCCATTCCGTCCCGCGGGCCAAGTTTTTTTGGTCCCCCCAGGGATAGGTTGAAGGTTGGGGTGCTGCTATGTGCGGAGATAATCGTCCCCCCCCTCACCTCGAGAATTCTAGCACCCACTCGCTTCTCTTCTCCCTCCCTCTCTCGCTTCAGCACTCCTTGGAAGGAGTCACGGGGATCGCTCGCATGTGAGGGCGTTTCTCCGGCGTGACCGAGGGCAAGCTCGTGCATCAGGGGTCTTGTGAGTAGGGAGAAGGGCGGAAGGTGTCTCGGCGGAAGGGGGTAGGTTGGAAGGGAAATCCGCGTGCATCAAGAATGTATGAGGCCACGTGTGTCCGCTCTCCCCCCTCTGATTAATGGAGGCCGATTCGTTTCTCCCGCCAACTCTCTCCACTAACCTCCCCCCTAAGGCCCGACTGTTTCAATCAAAAGAGGAGTGCCCTACGCAAAAAGGGGATCCTTTTTTGACGAATGAAGGATGTTGCCTAATGTGTCTTCTTCCCACTTCATACCCCTCTCGAGAGCCAAAGGGACGGTTCAGAAATTAGTCCGCTCTGCAACTCAGGAGGTAATGTCGTTTGCTTGGAGATACGCCATGAATCGCGAGGTTCCGGTGGTAATGCTTTTAAATTTTAATTTTATCTCAATACCTTAATGCAACTACTCACTTTGATATCCTCTAAGGCTTCTGGCTTCAAGGTTATTCATGCATCATTCAAATATAGACTTAAGAGAAGGTAGAGTGCGGATGACGTCAGCCGAAGCGGCACTGCATCCGTTGCCTAACATTGCCTATCCCAATATGACCTACGGGCATTGGCATGGATAGATGTTGACAACTACGACAGATATATAGTGTTGAAACAATTTACTTTGATGATGGTATGACACATTTGTTGAATCACTGGTTATTAAGAGTTTTAGCGATAAGTGGGATGGGTAACATATCGGATAGGTATGCCCGTACAAGCGCAAAAGTGGTCGATATGCAAAACAAAAACTTCGACAACAACGAAGCGACCAAAAATCAGAACGACAATTGTAAAATTCAATGGCACGATAATCTCGTTATATTAACCTAGTTTAAGCATTGTTGCGCTGCATTCCTGATAATTTGACAAACAACTAATGTTGTTAGCGGTGATTCCCTGGTCTGTAATCCATAGTTTGCCCGGAAAATTTTCCATCATCAAAGTATGTAATCTCAAGGTATTGTTTTATTTGCTAAACTATTGGGTTATTAAAATATTAAAAGCAAATATATATCAGAACTCAATAATCACTAATTAAAACACTACAGTCTTTCCGCGCCTCATGTGGAGCTTTAATATGGACCAAGGGCGAAGTGACAGATAATTAATATTGGCTTTACAGATCTGCTGTATCTCATTTTAAATTTAAAAAAATAGGATAACATTTTTAATTTAACTCTTAAAAAAATATGCTGATTGTGTTAATTTTTGTTATTCCTTCACCCAAACCAAATTAAGAAATAATTAATCTTTTATAGCATACATTTTCGCTGCCCTCTTCAAAAGTCCATTTCACGGAATTCGCGACCCTCAAACGAATATTTTTGACTAAAATTCAACGGCTCTTTCACTCAAACGGGTAATAGTATTCGCCCACGTCTCCAGCTTCGCGGTTGCGAATTGATTATTTTGTTGCTACCTTCCCACTTCTACCACCCAAGCGATGGTCTTATATTCCTTTTCAATTTTTTTCCGAAGGCCAGAGTGGGACGAAAGGATTGGAGTGGACCCCGCTAACGACATGTGAGCATTCAGTCCCTTCTTTCCCTCGGCCCCTCCCTCCTCGCTCTCCCTGTCCGCGGATGGACTTCCGCCACAGGTCGAAGGCCGTATCCATCGGCGAGGGGGTCCTCCCTCCGGAAAGAAAGAAAAATAAGGAGAGAGATCTAAATGAATCCCGCGTCCGACCGCAAAATTCGACCCAAACACTTGACCGAAAAACGCAAGGTGTTCGTTTTAAATGGAAGCTCACGTTTGAGTATCACATACGCCACACGGCTCGATGGGGAATGTGCGGTCTGGAGCGATAATGGTTCGCGATACTGAAGACCTGGCAGCCCATCGGGTCTTCAGCACCGCGACTTCCCCCATCACTCGCACCCCATTCCCACCGAAACAGAGGTATTCCTCTCGAGCCCCACATCCCTCCTAACACGCCTGTCCCCATCCCTCCCTCGCCCGTGGCGTGAATGAGACACTTTTACCGTGGTGCATGATTTTTAACGCCAGCGATTCCTCCATATTCATTTTCCAAGGGGGGAGATTTGTGGGAGTGCGTTCGAGCTTTCTCAGCGTGTGACACCCACGCTCTCCCTCTCGGGCGCGCTGACGTGTGTGTATGTTTGCGCTTGCGCGAGTCCCTATAACCGTGCTCGCGTGCGTTCGATCGCACCTTTGTGCGAACATATTCGTGAGCGTTTGTTTTCGTGGGTGAAAGCGTAATGGGGAGCGAAGCGCCAAAGGGGGGGAGGCTGCCCCGCACCCTCTCCAGCCTCCGTTGCACTTCTCTCTCTATATACTCTCTCCATCTATTTCTCTCTCAGGGTCCCTTTCCGTGATATATGTAACATCAGGGATGGACTACCTCCGCCCGTGGCAGGTGCATGAATATATATATATATATATATATATATATATATATATATATATATATATATATATATATATATATATATATAACACTTTTTAAAAGTCTCACGGACGTAAATAATAATGTATAACACTACGACTAGTGGACACAGACAAAAACACAGAAACGAAAAAAAAGAGACTCACTAACTTTCGAATTTTCGGTGGTCGTAGCTACCTTCATCAAGGATGAGAGGGATAGAAGTGTCTTGTCGGCAGTTCTATCCCTCTCTTCCTCCCGAAGGTGGCTACGACCACCGAAAGTTAGCGAGTCTCTTTTTTGTGTGTTTCTGTGTTTTTGTCTGTGTCCACTAGTGCTAAGTGTTATACATTAAATATATATATATATATATACACACACATATATATAAATACACATATATATATATATATATATATATATATATATATATATATATATATATACACACACATATACATATATATATATATATATCAAATCTATATCTATATATATATAAATATATATATATTTATATTTATAATTCCTATATTTAGTTTTGTAATAATTACACCTTTATGGCGTTAACCAATATTCGATGGGCATATACAGTATGTATAGGTAAAAATTACGGGGAGTAACTTTGATTAAGATAATTGGAACCACCGGAATATTATGCGAGTCCCTTTTCTTTATTTATTCTTTTTTATAAACAACTTATAAATAGGTATCAACTATAAACAAAGTAATTAATCCGAAGGTCGGTTTGGTAGGTGATGGTAGAATTCACCCATTACTAAGCCCGACTGAGTGTGAAATTCACACATCTCGTTAGGGGGGCCAGTTCCTTTCCCTGTGCCGGTTATGGTTTCCCAGGAAGATCTAGTACCCGAAAAATCAGGTGAAGTTGCAGGTGCCCAAAGAGGCCTTCCGGTCAGTAGTCCAACCCTGTACCCCTGGACTACCGCGACCCCAAAAAAAAAAAAAAAAATATATATATATATATATATATATATATATATATATATATATATATATGTATACATATATATATATATGAGTGTGTGTGTATACCTTTCCATATACATATGCATAACCTCCCATGGACTACAACCTTGACGTGGTGGAAGGGCCGTCGAGTGGAGCTAGAGGCTTTTCAATTTGGGAAAACTGCAGGGCAGCAAATGCGAAGGGCAGGGGATGCGTGATCTAGAGTGCGCGATAACACGCACGTACACGTAATATATACACGCGCAAGTTTTTATGTGTGTGTGTATGTATATGTATATATATTTATATATATCCCCTCCCCGGACTACATCCTTGACGTGGTGGAAGGGCTTGTGCGTTCCAAAGACCCCTAGAGCTGTGCTGGCGGGAGTATAAATAATTGCTCCTAGTAGGGTCACCCATGCCAGATAGGTCGAAGGTTAGGAGCCGGACGAAAGGTAGTCCACGCAGCGTCTGTTCCTCAGTGAGGCGGCTGCAAAAGCTTCAGACTCCAGTGGGGCGGCCATTGAGTGATGGTGTCACGATAAAAACACTATTGAGGAAGGCAACGGGAAACCACCTCAATTATCATTCCAAAGACTTACTGATGGAAACTAAAGAGAGTCTAGGCATACTCGACAATGAGATAGAAAGGGTATTAAGGGAGATGAAGCTAAATGAGGCCTCGGGGGTGTATAAAATTCCTGCGGAACTTTTAAAATGCTTAGGAAAATGTGGGAGGAAGAGGCTATATGGGCTGATCCGTAGCATTTATGAGGAGGGAATCTGGCCGGAAGACTTTGTGAGAGCAGTTTTAGTTCCGATTCCGAAAAAGGTAAAGGCCACGTCATGTGAGGACTATAGGACAATTAGTTTGATATCCCACGCAGCTAAAGTTGTTCTCAGGATCATAAACAAACGGATAGAGAGTAGGGCAAATGATTACTTAGGGGATGATCAGTTTGGGTTTAGGAAGGGGAGAGGTACGCGTGATGCCATTGCAGTAATGAGATTATTAATCGAGAGGAATATAGAACACAACCAGGAGGTATTTGCCTGTTTCTTGGATTTCGAGAAAGCGTTTAATAGAGTGAATTGGGAAAAACTAATGAGTATATTGCAGAAAATAGGAATAGATTGGAGGGAAAGGAGGCTAATCCGCAACCTGTACATGTCTCAGACTGCTCAGGTGCGGGTGGGAAACGGGGAGTCAGGATGGGCAGTGTTAGGAAGGGGTGTAAGGCAGGGTTGCCCATTATCACCGTTGCTGTTCAACCTGTACGCAGAGGAAATGATCAAAGAGGCATGGGAAGAACCCGAGGTAGGAATGAAAGTGGGCGGGGGATTCGTAAAATCAGTTAGGTTTGCTGATGACCAAGCTTTAGTTTGTCAGTCAGCCAAGGGGCTGCAAGCATTGCTTAGTGAATTGGAAATTCAGTGCGACAGGTATGGGATGAGAATCAACATTAATAAAACAAAGGTTATGCGATTTTCTAGAAAGAAAAAGGCTAATCTTAACATTAAAGTAAGAGGGCAAAAACTAGAGCAGGTAGAACAGTTTACGTATCTCGGAAGTGTTTTTGACCAACACGGTCGATGTAGTAGGGACGTTAGGAGAAGAATTGCGTTAGGCAAAGAGGATTTTACAAGGAGGAGGGAGTTGATGACAGGGACTTTGGGTAAGGATATTAAGAAAACACTCGTAAACCTTTGACATGGAGCTTAGCTATCTACGGCGTGGAAAAGTAGTCAATGAAGCAGGAGGATAGGCTTAGATTGGAAGCTTTGTAATGTGGGTGTGGAGAAGAATGGAGAAGGTGAAATGGTAAGAGAAGAAAACAAATTAGGAAGTACTGGGTATGTTGGGCGAAGAGAGCGGTTTGATGGGAGAAATCCTATGGAGGCAGGAAAGATGGATGAAAGGTGTATTGAAAGACAGTAGTTTGTTGAAAACTGTAATAGAGGGAAGAATGTTAGGCAAACGAGGAAAGGGCAGGAACCTTAACCGGTAGATTACCTTATTTTATAAATATATATGTATATACGAGGGTCATCCGGAAAGTAGTACCCGTTCGTGCCGCATGAAGTGCTGACGACGCGAGTAGCCGCTGGACGAGGTCAGATAGCTTCAGTGGCTTGTCTGCCTTCTCTGAGCCAAGTTGCGTGACGCTAGCATTGCCTGTGTTGTTTCTGTGATTGTTTACAATGTTTAAAAAAATTGAGAACGCCGCCAGTTGTGAAGTGAGGGCAGTGATTAAATTCCTCAATGCAAGAAACGTTCGCCCATGTGATATTCATCGCCAATTAAAGGAGGTGTATGGAGACAATGTAATGGACGAGTCGTCTGTTCGGCGGTGGTGTCGCAACTTCAACATGGGGAGGGGGAACACACACGACGATGAGCGTTCGGGGAGACCGTCTGTCATTACAGACCAACTGGTGAGCTCAGTTGACGAATTCGTGAGGAACGATCGGCGCGTCACAATTGATGACATCTGTGAGCATTTTCCCAATGTTTCTCGAACAATTGTTCATGAAATTGTTAAACACCATCTGCATTATGCAAAAATTTGTGCAAGATGGGTCCCTCGCGTATCTCAATGAGCTGGCGGCGAAGGACTATGCAGCAGGAATACAGAAACTTGTCACACGTTATGACAAATGCCTTAATTTGCTTGGAGATTATGTTGAGAAGTAGTTTAAAGTATCCTCTTTCAAATAAAATTTTTTATGTTTGTTAATATTTACTTTTGTGTCTTTATTTCACGAACGGGTACTACTTTCCGGATGACCCTCGTATAATATATATATATATATAACACGCACAGTAATCAACCCGGAGGTCGGTTTAGTAGGTGATGGTAGAGATCACCCAGTGCTAAGCCCTATACGGCGTGTGAAAATTCACACATCAGGGAAGGGGGGCTAGTTCCTTTCCCTGGGGAAAAAAATATATATATATATTATATATATATATAATATATAGCATTAGAAAAATGTTGAAAGGAATGTAGATAGTACTCATCGACGTTTCCGGGCCATCATCAGCAGAGGCAGCCGTCATCAACAGAAGGTTGAATTGAAAGTCAATTTTATCGTCAATGACCCAATACATATTTCTTCTGGGCCGCATCCCGAACCCTAAACGTCCCTGAGTTTCGCAAAACCTTTCTCCCCTTTCAAAAAAAAATATTGCTCGCCACACGTGGTTGGTGTGTCATATTATTTTTATGTAAGTTAAAATCTGCTACCCAATAATGTACAAAGCCATCAAATTTTACATAGGTAAAGAATATCATATATTTGCCTTTTAAAAAAGGCCGCTTTTAAAGCGTTAAAAGAAAAATTAATTTCCGTGTTTGATGCATAAAAATAATGTATTTTTGGGGAATTCTGTAAACTGGGTTATCATCATTCAAAGAATACTCAATTGGAGATCACTAACAGTTGGTGTGGTTTTTTCAAAATATATAAAATACTATCATAAAAATTAATCACCAAAAGTTTATTTATATAAAATATAATGAATGAAATATTTTAGCATGGGGTTCTGGGTTCACATAGTTGTTTTAGTCTATCAAATAAGATGGATAAAAATATATTACCATATATCGAGGTAATTGCATTCTAGTTACAACCAAAGGGTTGCAGTTCGCCGTTCTCTTTCTAACTCCATACACATTTCGCGTGCTGCTACTGAGCTCCGGGGACCATCATGCATTTTTCATATGCCAGCTAGAAAATAAACGAGACCCGGCAACAGTTTTGACCATCATTTCATATCGATTTGAAATTATCCTCACCCGCCGTCCATACATTCGTTATTTTATGTCTGATCTCTGCTTCTGCTCGATTTGAACCTGGACTCTTGTGATATCAAATTCTAATTAAGTCTATTCCTATTCGCACGCTTCTTCAAAATAACGGAAAATGGTATTCTTAAAGGTGTTTTAAGGCAGAAAGGGAAAAAATGAAGGAAATATAACATGAAGTGGAGGGCACTCCAGTTTTTTACGATAAGGTACAAACGAATGAAGTACTCGACAGGCACTGAGTTGAAACCATGTTACTTATGCCTAGATATTCAACTGCATCTACACTTGATTTTTATTGATTCAAGCTTGAAACGCTGCAGTTGGATTGGGAACCAGGCGTAAATCAATATACTTTGCATCGAACAGTCGCAAATTTGCGACCAATCACATAGCGTGGGGAGGGAAGATGCCAAAAATATCTGCAATGTGTTGGATGTAATAAATGGACTGCCTCTTGAGAGTGAGTGGTCTTTCGCATCACTTGGGATAGTTTTAGAATGGCTACCGTTGCATTTAGAAGGTGGACCCTAACAATGCGTACGAGTTTTTATATAATAAAAGAAATATCTATCAAGAAATTACTTGAATTTTCATTTTAAACGTTTACCTATCATTGGATTTCATAGCTATGAAGATTCGTTTCAAAAAGTTATCATTTTAAAGACGAACGCATATCGGTTTTAAAGTAATTGCAATTAGGAAACCATCTCTATTGCACCAATCATTTTAGGTCTATTTTCGCAAACTATTTAGACGCTAGATATATGGGATGACATCCAACGTAATTCTTCAGCGTATAAATTTTTCAAACCGTTTTCCTGGTAATTTAAATTTCTTTTTTTGTCTTCAAACAGCAGAAGGGCATGACGCTTATTAGAATCTAGCGTGGCACAGGGGAGCTGTCCGTTCAACAGCACACATGAGCACATGCACACGTACTCTCCCACACGAAAACACTCCTTATTTACTTTTTAGATGACGATCCCGGCAAAAGATGATGATGGATATGAGCGGAGATGGAGGGGGGGTAGTATAACATGTGTAAAGAGGAGGGGATGGGAGCGGGGGAAGGGAGGAAGAGGGGGCACGATGTTGTTTTGAGATGTGGACGGACGTATATATATAAAAAAAACGCGAGCGAGGGATTTAATTTGCTCTTTTCACGCACAATAGCCGAGTCTTTTCCCTCAACTTCTCCCCCTAAAGCCTCCCCCTCTCGACCCTCCCCCGGCGTCTCTCTGGGTCAGAGGAAGGACGAGAGAGAGAGAGAGATAGGGATGGAGAGAGAGAGAGGAAGAGGGAGGAAAGAGGACGCCTCCTTCATGCTATATAGGCGTCGGCGCGGTATCACACCATCAACACCGACCGTGGCCACCCAACTGACATATCCTCATTAAACTGGCACGTCATTCGGGTGTAAAGAGGGAGAGGGGGTGGCGGGGAGGCCGGGAGGGAAGCGGAAGGTCGGGGAGGGGGGGGGAGAGTGAAGAGGTAGACGGGGCGGGGGATGGGCAGGGGTGGGGCCGGCGGGTCGACGTGGCTCCCACAAGAGGGGACCGTGCGCGCCTCCCTCGAACGGACACACACACGCAAACAATTACGTACGCACCACTCTCGACTCGAGACCACAAAAGAGAACGACGCAAAAACGCACGCACGCACACACACCGAGGGGGAGGGTTTTGGGGATCCGGGAGGGAGTAGGGATGGATTCGGTGGGTAGGGGAATGGCGGCGATGGATGGTGAAAGTAAAGGGTTGTCGAGGGAAAGGAGGGGAAAAAAGCTGTGGAGGACGAGGGGAAGATGTTTCCTTCACTCCCTTCTAGGGTCTCTCACCCCCAAAAACTCCATTCCCCTCCCCTCCCACACAAACCCTCGCCCACCTCCTCCCAAAAGCCACACCAAAAGAACACGGGGTAGATGGGTGAAGGGATGCACACACCCTTGTTTTACACGGAGAGGAATTCCGGGGATGCCTCCGAGAGGTGTGTGGTCGCCCTTTCGGCGTGAATATTCCGTGGGTTGTCCATTCGCGCCGACGCGTCCCCCGCATCTGCGTTTCTTCTTCTATTTGGCAATGGTGGAAAGAGAAACATACTAAATTCATCCTCGGAGGCTGAGATTTTCTTACCCTAATGATAAATTATCTCCTCTTTTGTGTACCCTCTCTTTTATTCCATTTGTAGGTATTACTGAAATCTGATAATGATAAATCTAGCTACAATTCGGTCCACACATTTTGACGTTCATATATGCTATAACTGAATTAGATTAATTAGAACTGATTAAAGAATTAGAACTGATTAAATAAAAATATTAAATTTGTTATCATTAACATTAATTAACATTAATCGCATCGCAAGCCGATAGGCACATTTATTAAGAAGCACGAAACAGTATTCTCAGTAACAATTGTTTGTGCACGAGTTTATGTTTGTGTACTTGTACGTATTATCAAAATTTGCCTAGACCATGTTAAAATTTTGGTAATTTTAACTAAGGATTGATGGTAAGGGGTTAATAAAGGTTAGTTGGAAAGTTTTGCTATCCATGCGATTGGCATACTAGGAATAATTTTGCACAAAATCTTCGTTTCATTGAATGAAAAATGATTAATCATTTTGTGCTTATTGGCTCATTAGAACTCTGTTAAAGTCATTTTAATAAAATGCAATCCAAACAAATCAAGTTAGCATTAAAGTCTACTTTTCTATGAATTTTTTCAGAGCTACTTTCATTTTACTAATAATTCGACTAATTTCATTCCACCGAAGTGATATTTATTTTAGAATCTAAGGATTCTATATAAATAACATCGGATAATTGTCACCAGCATGCATCTATCTCACGCTGTTCACACTTTCCAGATGCCCATTTGGCGAAAAAAAATCAAATACAACCTTCGCATCCTCTCCCTTTAATTTCCTCGTGGTGAGTGGAACTAAACCACCGCAGCAATCAACCCGAAGGCTCGTTTGATACGTAGGTGCGGGCAGAGCTCACCTCGATTTACGTGTCACGAGATGTGAAATTTACACATCAAGGCATGGGGACAATTTCTTTTCCCCCGTGCCACCTGTGGTTTCCAAGGAAGGTATGTTACTCGAAAATGTAGACATCTTTGGTTAAGCTTATACCGGAGTTGGAATCGGGATTGAAACTGGACCCTCCGAGAGCTCTTAGCCACTTACACTACAAGCCCTCATGAAAAGTGAACTGAACTTTAATATTCGCTACTTTTGAAGCTCACTTGGCCAAAAGTACCATCGAGTACTTGACCTCTCTCTCTCCCCCGGGTGCCACCTTCCACGTCTCCCTTAGCTAGCCGCGGTCATTCTTTCCGTGCGACCCCCGACCAAAGGATCGCTTATTTCCACGACTGAGGCAAGTGGTCCCACTTTTTTTGGGGTCCTTTGAGAGTCCTTGTTTCCGCACAGAAAGAACTCGTGCGTCGCGCCGTTTTGATGGCCGACCCCATGAAAAGTCTCTCCCACTTCATTTTTCGCTTTAAGTCTGCTTTTTGATCATCCTCCAAACCCTAAAACCTTGTAATATAAAGGATTACGGATTAAGCAAATCGGATGGAGTCCATCCAAATGAGTTATTATATCTCCATTTGTCTCTTTCTGGACATAAATAGCGGCGGAATAATAAGCGTTGAGCATCAAAATAGTGAATTTCATTAGTACGTTGGGTACATGATTGCAGGGGATGAGACTTGGTTGGGAAAAAAAGCTTCTGTTGTTAGAAATGTTCCCTTTTAATGACAGTAAAAATGCCGGAAATCTACCCTCCAGGCGAAAAAGGCCTTCCAGTCATCAGAAAATTAAAGTTCCCTTTGATTTCGGATCCCTCTTTGATGTGGGCCAGGGAGAAGGGATTGTGTTTCGGGTGAAGCTGGTAAAGCATGATATTCACTCCGAGTCGTCGCAGTTCGATGCCTATGACGCAATAGTGATCCCCTTTCAGATAAAGGATAATAGTGGTTTATTAAACAGGGAGGCATGATGAAATCTAAAAAAAAATAAGTTTTCGTATTCTTCAACTTTTCACAAATAAACTTTAAAAATAAAAACAAGGGTTGTGGTGGTAAAAATGTATTGAATGAGTTCTTCTCCGATTCTCACTGTCATAGCAGACCAGGCATATCCGAGTCTTACAATCTCGACTGTGTACCAGTTGAACTGTGGTAATGCAACACTAAAGGAATTATAATGGCCCCACACTGCTTAGGTAGATAAGGCCACAAAGATAAAATAAGGGAGATAAATTCCAGTACAGATAGATACAAATACTCATTCTTTCCCCGAGCAATCAGAAATCATAATAGTAAGAAACCGAAGTCACTTTAGAAATATTAAAAACATTGAATTTACAAGTCGGAACAAAATTAAATATTACAAAGATATTAAGTATATTTGTAGTTGCATGTGTGTGTTAGGTGGTAGTTTGAGTGTTTGCATGTGTGTAGGGTGTAAGTGTTCTTGCATGGATGTATACTATGTTTTGTTTGTGGGTAGTATAAATTTGTGGCTTCCGCATGCGGTTTTTTTTCGTTCTTAATTACGGGTGGTGTCCTAACACCCCCCACCACACGCCCTTGCGGCGGCTCGCAGGGTATTAAGTACATGCAGATGTATGCTGGACATTCCACCATATATGCGTTATACCCTTTGGAATACCAAAGAGGAATGCAATAGTGGGTACTAGCTTCTACGGAAATAAATGAAAATTTCATGAATGACGAAGGATGAAAATGCATCATTCTGACAAAGATCATATGTGGGTTAGAAAGGAAATTAAGCTCAATAAAATGGTGTTGCGTCAGTTTCTATCGGTAGCCCTGTCTAAAAATACAGCCATTATATCCGATTTTGGTCTGAATATGAAAAAATGATGTAGGTTGAAGATGTTAGAAGGAATAAAAATCATAAATGTATTCGTTTTTTCACCTAGAGAGTTTCTTTGTCTTGATTTTTGAATGTATTCCAGGAAAAGTATTCGTAAAATCATTCTATTATTGACTTTATTAATTTCATTTGCCCACCCCAATTGTGGCGAAGTAGCGTCCTCACCTGCCAACCCATAGGTCGCGGGTTCGATTCCCGCTTAGGTGGCTTTTCCTCCACCTACAGCTAGGGTGTATGTAATCGTAATATTATTGTATCATTGTTTAAAGTCCGATGTAAAGGCTGAAGTGCTGTTTAAATGACTTCTTTGACTAATGCAAAATAAATAAATTATTCTACTCTAATACTGCCTTTTGGTGTCGTTAGGATTTTTAATCATGTGTTTTCGATCAAATAAAATTACGAATCGATTATATTAATTTAAGAGGCTAAATTTTGCTTCAAGTTATCGTCCCTTTAAAGATCCCCAAACTATTACCGCAGTTTTGCTGATGGGCTGGTCCACCTTAACGTTGCCTGTATAATCTTACTGGTCTTGGTTGAACTCTCCCCAGTTCCAGAACTGAAACTGATAAGCCTGCCTAACTGCTCCTTCTTTTTCATATCGCATATGTAGCCTCACTAATGAGAAATGACATTTCCTGTATGTTTCATTCGCAATTTATCTTTATTTATCTCTAGTCTTTCTAATGATCATTACCATTTACTTCAGTTCTAGCAACTAGAATGCACCATTTCAATTTTCTAGCATTACCGGCCTCTAAGTAAGAAAATAAAGCAATGTTCGCTCTAAAGGTGGTTTTAACAAAGAAACAAATAAACTTCGTGAGTGAAAAAGAATAAAATACTTATTGTTTATAACGATTAAAATACTAGTAATATCATCATCATTGTGCTGCATTTGTCTTAGAAAAGCCCTGGATGAAATTCCTGGCACAAGCTCCACGCCTATCATATCTTGCGCGTTTGTTACATTTGTTTTTAGGTAGGCACTTTGTCTCTTTACTTCCGTCATAATTAAATATTTCCTGCTTCTTCCCTTTCCGACGTATTTAAATCCATGCGTCTTTTTTTGACGGTGCTCAAAATAGTGTCCTGGCTAGCTTTCCAACATTTCCCTTATACTGTTCACAATACCTCGTTCCTTACCAATCCTTCTCAATGTCAGTTCACGTCCATCTCCACAGTCTTATAATATCCTTCCTTCGCTTCTCAAATTTACCAAATCCTCTTATCTTACTCATCGTCCATCTTTCAAAATAACTTAATACGGTGTTCTATATAAAACCCTTTTCAATATTCTCTTTATATCTACGGTGGTGTTCGTGATTGTATGAAGTATCCCGATCTCTCCGATCGTTGCCCCTTCCTGTTCATATCTACCCTTAAATTTCTTCGTGATACACTCATTAGGTTACACTTAAGTGACACTTGACATGTACTTGAACGATTACACTTGCTCAAACTCTTTTCCATCTGATTAGATTTTTATTGGCTCGTCCTCCTTTGAAATGCTCATCACTTTCACTTTGACGGCATTAATTTTCATTCCGTTCTTCTCTGTCTGTCATATAAACTCCTCAATCATTCTTTGTTAACCCTCCTCACTCCATGTCACCGCAGCATGGCAGCCGGCATACTTCATGGTTTTCAGTCCATTCCCTCCATCCACAGTTTTGCTGACCCTTCCCAGTATTTCTCTGTCACGTTTGCCTCGTATATCCCGTATACAACTGGGGATGTATAGCACTGTTGTCTCACGTCTCTTCCTATATTTGTCTCATCATTCTCAACCTCCTATTTACTGACCACCACATTCTGTCCTTTATAAAACGCTTTATTAACCTTCTTTTAAGTCCATTCCTGTTTCCCCTTTTATCTCCAGCAGAGTGTCACATTTCCCCAAATTCCGTTTCGTAGGCAATAAGCAGATGTACCCCTGCCTGATCACCAGCGGAATACTTTTCGTTGGCTTTTTAACGTGTGCTACAGAATTCCCGTTCCCCATAGATTCCCTTCTCTATCTATCTCCAAGTTCTATTCATTATATTTATGAAAACCATCTTTGGTATGTATTTGCACCATAAAACTAGTCCCACTGTGACATACATTGCTCAACAGATGCTATTAACCCTCAGAGATACAATTAATGCCTCAAAGAAAGAATTTGGTGCTCCTCTTTTTCATATATCACATGGACTGGGTTGAAAGAATGACACATTGACCTCCCAAAAATACCTCATATGGATATCATCGTTGATTGCTACAGACAATAAGCACATTGATTTTGATTGAGTTTATGAATGACGGTGTACTATAGTTTATTTTCGATGGGATATGTTAAAAAATATGCTAAAATTAATTTATTGAAACAAATGCATCAGTTTAGATCTTTGTATTTGTATAGGACAAGCTGATTTAGTTAAAAAATGTAACCAGCTAGAATAAAACGTGTATATAAACAGAGAATTTGACATTTAAGCGCCAACATTGGACTTCCCCGAAAAGCGTATTAAATTTGAACCACCATTTCCGAAGTGAACAAACTTCAATAGAAACGTTGTCATACCCCCTTTAAAATGAATCATAGCAATATAAAACGATCGAAGCTATTTACAGGTCGCTATCGAAACTTGCCAAGCTGCCATTTTAGTTCTAAAAACATTTTATTAATAGTCGTTTGGAAGATATCTTATCTAATAAAGTCCCTCAGTTTTTTGTTTCAAATCTGTAGTTAAATTATTGTATGGAACGGACTCGAAGAATGTCGCAAAAAGCAGAGCCGGCATAGAAAAAATAAAAGGCAGGAATACTTTAGATGCTTTTTTTCTTGTTGCCACATTTTGTTGGAGGAAACCCGAAGATAAATGTGCTAGAATGGGTAATAAACAGATCGCCGTTGCATTCGATAGCGCGGTCGGGAGAATTGCGGGGATGACATCGTTCGTTCACTCTTCCGATAGCAAAACTGGGGCAAGAATTTTTATTTTGCAAATGGCCCGAGTGACTTCATGAGGTCTGTGCAGTTCATCAAGTTTTATTGTGACTAATGCGGGAAGATTCACAATGGATATTGACGTATCAGGATTCATCTATGGCTGTTTTAATAGCGTACATTTGTTACTTTCTGAGTTACACAGAAAATTTTCATTTTACATCCCACAGTCTATGTACTAAAAACCATGAAATTCCGGAGTGTTATAAAATTAATATCGTCTGAGATCTAAATGGAATGCTTTTCACGTCAGCGTCTGATGCTTATGAGAGATATATTTATAACATAAATTTATGAAAACCAGCCGATCGATCAGGAAAACGTAGCGTCCAACTACAAAGAAAAATTATTCATGTCTCGCAGAGAAAATTTATTCCGTTTATATGTCTCGCTCCTTGTTCCTGAGGTCATATACATGAAAGATAAAATGATTTTCAACTCAAAAAGGACAATGAAAGGCATTAGAATGGAAAAATATCAAAAAATTATAAATTTTTTGCTAGTTACAACTTGATATTACAAATAAATGTAGTGCGGGTTAAAAAATGTTAGGGAAAACTGTAATCATGACTTTATCATTCACGCACATCCCCTCACTTCGTGGAAACATTCATTTTAGTATTCTTTCAAGTTTCTTGGTTTTTGTGGTATGATAAATTTAGAAAACGGGGAGAATAAAATCTGTAAATAATTCAAAATAATTAATGGTGAGGTTTGTATGAAAAAATTGATACGAGTATATGTGTGGAATAGTACCGAAAGACCGTAGCAGTTTCCTGCCGGGAGTCTTGAGAAAGGAATGAGAAAGGTAACAGTTTGGTTTTCCTTTTTAAACATTTATGTGGATTATGAGCCAAAAATAAACAATTATCACTGCTAAGAGTTCTCTCGGCATTATTTTACATTAACAGCAAAAACGAAATACCGGAGGAGAATAATTTGATAATTTGTTTATTAAACCTGAGTCACGAGCCATTTTACCTTTAAACGAAACGTATTAATAATTTTAGACATTGAAATAACACTACTATTGGCTCACAAAAAAACTAAAAAAATTAAGAAAACATTTCATAAAAGTTTAAAATTATATACTGGTGAGTAAAAAATATGGGAATATTGGAACTGAATGATCAAAAGATCTGTAGAATGGAAATGTGAGCTCAATTCATTGATAGGAACGCTGCGTCAATTAAAAGGAGGAAATCTTGCAGGTGAGAACAAAGAGAATAAAAACCTTGGATTTTTTTTAATTGCTGTTAAGTTATCACATATACCTCAAGTACTTTTTAGTCCTTGTATTCTTTCACTTTTCCTTCCAACCATTCAAATAGGTAGATTAGAAAGTGACACGTGAAAGAGAAAGAGAGGGCGAGGAAAGCTGTTAAATCAACTGAATGTAATACATCTGATTTCGTACAAAAGAGACTTTGAAGTTAAAGGGAATGCCAAAAGGATATTGACAGTGTGAATGGGATGTTAACCCCCTGGGACAGAATAATGAGGAAGAACCAAAGGGAGCCAGATTCAAAGGGGTTGATGAAAGGTAGGGGGAAGGGAATTCCTTTTTGCTCCTGCACGGAAATATCGGTGAGGTAATAACTCAAAATCAGTTAATTTAGACACATTCACAAAATATTTTCTAGCATTCAAAGACGGTAGTTTTGATATTCTCTATTTTATCCATATTATTTGGTTGCTTTTATCCATCCAAAAAACATACCTTAACCGATACCTAGAGTAAAACATCATCAATCATTGTGCATTAAGGACAAAAAACGATTATACTTGTTTTCATTGTCGTCCATCCCAACGTATACATAAGCTGGGGAGTGATAAAGCGTCACACTCTTTGAAAAACGCAGAGGGGATAAAGTGGGAGAATGAAAAGTAAAATGCTCGACGAATTTTCATTCCGTTCGCCACGTTTTCATCAAGATGTTTTATTTGTTTTTCAACTTTTTCGGGTGATACCTTCATTCTTCGCTATCTCATATTACTCCACCTACTTGTTTCCTATTCTTACATGCACTATGACCCTTGTCCTCGTCATTTTCCGTTCAATCCTTCCCTTTTTCTTTCCAAAATAATTAAAAAAGATAGTTTTAACCTCTCAAGCATAACTCAAACATGACTCTGGTTGAATAGTTTACGCAATTCTATATTCTAACTTAAAAGCAGCCACATTTGACATGTTATGTTCTATTCGACAGACGCTGTGCAAAATATATTGACAAGTTTCCGTTTCTTACATCTGTGGACGTTTAAAATATTTTTCACTGAATCAATTTTTTTTTAATCAGAGCCATTTTAAAATTCTGTTTCCCACTCCGTATTCATTGTTTGTGTATCGCTGGTTGTATGGGCTCCCGCAGAATGATAACATGAAAAAAGTAAGTTTTGTTCCCAAAATGTTTTTCTTATTAATTTGGGGAAAGTCTACTATGTTATGGTAGGTTTTACATGCGCTTGCAAAAGTCGTCTTTTCTTCTTCTGCTTACCACACTCTTATTCCATTTATACGAATATCATTTCAATTCCTGATATAATTCACCCACTTCCCTGCTTACCAAACACAATCCAATCTCTCAATAATTCCATTAATTTATTATTTCCCTCTTTATTATCCCACTCTTTCTGATATTAATTTGTTTATCTTCCTCTGTACTACTTTCCCCATGCGTACTCATACCCATCAGCGCGAAGCCTGAGGTCGAAGGCCGTAAATTCCTGATCCGCGCTCAGTAGTATTTTGCATTACTTACGTATCCACTGAAGCAGAATCCCGGCCCATCAACTCACTTCCATCAGCAAAGGTTTCATTTGCGATATGAAGTTGGTTAATCGCTTTCAGTCCCGATCACTCGCACCCATCATGGACAGCCACGTGCCCGAGTGTCACGTGTATGATGCGATCGATAGTCGAATCAAATATCCATGTCCGCATGACCTTCCGGCATATCAATTCTAGTGCACTGTACATACCAACGCATTTTCACACCATTCCTCTTCAAGTTATCCTCTATTTCCCATTTTTTATTTTTCTTTGAACATTCCTAACATACTCAGATAAAGATTCAAGCAGTAAATATAGTTCCTAAATTGGGGATTTATAGGCTCGTCACCATCATCAGTTCAGTCTAAAGATTGGTCTGGTTTCTTTCCGTTCTCTTAACTCTAAACCTCTTTAGATTTATATCAATTATTATTTTTTTGGCATGTTTCATTTATTCTTTTCCATATAGTCTTAATAACTTTTGTATGATCCTACTTTTACTATTTTCATCAGAGTTCGACGGCTATCTAATAATTATTTTCAGAATTACAGCTCCACGATTGCATACTAAAACTCTCATATTCCATCTGAATGAGAGCCTTTCACTTACAAAGCTCACATTTCCAGTAGAGCTTTTAATTCAATGTGGTTAGCGAACAGTAGATCAATTTGTGAAGCATGATGAAATCAAATGGTTCTTTCCTGTTTTGTACATAACGTATATTAAAAGTAACGTCTAGACGGTCAGACGCGTAGCGTGCGCACCAGCTCAACTGAAGTTTGAGAGAATTAATTTTGCATTGAGGTCACGGATTTTCCTCACGAAATACGTATCCTCCTGCTGTATTCCCTGTTGATGACTTTTAGGGTTATATATGAACAGATATATATGTGTGTATATATATATATATATATATATATATATATATATATATATATATATATATATATATATATATATATATATATATAATATATTCAAACACGAATCCCACCAAACGGCGAACAAATATTCATTCACATGGAAATAGATATAAGGAAAAGGGATAGGAACATCTATAAAGGACAATACAATAGAGACAAACACAATATAGATGGGGAAGGCGGAATTAAGCAGATCACAAGTGCAAAAATATTTCCTAGACCGGGACTTGAATTCCGGATCTTTCCACTTGCCGGGCGGTTGCTCTAACCACTTGAGATATCCAGGAAATATAATTCATGCTGAGATCTGCAGTCTTTTAAGCAACCGAGTGCACCGATTCTTTGGCCAAGAGATGGCGTTAGGGAGCTGTTTCACCCACCGAAGGAGAAATAGACAACACACAAGAGGAAAGGATATTAGGTTAGCAATCATACAACATCATAAAGGATATTGTTTTCGTCCTTTATATGCGTGTTTTTGTCTTTTTGTTCCTATCCCTTTATATCCTATATATGTATAAAATATATATATATATATATATATATATATATATATATATATATATATATATATATATATATATATATATATATATATATATGTATTTATTTATACATCTTTTGATAAATAAATGGTAAATTATGGTGTACATTGACCTTGGTCACTGGAGTAGCTTAAATCCAAAATTTCGAGATTTTTAATACGGTCTTCATGACGTTGGCGGCTGGATATTATTATTTAGCGAAAGAAGCGTGCTTTACGTGGGCGAAAATACCATGTGCCCCAATTCAACCTCTATTGTTATTATTATTATCAATGGCAGTCTGTTGTATAATGTAGGTTTTAGGTGAAAACAATGCACTGAGTAACCAAATCTACAGTTCTAAGCCACACCTAACAAGACACAACGCGACATGTAAGCATAAATCCTTCTTAAATTCCGCATATTTTCTTCCTCCTTTACACCCAACGTGGCTGCTCGTTTTCTCCCGTACTTCCTCGCCTGCCTAACGTTTTCCCCTCTATCTCAATCTTCAAAATTCCAGCGCCAATCAAAATGTGTTCCAACATTTTCTCTTTCCTCCTTTGAATTTTTACCAACAACTCACTCTCCTCACCTACCAATCATAGTACTTCCTTGTTTGTTTTATTTTCCATTGTGCTTATTTTATTCTACCTGTATTAACAGCGATATGACTAATAATATTATGAGGAGCGTCTTAAAATGAAAGTCACAAAATATCTCGCGGGCTTAGATATGTCCGAGACTACGAGGTGCATAACAAAGAGGATTCTTCCGTTAATATCGCAACTACTCTGTTGATAAATTCCAAAGAAACTGCGGGAGATGCCGCAACAGTAACTTTTTTTTTTTTACGGAGTCATCCGCTAATGTGCATATCAATGCAACAATTTCAGAGTGTAAAAATCATTCGCCTTGACTGGGACTCGAACCCAGATCCCTCAATTGAGGGATCTGGGTTCGAGTCCCAGTCAAGGCGAATGATTTTTACACTCTGAAATTGTTGCATTACTCTGTTGATGTTAAGAGCTGCGTCACAACTGTACGCCCTTGCCTCGCTCAGGTACACCCGAGATATCGCATGATGCCAGCCCGATAGGATTTCCTCCTTCAAACCATCGTCGAGCCCCCCCAAGGAAGACTGCAGCGCTCCTCCACGCCTCCATCGTGTCGCCTAGTATTCATCAGTATTTGGCACGGGTACTCAAAACCTTTAGAAGCTCCCTGCTGCGGTTGCAATCGACTTAATGTCATATGAGACGACACGGAAGGCGAGGAGAGGTTCAACTCTCTCCCTCTCAAACCCCCGAAACGGCTCAGCCCCGGGCGGGATTTGTGCCCTCGCACCGTTCTCGGAAGAGGGCCTTCGGGGACGGAGGGTGAATTGGGTAGTCCGAGGGGGGGGCCGGGGGATGTTAGTTAGCGGGGCCGGTGGCATCCCTCACCCCTTTGCAACACCTCGGGCGACGAGGAAAGCGAAGGGCGGCGGGGGCAGGGTGGGTGATAGGAGGTGGCGGGGGACGGGCGGTGAGGGTGGAGGGTCGGAATGCACGGCGGGGGAGGGAGGGAGGAGGAGGAGTGAGGCGAGGGTGTGTGGAGGATTTATTTCTGCGGGTAACGATTTCGTGGGAGGGTGTCGGGGCGGCGTGCGGGGTGCGAGATTGCTACTTGAAAGCCTTCGCTGACATCTTAACTCCCCGGGGGCAATGGTTCGCAACCGTTTCCGTCCCATTTCCTCTTTTTGCCGTCTGATAAATCATTCATCACCGACACCCACGCCCCATGCTCCACGCCACCCCCCTCCCACCCGGGTACCCAGTGAAACCGCAAAGTGTCTACGGCCCCGTGGCTCACGGGAAGAAAGATTTTTATCGGTGTAAACCGCGGCAGGTGGGCGGTAAACTCCCGCTTGAGTAGCCCTAAGGGATCTCGTGGTGGAGGCTAATTGCCTAAGTAGAAAGGGAAAAGTATTTTTATTCAGTTTCCTTCGGTTTATTACGGAGATACTTAGGAGAGAGGAAACGTATTCTCATTAAAAACTTGGTACTAGTACCTGTTGCAGTGGCCATAAATGTGCCCAAATCATCAACATGCTGGAAACATAACAGAAGAGGGTATCTAAGAGACGATCAAGACTAAATTAAAAGGGACGTAATGACAGAATTACTAGTGTAAAAGAGACAAAGCTGCGGATAGAGTTGAAAAACTGAGGAATACCATTTTTGCGAGTCGCGTTTGCAGAATAACCTATGGACTGCAAGCTCAAATCCCATTGAAGTATAACTGCGCTGAGTTTCAGCGAAATTTGCATTCATTATTAGGTGAATTTTATCTATTCAATCTAATCCAATCACATTTTCGAAAATCCGTCCCTGGGGAAAATGCTACCGAGTATTGGATACTCAATTATTAACTATAGTGTAATTCTCTTATTAGCGGGAGAGAAAAGAAACATCCTTCAAGGAAAGTTTTAAGAGCGAAATGAATACTGCCCTGAAACGAGCTATGTCCTATGCTACTACGCCCTAAATTCAAGCATCTGAGAATTCTTCGGCGCCTAAAACAAAAATGTATTTTGACACAATGCCTTCTACTATAAGCAATCCTCGTATAAACCAAGTCCACCTCGATCCCAAACTTCATGAATGAGTATAAAGAGTGGCTACGTAATCTTCCCCCAAGGAAACGTCACTTCAAGTCAATAGCGAAGAGGCCGTCGTTCAATGGAAACTATCTTGACCGTAACCCAAGGTGATTTTTATTGCTCCGCACGCCTCCAGCCCTCCCGCCCGGATGATATGCAGTCACCACCGCCGCCGAGAAGGTGTGTTCTGGTGGGAGAACCCTGTGATTCATTTTCCGACCGCCGACCCACGCCCCTCCATTCATTTCCCTTACCTACCTCCCGCGGGCACCTTTGCAGTGGGTGGAGTCTCAGCTGCGCAAACGCTACCCCCCCCCCCTCCGCCCCATCCGGACGAGATCCCGGACCTTCCGGGATGGGTCAATTGCCTCTCGAAGCCGAAGGCCACCCTCTCCCCCCCCCCCCAAACCCCCCACCACCAGGCCCAGAGGGGATAACTTTTCCGGAGGCCGGACGGCTACGCTTTCGGAAGTCCCGTGTCCGGAGGCATTCGGGCACCTGAAAGTTTTCGGGGTCGGGATTTTAAGAGACCCGCAACAACTAGAAACTGGGTGGGGAGGGATATGTTAGGGATATTAAGGGTGGAGAGTGTACGTGGGTAGAGTGGGAGGCGAAAAAGAGAGGAGACAGAGAGAGAGATGGATGGTTATTTATTTGGGAGCGAGGGATAAAGGAGGGGAGAGGAAGAGAGAGAGAGAGAACTCCATATTGGACTTCTGAGTGCTTCCGGAGCACTCAATCTGTCCTGTTCGGGATTTCGATCTTTTTTTATAAATCACAGTAATCCCCTTGCCCACTCTAGTGTTCTTTTCCCCTTTCGGCTCCTCAATCCTCTGCCGCCGTTTCTTGCCTCTTGGTAACCACATGAATATAAACTCATATGAGCATCGTTACAGGGTTCGTCCGGAAAATAAGTGTACTGAGCTCAGGAAAAAAAATGTATTACACTTTTACATATCTTAAGCTAATATTCCTCAAAATAGGACCCTTGTGAGTCGATACACTTATTCCAGCGACGTTCCCATTCCTGGAACGCTCCCGCGAAGGCATCATCGGGAACCTCTCGAAGACTCGTCGTCGACCTCTTCTCTGCCCTCCACGAACATCTTGTGCCACCGAAAGATCATGTTTCTGGACATGGCTGACTCCCCGTAAGCCTGGTTAATCATACCGACATTTTCGGTAGACGATTTCCCAAGATTTACCGCAAATTTGATGGAATAACACTGCTCCAAAAACTTCGGCATCGCGTTCCGTGACGTGGGTCGAGCGTGGAGGTTCGCGTTAACAGAGATCCTCACTACACCACAGCTCAGAGCCGACTACCTTTTTCAGCGTCGCTTGCCAACATACCCCCCTCCAATCGCAGCCCGTCAGAGCGGTGCTGGGCGCGCCTGGAGCGGCGCGCCCAGCCCAGGAGCCAGTACACTTATTTTCCGGACGAACCCTGTATATCACCCTCCGCAAACTCATTCTCTCTTTGTATACGAGGTCCGAACACTTGAAATAATAAACGCACGTCGTGGATGAGATGAGGAGGGCCTCCGGACGCAATCTCAAATATCTCTCTCTCGTTGAAATGGTCCCCCAACGACGAAATAGGCCATAACCTGTCTTTTATCTTCAATCGACACAATTGAAATTTGCGACGCGTGATTGGATTACACCCTATGAATATGCCAAATCTAATTCCAGTCAACTGATTTACGCCATGCTCATAACTTTACAATCTCAGCGACATAAACTGAGTTATCCGGCTAATTTTCGGCCAATTAGCCCAATTATTGCTCATTCATTTCCCTTGACAAGCTGTCCTATATCACAGTGCAAGGAACAGGGTTCCGAGATAAGGATACGATCATGAAATGAATTTCATTTATCCAATTACGAGACTTATATTGGAGCGGACGTGATACTAGAGAAACTTTTCTTAAAAAAAATAGAATAATTGCTGAAAAGGAGTAGATTCTGAGAGGAAGATTCCGTTTTTCTTTTGTTCCCATGGTTGGAAATTTTGGATTAGAAAAGACATTGAATGGGATACTGACTGATATCCTAATAAATAGATTCAAACTTCTTTCGTCAGAAATGTCTTATATTTGTTAGGAGCAAAGTTGTGAGCATGCAATAATCGAGGGCTAAATAATATGAAATCTTCTAAGCTTTGTATTTTCCGTATTAGCATAAATAATATTATCAGCCCACTCTATGAAATTTCTCGTATATTAATTTGGGCTTTCATTATCATTTGTGTGGTGCAAACCTTTATTAATCATGGCTATTTCTATTCATTGTAGTCGTCACGAGCGATTCAGACAATCAACACAGGACATTTTCTTTTCAACTTGGGTGCCTATTCATTTTGAGCAATCACGGAAAACTTTGGGACACAGACTCATCTTTTTAGGTTCACCAAAATCAGTTAAACGGGTATACCGTATTATTTTTAAAGTTTTTATGGTGCACATCAAATAATGTTCTAAATTACAATGATAACACACGTAATTTCCATGAGACTACAGTATTTGGCACTAATGACGGGACCGTTTGGCATCAACTTTACCAAGATTTTGCAAATTTCCAGCACCTTTCGACGAGGTTATTTTTTTCTCACGTGTTTCCCATGCGAAATTCAACAACGAAAATACCTCTCCCGCAATAGCTATTTCGATCGTCACACGTGAAGAAAATGTTTCCACATCCTCCCCTTCACTCGAGTCACGGCACTGACGAGTAGACGATCCGGTATTCGTGCAAGTGGAAATAGAGAGATTCGTGTACGTGGAACACCCTTCAGGATCGCCGGACGGAATCACATTCCCACCCAAGCAGCTGATTTAATCTCGATTTGCAGTGCACGGAACCGGCGTCTCTCTGCAGGGGGCGCAAGTACAGACGGCGACGTCTTCCGATGCCCGCTAGTGCGAGGGAAGGGAAGAGAGATTGGTTGGGGAGAGGTAGTTGGGGAGGACGGCGCGGAAATTGCCGGATACCGTGAGGGCGGGCAGGGATTGAGGGGCGGGTGGGGGGTCGTTGGGTGTGGGAGCCAAGGGAGGGGAATCGAAGGGGATCAGGTGGGTTGCAGAAGTCGAGGAGACCACGTGGAGGGGGCAGTCACGATGATTAAGTACGGCGTCTCCGCGCGAGGAAAGTATATCGGGGAAGGTTGGGGATAGCAGTGTGGAGAGGGGAGTGGAGGAGAGAAGGGAGCCGTAGGGGTTAGAGGGTGAGTGCAAGAAACGGGAAAGAATTATGGAGGTGTATCAGAGGAGATGTGAACATTGGGTTACTTGGGGGGGTGGGGTTGGGGGAGGGTTGGTTGACGAATGGTTTTACTCGCCCCAAATTGAGAGCGTGCGCGTTCTCAGTTGCATCAGTCATCCCTTTCCCGGAGTAAATGATAAAAGGCAACGCCAAGTTCGTCTCATTCGTTTTCCCCATCTGTCTTTGGAGCTTTGCCTGGTGACTGCAAATTGAGCGTAGACAACTCACCCAGTGTGCGGATTACCCTGATCCTTTTCACTATCCCCGTCGCCTCTCGTTAAATATCCTCGCGAAGATTTAACCCACCTCCCATAATTCAGATCTCAATTAAGAATTTGTACGGTCTTCCGCATCCTGTGTTAACATACCCATTTCAATGATATATTTTGGTGCGCAAATGTAAGAATTTTCGCACCCTAATAAATTGTTTAACTGGATAGGGATGTGAGCCCCATATCCCCCAACGGTCGGCATATTTGCCTTGAAGCAAGATGGTTTAGTGATGATATGAAAATGACCTTCCCGGTCTCCAATTAGGGCATCAGAGTTTAGGACTCAATCAGAGGCTTTTTGCCGGGGTCTTCCATTATTATCCATTTAAAGCTGTTTTCTTCACCGTTGGCCTCATATCCAAAGAAAGAAAATTCCCCATTATAAGTAAATAAACTCGAATAGGAGTTGAACCTGGCTTAGTGAAATGATTTATTTCTATTTCATCTTGCCAAACTTTTATTGTTAACTTTACAAAAAATTTTGCATATAGTTTATATACATATATATAACTTTACGTAAAATATTTGCATATTGTTTATTACCTAAAATATTTTCTGGCTTCTCCTTTGGTATAATTGTTCTAGGTAATTCCTTGGTTTCAATCAATTTTTTTAACCCTATATTTATTCTTTTCTCTTCAAATATTAATTTAAATCTAGAAAAGCTTTTTAATTTCTTTCTTAACGTGCCCCTTTATAATGACGAAAACTTAACCACATATCGCACACCCTTATGGTACTCCAGATGATGCAATGTGGATGCATCTCTTTTGATTTATTCATCTTATCCGGAATGTAACAGCTGAGCATCTTCCCACCTCAGTGTATGCCCAAACCCCAACATTAATCTGCGTCGCATGACCTCATTTTCACAGAATGAATTACTGTGTATCATCAATCTCTCGCAGTGCGGCGCAGCAAAAACGGTAGGGTAACTTTATACAGTACACTAGATAACCGCGGCTAGTTGAGATATTCCACATTGCTCTCCAGCGTCTGACGCGAGACACGGATGACCACTCTGCGTTAAATGGGTACTCGCGTTCCATTGTATTTAAATTACAATGAAAATAAAAGATAAAGCAATCAGACTTCTTCTCCTAACAAAACTTGGTTATAAAAAATGAACGAATGGTTTATATATTCCAGATTCGTCGACTCAAATATGTTTTATCACCCATAAAAAATAAGATTGTGGAAACCGGCTTTCAAGAATCAAAGATAATTACATGAAAATTTATCTCACAATTAAATATAAGTCGTGACCTTTTGGAACTCACAAAATAATGATACCGTTCAAAACTCATTCACTGGAGCTCCAAACATTTTACACAATTCAAGAGTGGTGGGTCCCCCTGCTTGCGGGTTAAATTTAGGGGCAGGGTCTGGCGTACATTACCTAGCCACCTTCTATTACTTCTTCTCTTTTATGTGATGGCCAGGACGTGAGCTGGAGTGTGAGATGTGAATAGGAGAAGATATTCCGTGCAGTGAAGATGCGGGTGATCAATGGATGATATTATCGGGGTCAGAATAGTTCGATAAAATTAAGTTAGGGACGAAAACAGACCGTGGGCGAAGGAAAGATATGAGAGCGGAGACTTGGGTGGCTGAGAAAGGTACTCGAAAGAGATGAGATTGAGGAGAATGAGGTGCCCGGCAAGACAAGACGTAGGAAGACTGATACTGACCGAGGCTGACCCTCCCTCAGTAGATGATCAAACAGATGCCAAAAACTGAAGGTTGTGGAAGACTCTTGCGTACCGTCATTGTTCCAGCCCAGGGAATTTAGGCTAGGAAAAGGCAAAATTAAGTACGCTAATCCAAAGTCTCTGTTCAATAATGCATTATTTTAATGTCTGTGATTTATTTTTATCTGAAATATTGCATTCATGTGTCAAATTAATAAGGACGTTCAGGAACAGGAAGGTAAAAATGATTTAATTCCAAATAGGCATGTGTCTGAGACTAAGAAAATACCAAATATCGTTTACAAACTTGATGTATACATATTATAATCTATTACCTCAATTTTAATCAATGTTAGAGCAAAATATTTCTGCAAACAGGCGTGAAAATATTCTTTTTATTGGATCCATAGCTGCTCGCTCGTTAAAAACGTTGGAAATTGCATTCCTGGCATCGATTTATCTTTATGTGAATATTTTATTGATAGCATGCATAAGTAAAGTATGTATACTCATAGAAGTTTAATATTAACATCGACTATGTCTCCATAGCGACGAGTAGGTGCGAAGACTTCCGTGGTATTTTGCAGTTAAACGGAGGGCTTTCGGTTTTCTTCCGCGGCCATTACCTTTATCTGACGATAAATTCGTTCACACCATTAATTTAACTGATGACAACTATGCTTGATATCAAATAGAATGCCAGATGAGATTTACGGTCAGGTACTCGCCTGCTAAACCAAAAGTTGCAGGTTCGGGGAACTTCTTGAAGAAGGGGTTACTCGCTAACTTTTTTGGTTCTCCCCCCGGAACACGAGGTTAAACGTCAAGTAGTGGTTTGCCATCCGGTGCCACCAGGTGCGTCCAGAAATAGGACAAAAGTCACCTGTGACCAATCATGCATCGGACGGAGAGGTCGCTCATGAGCAGCAGGATGTAGCGTGAATAGTCGTGAGAAATAAGCTGACACGTATCTTAGCAATGTTGGAACATACGTAGACGGAGCTCAAACAAAATGTCGCCATCGAATACATGAAATTAATGGCGAGAGAGAATTGGTATTTTCCGAGTTTGATTCGGGATGAGACAGAAATCGTGCCCGAAAAACTTTGATCATGAAGACTTAACGTACATGAGCACTTTACGTACAAGAGGTATCTCACCCTCTCCCAGAAAGGACATTCTGAGAAAGAGAAAGGATTTATATGAGAAAGTATTAAGATTGTCCAACCACGACGTCTCGCACACAGGTGTTGATAAAGTATGCCTGGAAAAATCGTACTTAATCATAACCGTTATCGCATTTGTTGCTTAAACCCATCATAGAGTTTCCATAGCGTATAAATATATTATTGCATCATAAATATATTTTATGATTCTAGTTAATTTATTTTTATTTCATGATAGATGAAATTTATAGTTTTATCTCTGATTGGAGACGTTTTGACCAGCGGGCATCGTGGAACTGACGCAAAATTGTCTTCAACTAAAGGCAAAAGACGCGGAAGGAAACGAAAGTCCTTCTTCAGCAGGATGTGACAACCTAATTGGCATCCGTATACTAAATGGGGATAACCCGAACAAAGGCCGTTGTGATAAAACATTCCGCCGAGATGAAAATCTGGAGTCAATTTTCGCACACTCTTCTTGCTGCTCGAAAATCTATTATTATTATTATGCGGATGGAAAGAGTGACACGAAGATCCAGCCTGCACGTTAATACCGATTGGGTAGGAAAAGTTACAGGGCAGGTTCTAAAGAAACGCCCCAACTTAAATGACGGGGAAAGTTTGGAGGAAACAGAGTGTTTTCCTGATCATTTAAGATTCGGAAGTAAATTTTTAATGCCCCAGCGGAGGGCATGCTTTTGACATTTTCGAGCCGAGTGACTAAGTGCCTATCAGGGTTTGTAACGAGGGTACGATATCACTTGCTTAATTGTAAATAAAAATTTTCTCAAATTTCATCTCCCGTTGCGAAGCAGAGTTTCAAATTATTCTTTGAGAACTTCTTTTTAGGTGGCAACTGGATGAAATATTGCCCATTCATTATTATGGAGAAAAAGAGGAAACATCAGGAATACTTAATTATTTTTTTAGGTTGGGGTGGAACCGGCTCACGTGATTATTTGAATATCGCGCGTCTGGCTGAACTATTGAATTTTTAATACCAATTAGATGCAATAAAAATTAATCAAAATTTATATAGATTTGTGAATATCAAAATATAATAATTGTGGTGATAATTTTGAGCTTTTAATGTCTATTCTCTTATTGTGATTCCAACATTTATGGCTGCTTTGTGTGAGTCGCATTGATTTTTAATGAAATTCCGATCACGTACTGCTCACTGCGAATGGTGTGCTCAAATGACGGGGTAAAAATCCGACGATTTCAAGCTCATTTTTCGTTTTTTTTCAAAAAGGCATTGGCATTATTATATGAAAAATGTCTAGCGAGAACAAATAATGCAAATTATTTCACTTGCAAGTACTTGAATCAGATGTTAACTCATGATAAGTTTTTTCTCGGACTCATTTGTGGTCCAGATGATTCATTTTATGGTCACTCAAACTGCGGACACATGCAACAAACATACCGAGTAAAAATGATAATGCAAATACATAACCGCGACGAAACTTCGAATTCGTCGCTTTTTGACGTGCGACGCATAACAGTTAATGAGCGTTTCAGGGGGACGGGGGAGAGGGGGGGGGCAGAAGTGGATGACTAAAAACTTTTCACTCGCCGGGGCCACAAGGAGAGCAAATTTTCCCGAGGCACTTTAGGGGAGAGGATCTCTCAGAAAACAGTCATGTCACTGCTAAAAGGGTTTACCTATCGATGCTTCGGGGGAAAGTCAAAAGGGCGAGAGGTTATTTGGAGGATGGGAGAGAGGAGAGGGAAGCTTTCTGAGGGTCGAGAGAGCAGGGAGAAGAGGTAAATATGGGAAGGAGAGAGAGAGAGAGAGGAAAGCGAGGAGAAAGTTATGAGACGGAGAACGAAAATTGGGAGGGAATAGGGGGCTAGGAAAGGAGGGCGAGTGAGAAGAAGGAAGAGGCCGAAAGAAGGGCGATGGAAAAGCGATGTTGGGGAAGAAACACAAGTTCCCCAAGGCGTACACCTCCCGGAATGGGGGAGGGTGGTCGGGAGTGAGTTTGAGCGGGGAGGGAGGGAAGGGGGAAAGGCGGCGAGGGAGACGAAGGCAACGGAGAGAAAGGAAGATGATGACCCGCGAGGAAGTGGTGGGCGGGAGGACGGCAGGGGGTGTGTGCTTGAGGCGACGCTCTGCGGCCAGCCTGAGAAATGAGAAGGGTTTTATGGGGTGAACCGAGGATGGGGGAAGGGGTTGTGGCGCGTGAGAGGGTCACAGGAACCTCCATATCGGGGTAGGGAGGCGGCAGCGGAGTGTATGGCGACTGTGTTCGGTGGAAAAAAAAGCTCGCGTGGTTTTGCGCGGCGTGAAAGGGACGGAGGATTTGGGGGGGAAGGGCGTGGGCCGGGTTTTGGCGGGGAGAGGATACAAAATGTGAAAGCCTCAATTCTGGCGTGTACGTGAAGGGTTGAATGCGTGTGTGTGCGTTTTGTTGTTGTGGGTCAAGAGTGCGAGGGATCAGGGCGACGTCCTGGGGATTGATGGCAGTTGGGGGGAAATGCAATGCCGGGGAAGAGGGCTCTTTCAAGGTGGGATCAAGAGAGTGAAAGAGTTAGGGAAGGAGAGGGGGAGAGTGTTGGAGCGAGGTTGGGGATGGATAGGTGAAAAGTTTCGCCCGCATGAGCGCGCGCCTGGGCAGATTTATTCATTCCCGCGGGGCTTAGAATGAGACAGGGTTACGTGATTAAGCGTGGGACGTGGGCGTTTTCATGCGAGCTGAACGAGTTTTTTGATGTTTCGGAGAGAAAGAACCTCAAATAGTGTGGCGCGTGTTCAGTTTTGCCCAGGATTGCGTGAAGGAAACTTCACAAAGAAATTTTTAATTGTCGCGAGAGACGGATTGTTTCTTGCTTTAGATTTGAAGAGAAAATATCCGCTCTTGATGGTATGCGGAAATTCGGTGGACAGGAATGAATATTCAGGAGTTAGTTATTTGGTGACAATCGAGTTAAAAACCTACGGGGAACACCGTTGCAGGTTTTAAGAAATTTAAATGACTCTGGACCGCTATTGTTTTTCTTAATGACTATCTCGAACAATTTTTTACTCAGACGTGGGCATTATTTCATATTTTATTAACAATGTGATATCAAACTGTTTAAAGAAAGTTGATTTCATTTGTTGACTCATTATGCCATCTGTTTATCTCTGCCGTATGAATTGTACCGCGTGGTTTTTTGGTAATGAATTCGCTTTTCATAGTGAAACTGCAAGATGCGATTGAGTATTTTTAATACAGTTTGCACAAGAACATAAAAATTTGAAAAATTTTACCAGTAGCAACACATATAATTGCGATGAACGTTGTTTCTAACAGCTTTCCAGACATAAGGTATTCAAGCGGTAATAGGCGTATAGGAAATACATTATTTGTTCACTATAAACCACTACAGTAACTACTAAAACAGATTTCAGAAGTCTCATTTGCATATTTTAACCTAAGTTTGGACTATAATTTTTAGTGGGAATTGTATAGATGTAAGTAAGGGATTGCCATCGAAGCATCAGTGAAACCTTGGGTGTGTGTCCTTTTTATTTTTTTTTCTACGGGTAAACATATTTCTCCTGTTGACAACAATTTTATTGCTCCTGGCTAGGTTTTCCTATATGTTTGTGCCATATGTCTGCGTATATAGTATATATTTATATACATATTATAATTTTACACCGAAAACCTCTTGTAAATGGCGCTGCCTTTGGGAATGAGGAAAGGCGATTACTCTTGGGAAAACAAAGTGGAGCAAAATACGTGCACCAACCGATCCATGTTTATTGTGACGAAGAAGAAGGGTTTCTGACAAGACCAACGTCCTCCGCCCCCCTCCCTTACCTCTCCCTATTCCCCCCTGCATCCCTGTCAGCCTGGTTTCAATTTAATTCACTCAGCATCCAGCTTCCTTCACGTCCTGCATAATTGAATACAGAATGCTTTTCCGCTTTGGATTATGCATGACAAAAGAGCAACGGGGTAAAACTCCGCCTTGGCAAAAAAAATTTAAGACTAAATAACCCCCCCCATCTCTGTGCCCCTCCGCCTTGTCTCCGTCCTGTCCCCTCCTATTCGCCACCCCCGCTCATCTCGCCCGCCGGGGTCCTTTCTTTTTCCATTGCCAAAATCTGTTATTCTCCCCCCATTTCTTTCTTCTCTCAAGTTTTTTCCACTTCCCCTCCTTCTCCGGTCTCCCCTACTCCGATTTCTCCTTTGCGACCTCCCCACTTTGCTCGCTCAAGTAAACGGGGTGAATGGGTAGGGGTATAAGCTTCTCCTGAGTAATTATTTTAGCGTTTTTCGGTCCCTGTTCGACATTCGCGCTTGGTCTCGAACGGGTTCGTTTCGCTGAGTTTTCCTTCTTTCCCAACATATTAGTTCCCGGTTAGTTTTATGTCTTTCCTTCGTTTCAGAACGTCATCAAGGTCCCTCCTTAGGTCCTTTCGTCTATTTACATTTTTTTAATCCCCTTGATCAAACGAAATGAAAAAAAGAAAAGTGCGAGTTTGTTTTTTGTCACCGTGGGACATGCAGTGTCTAAAGTTGGATCCCTGGTGGACCGCCTTTGGCCTCGGATAGGTATCCGAAGGCAAAAAAGAGGAAGGAAGGGGTGGGTTCTGAGCTTACAAAGGCTTTGTCCGTACCCTTCTGTATCTCGGCGACACTGCATCCTTTTTTTCATCTCTCTGCTGCCTCTTCCCCGCCTCTTTCCATCTTACGATACGCAGTCATTCATCCGGAATATATTGGCTTTTTTTCACGTGATTTGGTCAAGTCGGATTCGCATATCAATTATCGGCCACACGAAATATATGTATATATATATATATATATATATATATATATATATATATATATATATATATATATATATACCATCCTAATCCTTGTGGAAAGTTTGAATTTCGATGGGATAACAACTTAATGGATTAGAGAGGGATGAAAGAGGGTTAGCCAGCAAAGAGCGTGAATATGAAGCTGAAATATATTCCAATTTGTTGCATATACCTGTATATGCTATATTTTCTATATAGGAGGGAGTGAATTGGAATTTAGTTACATATTTGGGACTGTACATTTATTTAGAGTATTTTATAATAAATCCCATCGTGCAAAGTTTGGCTTCTCACTTTTCATGGAAGCAGCATCGTTTTTATTAGGTCCCCCTAAACAACACCAACTTTTCCTATTCTAGGTTCTTCTTCAGCATGTAATGTATGCCTCTCATGCTGAATAAATTTTCCCTTCTCCGTCGTCTTTCCTTCAGTTATATTTTCCCTTCTGTAACATCCTTCAGTATCTCACCAACTCCCAATATCTCCTTCATCCACTTATCACCCCAATTCGACATGTCTTTCATCAATATTTTTACGTTACCCACCTTCATCATATCTCTTTGCATTTTTCTCCCTCTAACTTACTTTGCCAATTCTTCTCTTTTATGAAATAGCAGGAATCTACACCCTGCGTTCTTACTTCCCCAAAATATTTTTTCCTTAAACTTTAAGTTTTTGGATTGAAAAAGTTTACATTTCCGTCTTAATTAATCTTTTTATAACTTTAACTAAATATTTTCTCAGATCCTTTCAACAAGATAGGCTGCTTCATTATGAAAACATTTTTTCCCAAGAAACAATTCATGACTTTTAATGGCCTTTAGTACATACAAGGTTTGATCAAAAAAGACCGGACTGATTTTATTCTGCTCAAACCGTTCAACGAATCGAAACTAGACAAAGTGCGCCGTCTAGCGACACATCTGACGACTAAAACGAGAGGTGTTGTGTTTGTTTACGTCGAGCCTTGTACGCAGCAGCAGCGGTAAATGTCTTAACCTGTTCGTCGCCGCGTGCAACAGCACCGATGAAGGAGCCAGAGGAACAGCTTGTGCGCGTGAAACTGTGTTTCAAACTTATCAAAAGTGCTACGGAGACATTTTTAATAATTCATTAAGCCTTTGTTAGTGAAATTATTAGTAGAAGCCAGTGTTTTGAGTGGTACAGTCGTCTTAAATCGGGCAGAACCCCGACAAATGAAGATTCGCGAACGACGCGGCCATCCACTTCAACAGACCCCAACCATGTCAATTTGGAGGACGATTTGATCGCCGTTTAACTGTTAGGGAGATAGCCGAGGAAGTGAACATTAGTTTTGGATCCTGTCAGAAAATGTTGACAAACATTTTGGGCATGACGCGAGTCGCATCAAAATTCGTCCCGCGGGAGCTGACAGATGAACAGAGACAAAAATGAGAGGGCATTTGTCAGGAACTCCTGGATAGAGCAAATGCCGACCCAGAGTTTCTTAAAACCTTTTTGTTTCCAAAGTTGAAATCAACCTTGAAAGGGCGCTGATTCGACTCTATTGCGGACAACTAATTGTACGGCAGACCTGAAGAGGATCCCTTAGGCGGCTTACCAGGCAGGGTTCGAGAGCTGGAAGAAAGGTTGGTGAAGGTGTGTCATCAGCCAAGGCATGTACTTTGAGGGCGACAAGTTCGATTAAGCTGATCCATCGAAATAAACAAATTATTAAATCAGTCCTGTTTTTTTTAATCACACCTTGTAAATAGCTATTGACAGTTCGCTTACTTAATTTCATTTCCGCTATTTTAAGCCCTATTCAAATGTTTTAAGTATTTTTAATCCTTTAATGTTTACAATTCCGTTTTCGCTCCATATGATTTCCAAGGACCAGGATTTCATGATGAATATTGGTCATATTAAAAATACCCTCACAATATCTGTAATATTAAGTGTTAAGAATTAATGCAATATTATTCCATCGGTTATATATACATATAAATACACACATATTATACATAATGTGTGTGTGTATATATATATATATATATATATATATATATATATATATATATATTCATTCACATAGAAATACATTTAAAGAAAAAGTATAGGAACACATAGAAAGGACAAACACAGCAGAGGTGGCGAAGGCGGAATTCCTTATATCTAATTCCATGTGAATGAATATTCGCTAAGTGGTGGGATTTCATTTTTGAATGTGGGTGTGCATATATATATATATATATATATATATATATATATATAATGGGCTGACACAATATAACACAAATAGAAAAGAATAGACACATTTAAAAGAACACTCACACGGTAAATTGTTCGAGCTTTCGGCCCTCTCAGAGGCCTTCTTCAAGAGAGACTGGCAGAGAGAGAGAGGCAGTCTCTCTTGAAGAAGGCCTCTGAGAGGGCCGAAAGCTCGAACAATTTACCGTGTGAGTGTTCTTTTAAATGTGTCTATTCTTTTCTATTTGTGTTATATTGTGTCAGCCCATTATTGTGCCGCTCGTGTGAGTTTTTCCGTACAATCGTTATATATATATATATATATATATATAGACACATGAATATGAAAATATGTGTGTGTATATATATATATATTTATGTATATGTACATATATATATATATATATATATATATATATATATATATATATATATATATAATTTGACCCTCTCCGGACTACAACCTTGACGTGGTGGAAGGGCTATGCCAGATAGGTCGAAGGTTAGGAGCCGGACGAAGGGTAGTCCACGCAGCGTCTGTTCCCCAGTGAGGCGGCTGCAATGGCGTCTGACCCCAGTGGGGCGGCCAGTAAGTGATGGTGTCACGTTAAAAACACTATTGAGGAAGGCAACGGGAAACCACCTCAATTATCATTCCCAAGATTTACATGATGGACTATACAGAGATTTTGAGTCCTGGCAACTATGGGGCTCGGCTCAATCGGCCGTGTGTCGTGCCCGGCATTGGGGGAGGCAAGGCTTCCGCGGTCGTCATTCCACGAAACCCTTGCAAGGGAAAACCAGCAGCAGCAGGACAGAAGACGCAGGAGAAGAAGACCACATTAGTTAGAATAGGAACGTGGAACGTTAGGACAATGATGAGGACAGGGAAATTGGAGAATGTTAAGCGAGAGATGGAAAGGGGAAATATAGATATTTTAGGGCTATACGAGGTGAGATGGAAATATAGCGGGGATTACTGGAGTGATAAGTATAGAATAATATACAGCGGCGGGGACGAGAGCAAACGAGGGGTTGCCATAGTATTAAATGAAAAGGTAGGAAGAAGCGTAGTCAACATAGAGCAGGTAACGGATAGAATACTACTAGTGGAGATAAAAGCAGAACCGACGAACTTGGTTATTATTCAGGTATACATGCCACCAAGCAACCATAAGGAAGAAGAGGTCGATAGTATTAACGATCAGTTAGAGGACATGATCGCGTGTGTTCCTGCAGGGAAACATTTGATAGTGATGGGGGATTGGAATGCGACGGTAGGCGAAGGAAGAGATGGTGACAAGGTCGGGGACTACGGTTTAGGCATGAGGAATGACCGCGGGGAGAAAGCAGTTGAGTTCTGCAGGAGAAGGGGGTTAATCATCACCAACACTTGGTTTAGACACCACAAAAGACGCAGGTATACATGGAAAATGCCAGGTGACTCAGAAAGGTATCAGCTAGATTATATCCTTGTTAAACACAGGTTTAGGAACAGTGTGATAAATTCGCACAGCTTCCCGGGAGCGGATGCGGACTATGACCACAATTTAGTTGTTATGAAATGTAACGTCCGTTTCAGAAAGATAAGGCAGGGGCGGCGGGTTAGAAAATGAAATGTAGAAGCATTAAATGGTTTGAAAAGGAAGGAATACAAACAGGCGGTAGAGAAAATCATGGAGGATGGTAGAGAGCTAAGTATTATCGAAGAAAAATGGGAATGTATCAAGAAAGGGTTGTCTAAAGCCGCAAAAGACACGATTGGAACCGTTAACGCTAAAAGGACTAGGAAACCATGGATCACGGATTATATGATTACAAAGATGGATGAGCGGCGAAAATGGAAGAATGTAAATACAGAATTAGGCAAAATGAAGTACAAAGAATTGAGCAATAAATTGAGGCGGGCAACAAATAAAGCAAAATAAGCATGGTGGAAGACGTAGTGCGAGGATATGGAAAGTCTGCAGAGGAAGGGTGAAATAGGTGCGCTGTACAGCAAAGCTAAATCATTATCGGGAAGTAAGAAAGGAAGATCTATTCTAACGGTTAGAGATAAGGCGGGTAAGGTAATAGTTGACGCAGGAAAGATCCAAGAGAGATGGAAGGAGTATATAGAAGAACTATATAGTAAAGCACTTAAACCAGCAAAGTTGGACGTTGAAAAAGAATATGACGCAGAGAAAGACAGCTTAGGTCCAAGCATACTAGACAATGAGATAGAAAGGGCATTAAGGGAGATGAAACTAAATAAGGCCGTGGGGGTGGATAACATTCTTGTGGAACTTTTAAAATGCTTAGGAAAATGTGGGAGGAAGAGGCTATATGGGCTGATCCGTAGTAATTATGAGGAGGGAATCTGGCCGGAAGACTCTGTGAGATCAGTTTTAGTTCCTATTCCGAAAAAGGTAAAGGCCACGTCATGTGAGGACTACAGGACAATTAGTTTGATATCCCACGCAGCTAAAATTGTTCTCAGGATCATAAACAAAAGGATAGAGAGTAGGGCAAATGAGTACTTAGGGGATGATCAGTTTGGGTTTAGGAAGGGTAGAGGTACGCGTGATACCATTGCAATAATGAGATTATTAATCGAGAGGAATATAGAACACAACCAGGAGGTATTTGCCTGTTTCTTGGATTTCGAGAAAGCGTTTAATAGAGTGAATTGGGAAAAACTAATGAGTATATTGCAGAAAATAGGAATAGATTGGAGGGAAAGGAGGCTAGTCCGCAACCTGTACATGTCTCAGACTGCTCAGGTGCGAGTGGGGAACGGGGAGTCCGGTTGGGCAGTGTTAGGAAGAGGTGTAAGGCAGGGTTGCCCATTATCACCGTTGCTGTTCAACTTGTATGCAGAGGAAATGATCAGAGAGGCATGGGAAGAACTGGAGGTGGGAATGAAAGTTGGCGGGGAATTCGTAAAATCAGTTAAGTTCCCTGATGACCAAGCTTTAGTTTGTCAGTCAGCCAAGGGGTTGCAAGCATTGCTGAGTGAATTGGAAATTCAGTGCGGCAGGTATGGGATGAGAATCAATATTAATAAAACAAAGGTTATGCGATTTTCTAGAAAAAAAAAGGCTAAGCTAAACATAAAAATAGGATGGCAAAAACTAGAGCAGGTAGAACAGTTTACGTATCTCGGTAGTGTTTTGGACCAACACGGTCAAAGTAGTAAGGACGTAAGGAGAAGAATTGCGCTAGGCAAAGAGGCTTTCACAAGGAGGAGGGAGTTGATGACGGGGACGCTGAGTAAGGATGTTAAGAAAAGACTCGTAAAAACTTTGATATGGAGCGTAGCTATGTACGGCGCGGAAACGTGGTCATTGAAGCAGGAGGATAGACGTAGACTGGAGGCTTTTGAAATGTGGGTGTGGAGAAGAATGGAGACGGTGAAATGGACAGAGAAGAAAACAAACGAGGAAGTACTTGGTATGTTGGGCGAAGAGAGGGGTTTGTTGGGAGCAATCCTATGGAGGCAGGGAAAGTGGATGAAGAGGGTGTTGACCGGCAGCGGGATGTTGAAGACTGTAATTGAGGGGAGAATTTTAGGCAAACGAGGAAAGGGAAGGAACAGGATAGGAATGTTGGACGGGATGAAGGGAGGAAGAAAGTACTCAGAGCTGAAAAGGGACCTAATATAGTAGGATGTTGTGTTTTGCTAGGGGTCACAAATTATTTAATTAATAATTATGTCCATCCAAAAAACCTACCTTAACCGGTAGATTACCTAATATTATAAATAATATATATTTGAGTATATAGTCAAACTTCATTCCCTTCCGGGGTAGACAAAGCCAAAAAGTCTGATATATGGTAATTTCAGGAAAATTGCTTGCAGTTTACTCGTACTTATTTATTCCGTACTGTTCCGTCGTTTTTCATTATCCTGTATTTTGGCCTCTGTCACCTCTATATTTTTTTCAGGCATGATCTTCTGTTCCTAAGGCTTATAACAGTGGTTTGACATTTGATTCAAACAAATTCAAGAAATTTTCTTCTTATGCTACAGTCGTTCAAAACACTAACTCCACTCTCGTATCTGTGAGTTAATTCGACATTCATCTATTCTTACAACATGACAAAACCTGTGAGGCATATTTTTATCACACTTTTCTATTACCTGTTAGTTCCATTTACATTACCCCATAACTCACTTATCCCTCGTCTCATTACTTCTATTTTAATCATAAACACTTCAGAAGTATCCAATACCCACCGTATTAAGCCGAACGTTATGTCTATTTTGTTTATATATCTGCCCATGCGGGAATGTGTACACTATAGTAGACTGGGAGCAGTTTTTCTGCCGTCGGCAAAATTTCATCTTTTTGCGATCCATACACACTGCTAACAACCTTTTCGTCGAAATTAGTTCTTCTTTTAATCTCTCCATCGATGTTATTACCCTTTGCAAACATTCTACTAAGCTATAAAATCCCATCCACTTCTGTGATTTCGCTGTCTCCTCTCATAATGCAACCACTCTTACCATTCTCCTTATCAAATAGGACCACTTTCGCTTTGGATTATAAAAATATAAAATTTATATGAAATATATATGAAAAGGGTGGTCCTAAATCAGAGACCTGCGAGAGCATGATAATTTAGGAGCAAAACAATGGTTACTATTTATTTATAACATCCCAAATTAATGATTTTTTTAATGTTTACAAAACGACCACAAATTTTTTCAATTGAGTATTTATCTCTATCTTGAAGGATATTTGCTTAATGTTGGGAAAATTATTGATCTTTAATGTTATTTCTAAAGAAGTTTTAGGAAATGCATCAATTTAGAAGTATAAAAACGGCACTAAAAGTCTCCCTATCCAAGTAGCGATAAATAAAAGCCAGGCTAAAGATTTTAGTGGGGTACGGTCCATGATATTTTTCTTCTGGTACCGAGAGATTTATTGAGATAACACATCATCTCGGTAGAATAAGTCAGAAGGTTAAATCAGAAAGAAAAGACACCCATATGGATGCATTTATCTCTGGTTTATCTCTGAAATTCTTGACTCCTTTCAAAAGAACAGGGGAAGCTAGTAGATGATATTAAATAGAATTTTGTAATATAGCCTACAAAAACCTTTTTTAATCTGCCATTCTTTTTACAAAAGACTCATTTTGCTTCCCTATAACATTATGAAATATTTGTGTCCTGCCTCTTTTTTTCTAAACACTTATGTGATGCTTAGGAATTAATGACCTATGCACAATATAAGTCTTTTTGTTATTTTTTCGTGGTTTTGTTATTAATTATTAATATGGCATTATCGAGCCGTGAATTTACTTGGATGATCGTATGGTTTTTCTAAATAATTTTTATTTCATTTAGACTGGCCAACCACTACTCTTCGATTACTCAGTTGTCATCAAATAATTATATTTGAGTTAGTCGGTAGGTGTCGTACACATATGAAATATTATAGGCTTAAAAATATTATTCCCTTGTGGCAGGAGATTTCACAGCCCAATCTACTCGTAGAAGTTATAATAAATGAAACTTCTTTGATATGCCGTTAAAAACTAGAAAATAAATTGAAAAATGATGTGGAGACTACTTTTAGGTGTGGGAGTAATGTGAAAATTAAAGGAATGTGTGTCTATGATTCGTAAAAATTATGTTTTCAAAATTTGCAAAGACTGAGAAAAATCTATTTAATGGTACATGTACATTTATCTTCAAGTTCATATTACTTGCGGTTACTCCTTTTTAATTGAAATATAAACATATTCTAATCTTGATAGAGAGGCTGATATGCGATTTTTACTTCTACTAATAAGACTAGTATTTTCAGTCGGCGTGCCCACAAACTTTCAATAACACACAAGCACCGTCTTAACCTGAGCAAACTGAGATGTGACATAGAAAAGAAGGGAAAATATGAAACTTGGTTTTAGCGATTACGCGAAGTATCGGTGAAAGCCAACACGTGCTACGCATTTGATTTTATCATCTCATTCGACGCCAGGTCACCTGTAAATTCCATCGAGCTCCATCCATCACCCAAACGAGGCAGCCGGATAGCCCGACTATCCCCGATAAAAAAATCAAATGCCACTTAATAAAATACACAGTTTCAGGCGTAACATGGTGAAAATCCTTCATGATGAAAGAAGACACTTAACTTTTCCACAAAGAATTTTTTTATAACGTCCTAGGTTTTGTTACCGCCTGAAGATGTTACGCGGTGACAAAACCTGGGTCGTAATAAAAAAAAATATATTTGGAAAAGCAAAGTCTTCTTTAATCATCAAATCAATTGCCTCAACAAAATCTTTAAGACCGGGGCAACGCAGGAAACTTGAATATCGTCCTTGCAATCCTCGAGAGTGGGTCTTAGGTAACGAGAAAGAATTTCAGAATAAAAAAATGATTATGGATTTTTTAAATGATGCTCTGATAAACTGTAAGAAAAATGTGCAAATTTTGAGGAAAAATAGATTCAAATGTCGTGTGATATATTTGACTTCTGGCATTCATGAATTTTGTGATCTGATTCTCTTCCCGTCTCTGTATAGCTATTACATATATAAACTCCATAGAGAACGAGCATTAATAAACTGAGTCATTCATTTTAGTGACGTCCAATTTTTATCTCTTGTGAATCCACAGGAAAAAATATAAGCATCTTGAGCTTTTCCCGACAATTTATCTCATTTTTCCGTCTTCCTTCTAAAATGATTTTCATGACATCTCGCACGTTTTATACAAAAGAATAATCACCTTCATCAGAAGGCTCATCTCCCATTGAGTTTTTCCCAATGTCCGCACGCGTCAAGCTTAAAGGCTTTGCTGCCGGTTTGACGCGGTTTCCTACCCGTGTTCGCTGCTACTAATGGTGAAAGGGGAGGAAGGAGAGAGATGTGGCATGCTAGCTGCCTCTAGGCGTTTCTATTGCGTTTCCGTCCCACGGTTTTACTAGCGTCTTGTTTACAGCCTTTTTCCAGAAACGTCTTACACCTTCCCTCCGAGAATCGATTACAATAGGGCGCGCAAACATCCCCGCGCACGCATGTTCTCCCACTCCTCATCCATAAAATACCAAGGTGGCATCCCTTTTTAAGAGATGAACCTTTTTTCTTATATATATATATATATATATATATATATATATATATATATATATATGTGTGTGTGTATATATATATATGTATTTATATGGTTTATTATATATGTGTATATATGTATATTTATGTATTTTATATATATATATATATATATATATATATATATATATATACCCACGGCTTCCCTTATTTACGCCTCCTGGGCATTCTCTCCCCTACATTCTCCCATCCACCCTCCAATCCTTTCTTCCCTTCCTCCCCCCCCCCCTCTCTCTCCCCTGAATCCCTCTCCTTGCTGGTACATCAAGAAGAGAGGCAGAGATATGCAGTCTCTCTCTCTCTCCATCTTTCCACTTTACCCCCGCTTCCCCACACTGGTTCGTTCGCACATTTCACCCTTTTCCTCTCCGTTCCCACGTGGCTCTATCCCCCCCCCATTCACATACTCCTGACTCCCTAGGGTTCGAGAGCGTCTCTGACACACTTGTGCAATATCACCGCACTCAGACGGCGTCGCGTTCCCCACCCCTTTCCATTCGCATGGAGCTGGGAATGTGCGTTTGCTGGGAAAGATCGGCCAGAGGGCGACAGGAGGGGGACAGAGAGAAAGGGGAGATGAGGGGAGGGGGGGTAAAGGCACCATAATTCCAAAGGAACGCTCAGTATATCAAGAATTTAATTTATCTCCTTTGAGTTCCAACGGGGCGGACTAACTCTATGAAAATCTTATTACGGCCTCTGCTCCGAAAGAATTTTTTCCTTCCTTTCCTCTCTCGTTCCTTCCTCTCTCTCTCTCCCTCCTATCTTCCCCATCTAAAAATCGCTTCCTCATTTGCGAGAGAGTGGGTCGGTGGAGGAGGAAGAAGCTGCTTTGGACCTCTTTGCGGTCGGAGGGAATGGAAGAGAGAGGGACGAGGCGGGAAATTTTGGATTCCCTGACTTTTCACTCGTCGCGGCTCATGTCAGAAAGCTCGAGGACCGCTCGAGTGTGTGATGAAAATACGTTATTTTTCATGAAAAAAAATAGGTTTGCAATCGAGACACCCAAACAATTTTGGAAGTGGAAAATTGCCTCGCATAATTTTTTGCCCTTTTCACAGCGATGAAATCCCGTGTTTAATGTTTTTCGAATTGGTTTTTAATCCGGGCAAACCCCGTCTATTAGGGATGGAGGGCGTTCTGTCACCTCGGTTTCCACGTTGACGGATTCCCACGATAGGAATTCTCGTAAGAGTAAACACAATCGCGGAATATTCTCTCTACCGGGCAAAGCAGCCGTGCTTTAAGGATTTAGAAATTATGACTGTGATTCCCATAGACGAGCGGAAATAATCCCTGCGTCGAAATTGGCCTGCTGATAACTATTCTGTGGAGCTCACGCACTGGAGAATGAAGGATCTTTTGTGGACATGCTTTTGGCATTGAAAAAAATTGATCCGCTAAATTCAATCATTCCTGGACGGTTTATGAAACATGTAATGAAAATCGTTTCATCATTTCTCTTTGGCGTGGATACTATGTTATTAATTATATTTACGACACTTTTCCAAATTGACGATTTAGTCGTAGTGATATTCCCAAAATTTTTATTCTGATTTTTATCTTTGTAAACTAATGCAATACGAATTAACACAGTGTTGCGAATGCTAAGTAAAGTGTAAAAATCCAGATGATGTGCTCATTAGTGAATATCTCAGATCGATACGTCATTATCCCAGGAAACTCCTGTCCAAATTTAACATTGTACTCTTAGGACTTTAAGCCACAGTTTTAAATGTCTCTCTCTATAGATTTACCAATGTGGTGATTAGTGTTCATATATACTGATTCGTAGAATAATACATTAAAAAATATATCAATTTCTGCCTAAAACAGTAAAGAGAATTTTAATTAGACGTTTTGAAGAGCAATGGGTTATAATAATTGCTCAATAGATACTTCCATTCGTAAAATATTTTCGATAGTACGCGTATGATAGGCTATTTGTTGAATTAATGAAGAAATTGAACCAAGTTTTCTCCTTTAATGTTAAATGAACTAATTAGCACTTTATTGAATCTATGAAATGACGTTAGAATCATTTATTGAGTAACTATCAATTTTATCCCGCGGAATTTAATGTCTCTTTGTGGAACACTATCATTATACTTGAGTGAATTTCATATGAATGAATGGAAAAAAACGTGTGCCATTATTCTTTAAACAATTACATGTTTTATGAATTGAGGATATAATTTCCTATTATATGAGAATAAGCTACTTTATACATGACAAGTATTGACTGTCCAGATCAGTTATCATGATATTCTAGAAAATAACTTGGGTAAAATAAGAAATTCTTTAAAAATGTAATTAACGCAAAGATTCGTTCAATAGATGAGGTCACCTCGCACTAAGCCCTATGACATGAAGGACGCAGGGTATATATGAGGTCAGAGGGGTCGTTTCCGCAGTAAACTGAGATAAATTGCATAGCTTAGGTGAAGCGTGACGTGCCAAAAATTACCCGAGAGTCAAGACCGGCACTGTCTGTCAGTAGTAGAATATATTACCACGCCTTTAGCTAACTGATAAATGTTACTTGTGTCTGGTCTATTTACCTTCAGACTGTTGTTTCCTTCAACGCGTTCATTATTTGCTTTGGAGAATGTTCTTACATGTTCTGGTTTTGCTTAAAAATTATTTATACGTGACGTTCCACATTTTTTTTTATTAACCATCCCCTCGAAATTAATGACTTTCAGGATTCCTATCGCTAGTGTCACTATAAATGATTACCGTCAGTTGAAAAAATTGTTTTTGGGTTACTTACATTTAAATGGTGCTTGGCCATCCAGGGCCGGGGTTTGTGGTAGATCATGATAAAATGTGAGTTATCTAACGCCAAAGTTAAGTGTTACTTAGTTGTAAGTAATCATTAAATATGTTAAATAATTGAAATAATGAAAATAATCTTATCGATAGCTACTTAATCATCATTCATATCTAGGAGTTACAGATTTTACACGGATCTTAATTCCCTTGTTTTCAGACTCGATTCGTAATGCAACCTAAAAAGTTAATCCGGACCACGCAAACCAGTTGAGTACCATTTATGTTTCTTTACACCATAGTAATCAACCCTATCAAATCAATTGGTTTGATAGGTTAGGTTAGAGCTTATTTAACGGTAAACACATTGCATTGTGAAATCGACATATCAGGTTAGGACAGAGAAGTTCGATTCCTTGTATGCCTGTGGTTTCCCAGGAAAGATTGGTACCCGAAATAATCATCCAGCTTAAGCGAAACCGAGGGTGCACCAATACGTCTCCGTTAATCAAACCCGAGCCCTTTGACCACTAGATAACGCAATTGGTTATTATTTAAACAAACGGAAAGAGTACCAATGGTAGTCGATGAAGTACCACACTTACTCCGCCCTCAGATGAATGATAGGTTGAGCGAGATGAAACCAAGAGCGTGCCTGAGGACTTATATGATCCTGGGAACTATCCTTTAGGTGGAATTTCAAATCAGAGGGAAGCCAAACTTTCGGAATCGATTTCTGAGAACCTTAAATATTCATCGCTGAAACCTCGCTCTCATGGACAGCAACAAGCTTCTGAGGTCGGAGTTGTGAAACATGTTTCATAATTAATATATGAAAATCTTTTGCCAACATATAACTGGTTAATCAGACATTATGGGTCACTCGATACCGTGTTAACATGATATCATTCAATGATAAACTCCAACTCTTGCAATTTGCTTGGGCCTATAATGAAATTTTGTTGCGCGCTTGTCATTTATTATGTATACAACAGGAATCGTTTCTGCTATAATTATTCATTTGCGAAGTAATAAAGTCAAACTGCATGCTTTAAAAAAAACGATGGGTATGTTCCTTGTCAAAGCAAATATCTCTCGTATAGTAGCCCATTTCATCAGTCATCTGAGTGCCCACCAACGTCAATCTTGCGCCTATCAAAAAACATGTACAGTGGCAAAAGCGGCAGTCAACCAGACATCCCAATAAATGTGAGATACAATCGTTGGAAAACCGAAATTGGTAATTTTCCACAAAAAGGTTTTGTGAAAAATCACCACGTTTCTTTATTCAGTGTTCATGAATTTTCCCAAAATAGAGCCTGGAATCATCGAATTCACGATCATTGGTTGGATTCTTTTAAAAAGAAAATTTCCAAAGCATAAATACAAATTCAATAAAACAAGCGTTATTTTTTTAGCAGAGCCGTGAAAATGCAGAATATTTTTGTCCTGTTTTTTTTGTAATTTTCTGCTTGCTTCAAATATTGTATTCATTTGTCACTTCAAGATTTATTTGTATATTTTTGTTCAAATGTGTATTTATTACATGCATTTTTCTTGACTCACTTCTTTATCTTGTAGCCGTTCTCTTCTTTGAGTGTTTTTTTTTCAAATACTGCCTTAGGTTTGAAGTGTGAGTCACGTCCGACAACATTTTTCCATATTTCCCTCTTCTTCTTCCGCATAGAGCATTAACTCCTAGTTTCCGATGGAACTTAAAGCCGTAACTCGTGCGACCTGATTTCCCGATGGCCTTCATTTTTCACGGTCGTATTTAACCCACTCTAAAGCCGCTCTATTCTTTAACCCATATATGCCTTTTCCCACAGATTTTTTTTTTGGCGACCTTTAAACTTACGTTCGCGCACTGTGAGGTGCGGCGCTATGTGAAGTGTACTGCGGCATGTTGAATAAAAACATCCAATAAGGATTACCTACTATCGGCTTTTGGGAGCTATTGAATATCGCGTTAAAAGAAACATATTTCGAACAATTTTATTAATGCTCCAATGAACGGAATTGAAGTGAATATCTATTGCACAATAAAACATCCGTATTCATTATCAATAAAAAAAATCCTCAGCTATCCCGTGAAACTGAATGAGCATATACCCTTTTGCAATTTTAATTCCTTAGTGATGGAGGCAAAAGCATTGCATTTAAAAGATGACTTGTCGGCCAGAAAATTTAAAATGGAAACAATTATTTACCGGGCATTGTGGAACGTACATCCTGGATATCAAATTGTCCATCCGAGAAAATGAACAGAAAGTGTGATCGCTCACTTTGTTTAGTGTTTATCAATTCAGTTCATCTTTCCGTAAGAACAACAGATGTGTTTTATTTACGTGCCCATAATGTAAAAAAATATGTCGCTGTCATATTTGCGAAATAGAATTATCCTCAAGTTTTAGCTCAAAACTTTCGTGCCCAACTTTGGTCTAACGGTATACGTAATGTATGAAAGGGAATTAAGCCTGCTTTTATACAAAATAGCGTCATGGAATGATTAAAATTATGGAAACATATATGCATGTGGCACAATTACACTATTCGTAGTGAACACCGATGCAAGCATAATGCAACCGAAGTTTTGCTCACTGAGAAGTCATTACGCCCCACGGGTCTCGTGCAGGTGATTCATTCCAACGTTAGAGTCACCGGAGTGGAAATTGTAGGCTAGACCTAGGCATTAGAGTTACTCTTTCCACTTAATAAACACATCCATAGAGTGGAGGCAAACTTTCCCAAGGCATCACCCAGATGGATGGATGTAGGCCTACGGACGCTTCAGCATTTTATTAAAGACGCCGTAGTTTTAATGCCTAAACGTATTAATACACCATCAAAGGATATTACTAGGAAACTTTTTTCAATAGTATTCAATAAGCCTATAAGTTAAAAAATATATGATTCCTCTCAACATTGGTAAATTATAAAACATACGTATGAATACAATGCACAAGTATGCACGTATATGAATATCACCCGGAATTCTTTCGGGCGATTCCCGTGGTGGATACGCCCTATAAATTATTTCACGTGCATCCTGAAAGACCTTAAACCAGAAACTAGAAACGATATTTCATCGCTGTTTTTCTTCCGCTTTTCCTGGCGACGGCAGCGTTAAGTTTTGGCAAACATCCAGAAGAAAGGAATACTGCAGTAATCGAAACGCCATAGTGCCCGTGACATTGCAGATATCAGGCCTTGACCGGAATAGAAAATACTTTCTAATTAGGTGTACGGTATTCCTTACCTATATATCAAGAAAAGGGGTTATGGTGTGTGCGCAGAAGCAGAGAGATAAGGCGATATACAGTTTATCAGTTAATATATATATATATATATATATATATATATATATATATATATATATATATATATGCTATCTTATTCTATTTTGAGTCAGTGAATTCTGATGGAAGATTTTGTTGATAAATTTTAATATAAAATGGTTCATATTTTTGCATGAGAATATGTCGTTGTGCCTATTTCTACGCTTATATCCAAAAAACAAGTTTATTTGCCACCCTAAATAAAATTTTATGTAAAAGAAATATAATATTGACTTACAGATTCATTCTTGTCATTTAGCATTGTACAGTTACAGCATAGACGCATACTTACCAGCATTATTACGCCCAAAGGTTAATTATGCAGGGAAATACAGAGATGAGAGAATATTTGATTATTGTGGCAAGTTAGTATATTAAGTGAATTTCCATTCAGAGAAGACAGAATTACATTCACCAGTACAATTTCTTGTGCCACCTGTAGTTTTGCAAGAAGGTCTGATCACCCTCTTGAATTTTTAGCCAAGACTTCCAATAACATCACCCGAATTTCAACCTGAGATCCTTCGACCAGTAATCGAATTTTCCACGTATCAAACCACCGCGCTGCCCCGCATGAATATGCAACGAATTTTCCTTGCTGGGTCCGGAATAAAACACTGCATTGAATGGGAACCTGCGAGAAATTTTCACCATTTGAATTTTGAAAGAGGTTTCGCCGTGTATCTTTCCTTTGCTGGGTGCAAAATGTTTTTAAATTACTTCCTTTATTCAATTTATGAACAATTACTAGGATTGTGATGAATTCAAAATTTCATCTTGCTTGTCTAATTATTCAAAACACTAAGATTTTTCAGTTTAAATCACGACTTGATGACAAAAATCTTTTTAAAAAACGGTTTCATAAAATCCTAACACCCATTTGTATATATCAGATCTTAGAGGCCACGTATATTTTTCGCTGGGATAAACACAGGCCTGTATTCCAATTGCATAACAATTTATATATTCCCACCGGCATGCAAGCATTGCATTACAAGCGTTCAAGTTCAAAAGGTGTTTATTTATCCAAGCAGTTTTACATAGTTTTAACAGCAATATAATAACAGTAACATTTTGATAAATCATAGCAATGCAACTGACAAGGAAGCCCTGTTATGGGCAATATGCCTCTTCAGGGTCTATATCGGTTGCTGTTAGAGTTTGCGTTCAGCGATTGCAGAAAGAAAAAAAAATTTTTGATTTTATTCTGGAACTCTTTTCTTCGGGGTAGCATTGACCTGGCATTTGCCCGCGGCGGGAAAACCCTCCTCAGACCGCCAGAAAGAGCAGGAGAGAAGTATATGTGTATTCTCAGGGGAATAAATACTCATAGCGCACTACTTCCTCATCGAGTCATACCTGGTCAAGCTCATAGCAAATATAGTTTTTTCATTGTCCCATTCTAACTTTTCCAAAAAAACTTCTTGAGCGGTTTGAACTTTTATTCATTTGCATAATATACAAGAACCTGCTGGGTTTATTCACGAATTGTAAGTTTACGGACAAACACCTTTCTCATTATAAATCATTCTCTTTCTCATCTCAATATAAATCATCAGTTCAATTACTCGTGCTTCAAGGAAAAAAATTTGCCTTCTTTTTCTTTAAAAAAAACAGGCATTGACTGCCTCAAGGATATAGTTTTTATGTCCCGAGCCAAGAAAATATATTTTAGAGAAATGATGAAAGGAAGAGAAATAACTGGAAACTTCTCGAGAATTATTAAAAATATTCTCCAAAATATTTTACGAATCGGATATGGGTCAAATTTCTGTTTCAGTCATATTTACTGTAATCTCTATATTTAAAAATGGGTTTGATAATTTTTAGCTGAAACTTAATTTAATTGTCCATCTGAATTCAAAACGCAATGTGGTTTTAAAAGTGGCAACACCTAAATGTCTTTCTTAATCCGATTCATGTAATACTGAAGTGAATTCATTAGTTTACGGTAAGATATAATGAGGATGACGTCTATGTACGTTTCTTTAACTCTCATAGACTGAGCTGTAAAAGAAGATATTTTGGCATAGCAAATATAAGCAGTTCTAAAGTGCATACTAACATCAGCCAGGTGCCTTAATTATCCCTTTGAAGGGAGAAAGCGATCATGAAGGGCCTCCGAATTCGTTAGGGCTGGACCGCCGGCAGACTGGGAATAGACCGCTGACTTCGGACACCCATCACAGCCGTCAGAGAGAGGCGGTTGTGTGACGACATCTTTTAATTCATAACACATATGACTAAGACCTTTATATCATATTAAAATGGAAAAAGTGAAAAATGAGGCGTGAGATTATAAAAAGAAATCCAGTAATCGGAGGCGAAAAGCTTAGCTTCGGAGAAAAATAATTTTAATATGAATTTCCCCCAAAGCATGAACGTCCCCATTCGTTGTGGTGACATCACTCACTCCATGGAAGGATTGATGCCTCATGAGTACCGCCGTCAAAATTGAATCTCTCTTATGTCATTGGAAATTTAGGCATCTCCGATGGTTGATGGATCATGCGGAAATAAATTTCAACCCGTCATTCGAAATCCGCATTGTCGGGTGCCGTTTTGTGGGTAATTTTATTTTAAGCGCTTGGCAATGAAAAAATCCATTGACGATGAAGTATATAAATAAACCATTTTATTCCATCGCCGATTGTTGGATTTTTGCGGAAAACCATCAGGGTGAATTATAGGTGTTGGCATCCGTTTACCCTGATTAATTGGTTCACGTTGACCTCTCTGGTTGAATCAGGTAAAAACTTTCCACGGCAGAGAGAGAGAGAGAGATAGCTAAGCACCGGAAGGCTTTCAAAGTTGGTGGTAGACCGTGAAATCCACGGAGAATTCGTCGAAACAAGATGAGAGGCGCGAGAACTAGAGTTGACAAGCATAAACTTCCGATTATCCCCCGACTCAAAGAAGATGATGGGAGGGAGAGGGTAGCTTGTTAATTTTCCTCCGACCCCTCCCTTTCGCTCACTCCGTCTCTCCGAAATCCCTCGGTTTAAAAGGGAAAGGGCCGCTCAAAGGAAGCTGCCTTAGGCGATTCTGAAACAGTTTGGCGTATGCGCGCCTTCTAGACAAGGGCATGGCGTATTTCGCGGTTCGCCAGCAATACGGGAAAGCATTCCGGTGCCCTGCTTATCTCCCCCTCTCCACCTTTCATCTTTTCGCCAGGGCTTTACGAACGGCTAATGGCCCTGAGACTCATTTTCGCATCCTTCGAAATGGCCTGGCACAGGTCGATGAGAGCCCTCACGTCTTTGGCCCCGTTTCAGAACAACATATATTTTGATGGACGATCATTCCCTGCTCTCGTTTCAACGCAATTAACTAATCACGATTCACTGCTTATTGTAGTCCGTGGAAATGACGTAACAAGTTAAATCAACAAAGTGGGCATGAAAAATTATTATAGAATATAAATAAAATCATGAATATATATGTCGATGATGTAGACGCACTCACAAGAGCAATCTATATCATTTAGATGGCACAATAGAACAAAATAAAATAGATAATATGTAAAAGGACACTCACATTGTAGATTGGGAGTATCCGAATTTTGGGTGGTACAAGCCATCTTTCTCGGGGAAGAGAAGGAAGGAACTTCGCAGAATGGAATCGAGCAGATCAGAAGTGCAAAAATATTTCCTAGATCGGGGCTTGGACACTGGATTTTTCCATTTGCTTGGCCGATGCTCTAACCACTGCAGCTATCGTTGAAATGTAATTTTGACTGAAATCTGCGGGGGATTTATGCAACCAATTGTCCCAATTCCTTTGCCAAGAGATGGAGTTAGGGAGCTGTTTCGCCCACCAAAGTAGAAATAGACGACACATAAGAAGAAAGGACAGTAGGAGGGCAATCATACAACGTCAAAGAGGATGGAAACAGTGCGTTTCGTGGAACGCATAGTCAGAAGAAGAAGACAAGCCACATTGCCCAAATACACATTCAAACACGAAAACCTGTCATATGACGAACAAATATTCATTCACATGGAAATAAATATAAGGAAAAGGGATGGGAACACATGTAAAGGGCGAATACAGTAGAGGTGGGGAGGGCGGAATCAAGCAGAATACAAGCGCAAAAATATTTCTGCTCAATTCCTCCATCGCCACCCCTCCTGTGTCTGTCCTTTATTTCTATATAGTTCTTATCCATTTTTCCTATATCTGTGTCCATGTGGATGAATATTTTTTCGCCACATGGCGGGATTTTCGTCTTTAAATATGTGTGTGTGTATATATATGTATATATATATATATATATATATATATATATATATAATAGAAAGAAGGGTAAAGGAATTGAGGTACAACTCGAATGTTGACAATTTTTAGACCCTTTTGAAAGAGCCTATTTATGTCAAATGTATATCTTCGAAAGTGGATGAAGTCATTCGAAGCAACAAATGAATGTAAACATTAATACAGAAGAAATCACAATTGTATTCAAATGTCAGCTGTATTGGAGGCAGTAAAGCGGAACGGCCATATTTTATATATATTTGGAGTTCTTTCTGTATGAGTCTGTTGATGTCAAGAGTAGACTTATGAAATTGGAAGGGGTCTTGGCTTAAACAACCACCACTAGAATTATTGGTTTATTATATATGCCTTTTTATTCCTGATGACACCATTGTTGACAATTAAAAAATTAAAAATTACGAAAATTGCCTATCTTCCTCTCAGTTACATGTAAAAGAAATGCTCATTGAACAGAAACTTAACACATATGATATATATGTATGTATATATGTATATGTATATATATATATATATATAGTATAATTAGTTGATGAATTTAAATAGAAGCTTATAAAGAGAATGGGAGACAAAGAAATTTCAAGGAAAGCAGAAGTTAAAATATTACGTCCGTAAAATTAAAGATATGACAACATTTTTTCCCTGCGGACTGCTGTTCAAATGTCATTACGTATTTTTTATTTAAAGATGAATGTGAAGCGTAAAAAATTACAATACCAAGTCCATTTATTTCGTCCGTGTGTTGATGGCAATATTTCATCGTTTAGCTAACAATTGTAAATCGACATCCTCTCCAGAATGATCGTCGCTCGGAGGGAATAGTTTGAAAATAGGAATTTCTGACTTTTCATAGGAAAAATACTAAATTCTTACAATAAAGTTTGGTTGGGAGAAAGATTGGCCCACATCAGCCAATTCCCCTCTATAGAATTACCAATAGTATGATAAAATGTTTTCCACATGTGAAATTTCTTTATTGGTTCTCGGAATTCTACCATCTACGAAAAGATGACATCAATAAATATGTAAATATTGATCTTCCAAAAGCCACTGACTGCCATCACATTACCAATTTTTCTTTCATAAGTGACTGCGTTAAGCGTACTTAACTATATGATACCGTAAAAATGCTAAATACACCCTTTGGTGTTCCAGAAAAACCACTTTAAATTTGGCCATGCTCCAGAAGAAAAAGCTGTTTTTCTCGTAGGAAATCTCGTAAATTTTAAAGCCTTTTGACATGTTAGACAATCATAGAATACTTTGGTTGGTCACGCCTCATCATTTTACTGTCGCAATGCGAACTTGAAAACTTCTTGCGAAAACATGGGCTCTCCCTTAAGCGCTCCCTGCCATAAAACCGTTGAAATATCATTTCCATCATATTTATATCATTGATTCATCTTATGAATACCAGGGATCGAACAGGAAAGTGTCTCGGCGGTCGATGCAAACTCCAAAATAAACATGGGGCCACTCTGAAAACCACCCTGTGACGGAATCCGAGCATATCCATTTTAAATATGTCCTCCCTCTCCTATCTTTGGGCATTGTTACGTACTAATCGGTACCTCTCTGGAGAAACTAATCTTTGGCAAGCTCAAAATTGGATAATATGGGAATAAAAATGTGAAGGTAGGATGTTTTCTCTCTTTATCAAAACAAACACGATAAATTAAATAAAAACGCATTACTACGGGTATTGGGGATCCTCCTGGGGAAAATTTGACTCAAATACTGAACTGATAAAAAAAAGAAGCAGATTTTTTTTGATGAAATACTCCGCTCAAGGAGTCACAAAATTATTGCATAATGAGAGTCGCAAAATCAAGACATAAAGGTATGAAGTTGCTTTAATCTTGTCGCAAAGATATAATTCAGGAGGATTTACTCACAGCATTGCTCTAAACAAAATCTCCAGCTCCGTAGGCATTAGAATGGCATTAATACACTGGCTTCTCTGCCAGAGGACCAGAGATTGAATCCCGGAGATGGTGGAATTTTTCAATGGTATTCCGATCACTACCTGACGTGGTTACCATATAGATAAATAGATAACGCAGTCCGTTGAATGTGATGTTAAATTGTTGACTCCTTGGTGCCTTTCATTAAGATTAGGCTAATGCCGACGCCGGGTTTCTCTGCACCCTTCCCATTCTCTAAATACTCTACCCATGCCAAATTACCCACCTATAATTGCCCAATGCCCGATAGAGCAAATTAAAGGCCTCAACTGTCGGTCACTTCCGTTAATAGCTACGGCTACCAGCTACAAGTTAAGAGAAAAGGGCAATGTATTGGGGATTATTCAAGTAACAGTTTTTCGCTCGAAAACTCGCGACCACAAACGAATAAACAAACAGGTTTATTCACATCTACCCTTCGTATACTACATATCCCCTCGTTTTTCTTAAGTAACGCCCAAACACTCCCGATCTCTGTGGTGATCATGGTAAGATCTTTTGATAAACCTTTCCATATCATTACTATGAGGAAATTTAAGAATCACGAAGTACGATAACTGACAATTCGAGATTTTAATTGAGTGAATTGATTTCCTTGGCTCGTTACAAGAATATCGTCAGCCACACTACAAGTCCTCTATTTGAATTTATTATCAAATACACTGAACCACATCACCCGAAACACAGAAGAGGACTGAAAAGATACTTATATATTTTCATCTGACCTTTCCGTATGGGAAGACGAAACGGAATTTTTGTTTTCACTAATTGAGTTTCAGTTTTGAGGAATACGCCTCGAATTTTCCAATAGGGGAAAAGCGCAGTTATGTAATGGGACCACCATCATCGGAGAATCCTTAGTACCACACTCATCTCCGTGCTGGGTACTGCGTAGGTCGTATGACTCGCGTGGGCGTCGCCCGCCTTTTAAGGCCGCCTCTCTTCGTGTGCCCTCACGCAGCGGGTGCATTCCTCTCGGAACTGTAAACAACGTATCCGCCCGCGGCCACTCGCGAGGGTATCAAACTCCTCCAGATGACACCGTGAGGGGTAGTGACAGTGCCTGACGACGCAGAGTAGAACGGAAGAGAGCGGGGAGGTTTGGGGGAAGGACGGGGGGGGGGAGAAGAGAAATGGGAAGGGGGAGAAAGTAAGAAGAACGAGGGCGCGAGGGAAGGCGAGAGAAAGATTGAAATATGCTGCGAGGAGTCCCTCTCTCAAAGTTGTCGAGGCTCTCCGACCCTCTTACCCCCCCCCCGCACCCCCCTAACCCCGTGCCTGCCTGACGTAACACGCTTTGAGCATATGTTGTGGAGATGGCGTGGGCTACGCCCAGGAGGTATTCCCTGCGATCGATGGTCGCTTAGTAACGTGCTCGCTGTGCGTGTGTATGCCAGGCGGGGTAGTCTTCGAGATATCGAGTGGTGGGTATCGGAATACCTCCACATGGAAGTAGCCAGTCAGCTGGTTTCCAGTTTTTCATTCTCCCAGGCGTGCCACAACTGTCAGACCTTCCTCTATCCCTCCCTCCACACCCTCCCCTCGCTGGCTACCTACGTTGAAAGGGGAAAGCCGGATTCGGATTTTTATCTCCCGGACGAAATAGCGTCGAAGATTTTTCCCTCTCTCCTCCCCACCCCGATCATCCTCTCTTCTTCCAGTACACTTTGATTGGAAGGGAATTAGCTCACCCGAAGCGGGTTCTTCCAGTCTGACTGGGGGAAAGTAGTAATTTTCGCTCTCTGAACGAGAGATTCTCTTGCACAGCCTCTTCTACCTTCGATCAGACTTCTTCTCGCCATAACCCTGGTGTGTTGGAGGGGGATATAAAAAGAAAGGGTGAGGGGGGGTACTTCTGTATGGCACCCACGCACGTCCTGAGGCAAGAAATCGACAAATGAAAGATCTCTCGCGCGATAAGTAATTTACGGCTCGTGAAATTTTATTATTTTTTTGCGAGCCGCTTCTCAAGGAGTAGTTACGCATTCCACGCGCACGGCGTGATATATAATACATATGTGCTTTGTACACATAACCCGTCCCCTCGCTCTTGTCCGGGGAAAAGCCAAAGTCGGAGTTGTTGTCAAGCGAAATGGAAACGTCTCGTTCCGTTGTCGAAGGAAGCCCGTGAAATAATACGAGAATGGAAGATCTGTGTAAGTATATCCCACACGCAGGAGTTCCATATTTGAGCATAATGGAGAATCAATCGGGTTCTTCCCTTTCGTGTAGCGAGCCATTATTCCGATGTTTACCGTATCTTTGTCAACCACCACCCCATCGGCGAGCCAGGGTTCCTACCATTCGGAGTTTATGGGAACTCATTTTTGTCCCATGTTTCCTCGGCCCAGTGAATACGTCTCCTGGGTATATGGCGATGAAATAATGTGCGTGATGCTCAAGATCTATATTTTTAATGTTCTTTCATCTTCTATGTGCTACATTATGACTCCTTATCCAGTTTGAAACGAAAACTAGTGCTTAGGTTTTTTTTGAGGGAGATATTATCTCACAACTAAGTGCTCATGAGAGGTGCTTACTTTTAAATGCATTCCTAAGACTCGTACTGTCTCTCAGTTCTATTCATTATCTATTATCTATCGCATTCTTTGGTAACTATTTTTTAAGCTACACCGTTGCAAAGATTTAATTATTTGTTCAAGGAGTGTAATATTTTTGATTTTTAAGTCTGCTGAAGTCAAAATATTATTTGTTATAGTCAGAATATTACCTCATAATGGCATTAATACAAACCGTTTAATTATAGTCGTATTTATGAGACCATTCGCAGATCTAATAAATTCTTTCTTCATTTATATTTGCTCGTATGTTGGATGGAACGTTTTCTTGAGACTCTTTACCTTCTTTATTCTTACTTGCTAGTTATACTAATCAAACATAAGTTTCAAGTAAACAGCTATTCTTCACTATAAATCGCTTAGTCCTATATAGTGGTATAAGTGTTATAAGCAACATTACATTACTAGGCTATAAAAGTATCAAAATACTTTCAAGACACTAATATAATATAAAAACGGAGGGACGTATATAATAGCATATGGGAGATTGTAAATGATTTCACTGAAACTGCGTATGGTTTATAAGACATCAAATAAAAGAAAGGATATGTTCAAAATTAAATAGTTTTAGAAAATTGTAACGAAGAAGTATTGATTGACCCGTCGCCAAAATTGGTGAACTTGCCATGTTTTGAGAAACTTAAATGGAGAAAGAAGTGAAATAAAACTTTAAACGCAGAGAAATGTATAGGACGTACACTCATTCGTTGACCCCACGTATATTTTCTCCATGAGATTTAGCAATGGGCACGCAAGCACCATTCCAAGCGCCCGGCAATGTAAATAAAGAGCTGGGTGTGATGAGGGAAGGGTCGATAACCTTATTTCAACATCGCGATCCATAAATGTCGCTTTCAACGCTGGTTATGAGCGAAAGAAACGCTTTTACGCGTGTTTTTGACGACCGTGCTTAAGTATTGTATGTTTACGGGAATGTCAAACCTCCAGAAGATTATAAAGTGCTTATAAATAAAATTAAACCGCTATGAATAATTTGTATTATGTGATAATTTGGTGCTATAGCATAAGTCATTTCACTTAATCGAATTTTATTCAACCGGCAAATCATCGACTGTACTAACGTATGTTCATACCGTTTAAATTACACTGCCTTTGGTAAACCAGATGGAACCATCCGAAATCGAGATATATGCGTCTTTAAAAGCTATTCTGCCATTGAGCAAATTTAATATCACTATATTTCCATTGAAAATAGAAAATGCACGACATAGTTTTTTCTTTAGTTAGCTGTCGATACTTCTGTCATAGCTTTTAAAGTTAGCTGTCGATACTTCTGTGGAAAATGAGAACTATGCGTCATGAAATTATGTCAGTTCAAAAATTGAGAGAAAATTATTTGAAAGTACTAGTAGATATTTCCCCGCACATTATACAATACTTCTCGCTAAACCCAAAGAAATATTAATTCTTATTTTTCTCTGTTTATATTTGAAATTATAATAGTTACAAGGCCAAGATACTTTAAATATCACCATGAGAATCAGTTGGACCACTGAAGGAGGCACCGTGTTCGATTCTCAGCATTCAGCATTCTCAGCATATGTATATATATATATATATATATATATATATATATATATATATATATATATATATATATATATATATATTTATACATACATATTTGTAGCAGCAGTCCAGGGATAGAACGTTGGACTACTAACCGCAGTACTCGGGTTCGATTCCCGGGATATGGGGGATATATTTATTAATTTATATTAAACCCCTGAGAGAAAAAAACGAATTGAAATGTGGACAAGAGAACTAAATCCAATCGAGCCCTATCGACAACAGGAGGAGAATATTTTAGTGCGCCGTGAATGTAGGCACACTTGCTACACATATCAGACATTAAGTTGGCCTATTCACCCAGGATTCTGTTTATCCGTAGTCGAGCCAGCTAACCTGATCTACGTGGCCACAGTGCAATTGGACCTGGAGAAAGGACAGAAAGAGAGAGAGAGCCCCGGGAAAACCGAAAAGACTGAGCTCACGAGATGTAACCCTTCAAGATAAAAATAGGCATTGTGAGGGTTGTTTTCTCGCCGCCTGATAAGCTAGACCTCAATTCCGAGAAGGAAAAGGGAGAGCGTGAGAGAAAGGGGAATCGGAGAGCGAAGACGTCCAGACACTCGGAGAAATTTTCCTCCTTTCGTCGCCCGGTAACTGAGGTAAGAAACGACAAAGGAACACGAGGACAAATAGGATAGAGAAAGGCGGATTTCTTCCTTCCCCCTTGCCCCCCACGCCCATGGAACGGATGTTTTAGCTTCAAATGTCATCGGGAGACGTCCTTCAGAAAAATTGACGAGAAATAAAAAGAAGAAGGAGATCTCTAGTGCTGAGGCGTTGCTCCATTAGAGTACGAAAGGCGTATATTGTTGAAAGAGAAGAAAGGAAAATCGACGGGAGTGGCAGTGTCATCGCGTTGAGTGGGGGAGCGGGGGAGAGAGAGAGAGGAGAGCACTGACGAAGATTAAACGAGGACGAATGGGACGCCCAACCAATGAAAATTGGGATGGATTAAGCGTAGGACGTCGCGGGTGAGTGAGATGGAGGAGAAAAGAAAGATGTTCCCATAAAAGAGGTGGAAACCCGTTAAACGGGCAACTTCAATTAAAATCGCGATCCCCAAGCAGAAAATTAATTCACGAAAAAGAACCCTTCGGTTATGATTTTTGACTTTCACTCAGGATTGACAAGTTAAGGGAGCCACATTTCATGCCAATGAAAACTATGAATAAAAATTTATTTTACCGGAAAACCGTTAAAGTTCTATGATTAAAGAGGCAAATTACGTATGTGTGAATAAGAACCTGAAGCTTGTAACGGGAAATTATAAATTTGCGTATAAATGCGTAGTAAAAATGCATATGATTTGCAGTCGGACTCAAGAGTAAAAAAATGCGAGCACTTTAATGTCAACAGATAATGGAAATATACGTAAAATAACTTGGCATTACAATAGAATTAATCGCAATCTATAACAATGAAGATCACCTCAGTATTCATCAAAATAGGATTAAAGGAAAAATGTGTTTATAAATACATATGGAATTCTCTTGGATGTCTACGTCGATAAAACTATTTTTGAATTGGTAGTCACGTCTTTGGTGCACAGAAAAATGTTTGATCATATGCAAATGCAATAATTCGATGTCAAAGCCCATTCCTGCACCTAATAATTAAAATATCACAAAATAATATTGTAAAAAATTTGGCCTCTTTCACTGAATGAACAAAATAAATTGAAATGTACACAATGACGAATAACCAATATTCTTCAAAATGGAAAAAAAGAAAAATTTGGGAAAAGCACATTTTCAAATTATCTACGGATACTTACACAGACTAAAGTACATTTTCAAATTGATACATGATACAAGTTTGATTAGAAATAAATCAAACGATCAATCAGGTATCAATATGTCATTATTTAAAAAAATTTAAATTATTATGATATTTAAGCGACATGAAAACCATTTTCTCTTTTAGTAATAATTGCTATCGCATATTTATCTATAAATACTAAGTTTATAATTCTGAATAAAACTATTTCCTGTGAGTATAAAAAATTTTAAAAGTTCTAGCATAGCCAGGCAATGTGCTACAATCGCTGAGGAATACTTAACAACCGAAAAAATTGCACTATTATTCTTTAAAGTTGGACCATAAAATTACATACTCCTTAAACCAGAAGAAAACGAGTACACGAGCAGTAATAGTTGAGGTCAACGCAAGAAAAACACTCCGTGCATTCTTTATACGTACCTACCGCAGAACGAAATTCTCCAATTTAAGTTTTAAAGATAAAATTAGAATGAAAACATAAACAATCACGTGACACGAGGAGGAATTGGACGCGAAAAATTATTCACCCATGACTTCAAAGGAACTCCCGAATCATTGAAGCGAAACGGATATTCTTCTTCATTACCAGACTTTTCATCTCTCTCGGTGGGGGATAGGCGGGGGTTTTGTCAACCCCCTCCGCCTTCTCCTCACACCCCCGCCGACGTATCGCGCACGAAACCCCCGATTGATCCCTCGCCGCGCAGAGCAGTTGAACTTTTGAACCGAGGCCGAGCAAAGAGATTTCCTTCCCAATTACTCCCGGAAGAAAATTCGCCGAAGACATCCGTGCAAATAAATGTGAATCGCAAAGGAGAGAGCGTGGGGAAGATTGGTACCGTCACCGCGGCGCATATCCCGCGAGCGTCCCTTTTGTGTGTTCCCAGGAAGAAATTATGTTATCACCTGGAGCAGAACTCTGCGGCGGAAAGGAGGAGGAGAAGAAGAAGGAGAAGAAGAAGAGGACGGGAGAAGGAGGAAGAGAAAGAAACAAGAGGCCTCGTTCAATTTGTTTCCGATGTCGGAAGGCGAGGAGGGGGAGAGAGCGACCTAAAAGAAGACGATGGCGGAATGGGGAAGAGGAGGTGCTGTGGAATGGGTGGTTACGACGGGAGGGAGGGGCAGAGAGGGAAGGGAATGGAAGGGCAGGGGGTAGGGTCGAGAAAGTGGAGATGGCTGACGATGCGGAGGGGGCACGCGAAGAGATCTGAGTGAGGGGGAGGTAATGTGGGGGGTTAGGGTTATGGCGTATAAGAGGAGGAGGAGGGACACGGGTGGGTTAAGAGAGGGAGGTGACTGGCAGCCGAGGGATGGGGGATAGGGTGAAGGAGCAGCAAAGCAAGTGGAAACTTCCATGGCTACGGGAGAGGTGGAGGGAGGAGACGGAGGGAGAATACTTTCAAAGACACAAACGAAGCACGGCCACCCAGTGGCCACCGATGGGACAAACATGGAAGGTAAAAATATATGTATATATCCGCGCAGGTTTTGTGTGTGTGTGTGCACGTGTGTATGGATGTGCGTTGCAAGTGCGCACAAAGGGAGAGATCCATTTTTGCGAAGAAACGCAGTGATGGAAGGTAAAAATTATTTCATCATAACGCGGTAGGGGAGAGTTGCATCCCTTTCCTTTTTTTCTTTTTCAAATTTTTAGAAGGGGTAAAGAGTTCAATTTTTTTCGCCCACGAACGGTTGTCGAGGGCACGGCCGACTGGGTTTTTGGGTGAGATGGGACGAGAATATCGCACAAAAATAAAACAGAAAGGAAGACCTTTTTTCTGTCTCCCCTCTCTCTCTCTCTCTCTCTCGTGGGAGGGCGTTAAGAAACGATGCGGACCCTGGAATACGCTCGCTTCCATTCAAAGAGTTACCCGCTTCACACACACGTGCATGGATCGACTACTTTACGTTCTTTCACCGAAGCGAAATACGTCTCCCCCTTTTTTTACCTACCTACCCGTCCTGAGTGTTCTTGATACAGAAACATAAATTTGATGCCGAGCTACTTGCCACTCGTGAAAGACTGAATGCATATGAAACTAGAAGGCATGATGTACAGCTGCCGTGAAGATCTCACCTTTATGTTCTGATACTTAATTGCATTGGAATTAAAAAAGTTACATATTTTAATCATGGGTGTACCATGAGTTCGCCACAACCGTCTTCACCCCTAGTCTTTATTCAGCAGTTGAGATTTATTTTTCTTGCGGCTGATACCGACCAAAAATCTTAAAAAAGGGAATGGTATTATCTTCTATACCTATTCACAAATGCATGACTACTTAACAGTGCTGATGCAGAAATATTTTTGAAGCCAAAATTCCATAATTTAAAGTACCTAATTAAAATGAGGCATTGAAAAGACTTGCTCCGCCAACGGAAGTCTGCAAGAGGACAAAATGCGGCAAAAGAAAATTAATTATAAAAAAATCTCAAAGAGCCAAACTTACCTTCACAGAATTTAAAAGTTAGTTCGAACTAAAAAGGCATAAATAGAAACATTATCTCCAAGTGATATAACATATCAAATATTTATTTAATTCTTTAATTATATTTCGTTTCCTGATACAGTTATCTTTCATGGCGCCCACATATCTCTCTCAATGTCGTTGTGGCCCGAGAAAAATGTAAAGAAATATATAATGTGCAGAGTAGAGGATAGGATTTAAAAAGTGCCCTTAATACTATCCTTAATATCCTGAGAGGGTAACGTTGAACTTTTGACATTATGTTGAATAGAAAAACATAATTTTGATAAAATAATTTGTCTCACAGTTCAATGTCAAATTTGATACATGAGCTGAGCCGCTATGCTCGATTTGTTCTTCTTTATGAAAAACTTCTTTCCAATTTTTTATTCTTGAGATACTTTTCACTTGGCTCGGCAAGCATTGAATATTCACCGAATAAACGGTGTCAACTTCTGTGGAGTGTATTCTCCCGTGGTAAAGAAACTCTACTGTACGAGCAGCAATATTTTTAATGGGGCATAGCCTTGGTCGGATTCAAACCTGCAACTGAGGATTATGAGACATAGACGCCACCGTCCTGCCTCATCTGCTTAATTCAACGAGCATTACTTGGCATTTCCCGCCTTTGCCGAACAAGGCTTAGCAAAGGATGAGCTCACCAAGGTCGAATTCGCATTGGGAATATCAAAACTCCAGGAGCAAAGGCTCAAGGGACTCAGATGGGATTTAGCTTCCACCCGACTTAACTTACGACATGTATTGGCTTTGTATTACCATTATACCGATGTATATTTTCAGTACTTACCTCAAGATTTCTAACAATAGAATATATTTTAAGTTAAAAATAGGCGCTACGCGTACAATACTTATCGTTATTCGGAAATACGTACTTTATTTGACCTACGCACTTCGATGATCAGAATACGTATTTATTGAGTAAAAATGGTGTGTGTGTGTATATATATATATATATATATACTATACATATATATATATATACTATACATATATATATATCGATGGTGTAGAAGAATTACGAGATCAATATAACATTTGGACGGCACAATAGGACACAAAATAAACAAAATTTCAAAGTTTAAGAGGACGCCTCGATAGCTTAACTGGCTAAAGCACTCCGGAACAGACGTTGAGGGATCCTGGTCGAATTCCATTCAAGGCGAATCATTTTTAGACTCTGAAATTTTTGCATTGAAATGCGCATTAGCGAATGACTCCGTTAAAAGTTACTGCTGCGGCATCTCCCGCAGTTACTTTGGAATAGATAACACATAAAAGAACACTCAGATTTTAGATTGTTTGAGCTTTCGGCCTTCTCTGAGGCCTTCTTCAGGTTAGTCAGACCTGAAGAAGTATATTACGTATATATATATATATATGTATATATATATATTTATATATATATATATATATATATATATATATGTATGTGTGTGTGTATGCGCTATGTTGATATGAATTGTTACCCTTTTACCGATATTTTCCTTTAAACCTCAAAATAATTTATCTAGGACACTTAAAAACATTTATTCCTTCTCTCTTTAGATGCACTGAGTTGTTTTCAAAATGCCATTACACCTATCCCACGGACATAACGATGCATGAACGTCGGTTTCAGCACTGAAAAGTTATATTTATTTGATAAAATATCTTCAATTATAAAATTTAGCGTGAATTCAGGTAATAGTGATTATTCCTTGTTACATTTTGCATAACCCTCACATTCAGAGATGATTTATTTAAGTTTAACGAATAATATCACAAAATATAAACCTAAATATTTTTTCAACTTTGGGGTACCTTATATCATAACTCATTATCTGTTTGAATTGTATCCCTCTTTTATCTGCTTCTGAAAATCAACTCCTGCATCCTTGTGAAACGGAATATTAATCTCGAAGAACGACGTCGAAAGAATTTAGTGATCCAAAACATTAATAAAACGTGTGAAATCGATATGAAACTCTAAAAGTAGGACGCTTTCGGTGATGATGACATATCGTATTTTCATTAGCTTATTATTTTCATGAAAGTGAATGTTATCTAACCATTCAATTTAAATGTCAGAAATTTTTTTTAAATAAACTGGTGGCATGTTCTGTCTGGATTGTCAACAATGATTTTTTAATCAAAATACTCATTTAAAAGGAAACAGTAGAATAAAACGTCATGTAATAGTTGTCAAGTAAAATATATAGGTATGGCTCGTTTTTTAAAAGATTTTCATTAATGCAAGACCAAATTAAAATAATTACTAATGTTTTTTTCATTTTATTCTCTTCTCCAAATTCAGGCATTTTTTATAGCTACCCAAATGAAATCCATGTCAATGCTTGGCGCACGTATTTTTATACATTTCGATTTAACTAATATATTATAGAAAGCTTGGCATTTCTACCAGTGGGTCATGGAAATTGAAAATAATTATGAAATGTGGGGTAGTCACACTAACGTTTGTTACATCGGCGAGATTATCTTCAATTTAGTGAAAGAAATTTAAAAGTATTCAATCAACTTGGTTGCTCCTAGAAAAAATCTTAGAATGATATTCTACGCACCATTAGTTAGAAGAACCGCAATATATAATGAATTTTTTTGTTATGAACGAAACATATCACATTAAAAAAAGCAATAAAAACTGCTTGTTTCTTTCGATGCGGAAATTGTTTTTTTTTCTTAAATTTAGACGCAACAAGGCACACAGTTGCTGCAAATTTAGCAGTCCCCCAAGGATAGAGTATTCTCACAGCTAGCATTAGGGTTTAACCTAAATTTCCTAGAATCCTCAGTCGAGAAAGGAATAACAAACAAGAAAAATGCTGGCAAACACATTCTCCGAATATTTCCTGTAAAGGCTTTTGCCAACAGGGAAGAGAATCATTGTTTGCTTTAGCTTATTAAATTCTGTTGTGAATCACAATCTATTGGCAAAAAGGAAACATAAACGGGCTCGAATCTGAGAATGTACGAGGGTCATCCGGAAAGTAGTACCCGTTCGTGCCGCATGAAGTGCTGACGACGCGAGTAGCCGCTGGACGAGGTCAGATAGCTTCAGTGGCTTGTCTGCCTTCTCTGAGCCAAGTTGCGTGACGCTAGCATTGCCTGTGTTGTTTCTGTGATTGTTTACAATGTTTAAAAAAATTGAGAACGCCGCCAGTTGTGAAGTGAGGGCAGTGATTAAATTCCTCAATGCAAGAAACGTTCGCCCATGTGATATTCATCGCCAATTAAAGGAGGTGTATGGAGACAATGTAATGGACGAGTCGTCTGTTCGGCGGTGGTGTCGCAACTTCAACATGGGGAGGGGGAACACACACGACGATGAGCGTTCGGGGAGACCGTCTGTCATTACAGACCAACTGGTGAGCTCAGTTGACGAATTCGTGAGGAACGATCGGCGCGTCACAATTGATGACATCTGTGAGCATTTTCCCAATGTTTCTCGAACAATTGTTCATGAAATTGTTAAACACCATCTGCATTATGCAAAAATTTGTGCAAGATGGGTCCCTCGCGTATCTCAATGAGCTGGCGGCGAAGGACTATGCAGCAGGAATACAGAAACTTGTCACACGTTATGACAAATGCCTTAATTTGCTTGGAGATTATGTTGAGAAGTAGTTTAAAGTATCCTCTTTCAAATAAAATTTTTTATGTTTGTTAATATTTACTTTTGTCTTTTTATTTCACGAACGGGTACTACTTTCCGGATGACCCTCGTAGAATGAGAGGAGAAAATAAAGGAAGAAAATCCTTGAAGAAGTAGCCAGGTGAGAAGAATACGAACTTAGGTTATGTTGGCGACGTCACATGTAAACAAGAGTTTCGCGCCGGCCTGAATCATTTTTCACTTGGTCATATTGTACGAGCGACGTGGCGGGGAAATCCCTGATGAAAATTCACACATGGGATGCAAACTCCGTGGAGGCATATGAACGTGTGCGTGAAACACGCCGTATGTGGGGAGGAGGGATTCCGGGCGGTGGAGATGACGTGCAGCGGCAGAATGATGAAGACAAATGACCTGAGAGAATAGCCAGTCAATTGAGTTTTTGAGAAGATCCGTAAGGGATGAGGTGGAGGGAGGGCTGTGGGACACAGGGAATATATTGCCAGCAACCCGAGTGGGGTGGGTTTGGTCGAGACGCAAGTGTCACATCGGATTGACAAAACCTTTTTTAGATGGCCACATAATCGTAACAGGTTTTTCATGAGAATGGAATACTACGAGTACTTGAATTCGAAGGTCTATGGGCTGTAGTTGAAAAAGGTGGGTGAAAAATTGAAAGGGTATGTAAAAAGCAAGACAATGGCGTATTTTTCAAGTCTCGTCCTCCTGAGACCTTGATCCAATGATAGTAGAGTTGTTACTCTTCTTTATTTTTCCATTGCAGTTCACTCAAGATTTTTGGGTGATGGGAAATACAAGCATGTATTGGGGTAATACATTGCTTATCATTTAGGAATAGCGACTGCATTATCATACTAGCTGTCGGTACACATGTTTGCTAAATAAGAATAATCAAGACTTCTCAAAGAAATTTTTCATTATCAGAGAATGCGTTTTCATGTGCTAGAATAAGTTCGAGATTTCTTAGTATGACAATCATTGCGCGCGACGCCATAGTCGGTCTAAATAATATCCCTTATTGATATTGATTCAGTGCATAATTTTTAAACATGTCAAATGGTAAATATTCCTCAATAAATTAAACAGCACACCGGAGTCATGATTTTAGAGTGTAACCAGGTATACCGCCAATAAGAGTAATGTACTGTTAGTTTAATGATGGTATCGCTCACTTTCAGTTGCATCATCCTATTGTATACTGTTTCTTTTTTCACCTCTTTGTTGTTTTCTTCTTCCCTAGAAAATATCTTAATATCCGTTTTATTAAGCTATTGTCATCCGTTTTATATAAATTCCAAAAATTAGTAAGTCTTCTTTTTAAATTGATTCCATTATATTCTCTATATTTTAAATTTTTTCATCTCTAATTCTTAATATCGATACTTCTCCAGTTTTTAAGGGTCCAATATTTTCTTAACGATCCGTATTTTTTGTGTCCCCAACTTATCTAAATTATAGTTCAATGCAAATGGGAATTTGCTCGCCAATAGGTATTCTGGCTAAACATTTTAACGTTTAAGATATGAATATTTATTAGTGGTTTAAAGTACCGTATATGGTGCATCATTGTATCAATTTTTACTCAATCAATTAGCATATCTTTTATCATAGACTAAAATCGAACATTCGTTCAATTTGAACATTAATTACTTCAAGAACTTTCATTGGCTACATCTACAAAATACATTATTTGATACGTGTATTTCAGTTGTTTCAATACATTTATTGCTATTCTTTGTTTTATTTTCAATGCATTTAATTTGTGTTGCATTACACTTAATTACTAGAGCCTTTTCCAATGTAATCAATAAGGAAAGGAAACTTTTTAAGACTATTTTAAATTTTTATAAGGAAAAAAGATTATTTTAAAATGTGTCATTTTCCAGTGACCCTTAGGATTAAGATGAATACGTTGGAATTTGGCAATTAGCTAATCTTACAATGTGAGGAATTTTGTTCTAAAATAAGTGTTAATTTATCGAATGGCACATTGCCATTTGATTATAAATTCGAATATTAACCAGAGACGGGGACTGCATTCCTCTCTCCCGTCCCGTCTGTAAATTAAATGGCCCAAGGGCGCATTGCGGCAAACCAAAAATACAAAATTAATTATTTCGCTCCGTATTCCTGTCCATATCTACCGTTAGCATTCCTCGACCCGGAATTTTAATCAACATAAGACGCCCTAACTCCCCGCGTAAATTAAACCCTCGCTTGGAGGTGGGTCCCCCGAAAACGGGCACGTTCCCCGATAAAAGCGAATTGATTGTCACATCCGTAAGGAATTATGGTGTAGGTGGGTACAGTGAAAGGGGCGGGAGCCGATGACCTTGATACGAAATCCTCCGGAGTCCTGCCGCCAATTCTAGAGTCCACCATCGACGACACCCCCCTCAGGGCCTGGAGAACCATAGAAGAAAACAACGGTTTTCGTGTTTCTTTTTTCATTTTGAAAAAAGGTCGTACCGCTGGCGTGTTTCCTGGGACGGTGCTAGTGTAAAGCGTGAACGCTGATGTCTAAACACGCAATGGCGTACACCGCTCCCTTCCTCCTCTTGCTGAGTGTGGGAGGCGGAATTTAAGGGGGTGTGTGCTTCCTAATTACAAAAATTCCGAGGGCACCCCATGAGTTTCCGCGGCACTCGCATCCCACGGCCCCGCTTCCCTCCCCCGTTCCGTCGGCTCGTCGTGGGCGAACGGAAGTGGTGTAAAAAGAACGAGAACCGGGGGACGGGTGGTTTCGCCGTCCCTGAATGGCCAAGAAGACTGACCGCGGTGACTTGCTCCGGCGGAACCGGCGAGCGTCGAGGGGAAACGCCGGTCGCCCCGAAGCCGCCGGGGCAGCCGGGAACACTCAGACGGCGTTCCCTCCCGACCAACCCCCCTCCACCTCCCCAGCGACTCTTCTTACGCTCCCGTGCCCCCTTCTCTTTCCCCCCTCCTCCCGTAGGACAAAATCGTATCGGTTTTGGCGGTGGGTATTTAATATCTGAGGAACAACTTTAAAATCGCACGTAGCTTGTGCCTTCGTATGAATATTGGGAGGAGGGAACGAAAGCATAAGCCTGTCATTTCCAGTGATAAAATTCTTAAATCTAGCAATAATTCACTCATAAAATGTTTCTTTTTTCCCTTGTGTAATTATGTGTGGATGATAAGAGGATGAAAACATGAGGTATTCGGCTGAAAAAAACTCGTAAAAACGAGGGGAAAATATTATTCGGGGGAATTATTTTTTCTCTCTGCTGGCTAAAAACATCCAATAAGTCTGATTCTCGTCCATTTAGCTAATTAAAGTCATAAATACGTCTAATCAGCTTTCACCTGTTTCTAAGTGCTGCTGATAACGAAACAAATTTGAAACATTGTACCAAATTAGCCTGATGGCTCTCCGAATAAAAGTACTTACGTTCATTCGAAAAATATAACATAAAAGCCTAATCCGGAAGTGTGAATCTGATCATCATTTATATAATAATTAAGTTATAAACCTGTTATTAGTTGATCATCTGTTACCGTTCAATATCCACTGCCACTGAATAACTTTACATACAGAAGAATTCATTTCATTTCCTGTGAAGAGGACAACGCCATTTGTTTGGCGTAACTATTACTTTAGATATACTCCAAATATATTAAACGATGACTTTTAATGTGTAACTTTGCGTAACGTTTAAATTCTTTGCAAACTAAGGCTTCAAATTAAACATGAAATAAAACGAGTTGTCTAACTTCATATATTTCATCAAAATTGTATAGCATATTAGAATTTGACAATCACCATCTGCGCTAACACGTTGTGTACGTATATTTAGTGCCATTCCAAGTAATTTTTATTGGAAAAGGAGATCGGAAAAGTCACTAACATTTCATTTACGATCATGTTTACTCATGATATTTGAAATTCCAAAGAGTATAAAGGAATATAATCAAAGAGTACTCTATATTTGAAAGTCAAAAATAGTGTATTTAAAAATTTTAATATTAAAATATTAATGTAAATTGTAAAAGAAAAATAATAGTGTGTAAGTCAAATAATTACAAAAATATTGAAACATATCATAGTTGAAATGTGCAGATGTAATGAGGTTGGCAAAATTTGACTAAAACATAAAAGCTATGGACAACAACGATGAAATTTAAGTACAGAATACAGTTTTTATTAGCATTTTAAAAGGTGCTCCATGGAAATTGAAGTTGACATGAGAAATTATCAACTTGAGGTGGCCATAATCGAGATTCACTGTAACATTCATGCAACACAGTACCCAGTAATTCTTATTCTCATTACCAGATGATTAATAATCATGCAGAGTCGTTTATGACTTTTATGTAGAAACTATGGGAAAACTTGAAATAAGTTATGTTTACGATAAATAAGAGATGCAATTTTTGTTTATCCAGAGGTCGCGAGTCTAGATTTTTGCCTAGGTAGTCCTAAAAATGAAGCGCAATAAAACATCAACTGGAAGTGTGCTCAATTCGTGAGCAAGGTTATATCCCGAAATCCCAAGGATTCACAAATCCGAGACATTGGGACCGTGATTCCTATTGGCGGAAATTCCTCATGCCCCCTTTAGGGGTCGTACGTAAAACTCACCTCCTCCCCTTCGTGGTCCAATATTCCGCTGCTCATCTCGGCGTGAGGAACTTATCCCGTCAGGAGATCCCGAAGGGTCCTCTCTCACCCTTCCCCCTTCCTCCGCGGGGGGACGGCTCCCTCTCTCCTCCCACGGCCGCTCCTCCTATCTCTCTCTCTCTCTCCCGTCCTCTCCCCAGAGGATGACGCCAAACTTCGCCCGTAAACCCTCCGCCGCCGCGGCCGTCGTCTCCTCTTCCTCCCGACCCTCGGGCGGGCGAAGTCCCAACCCTTTCTTCTCCTCCGCCCCCTTCCAATCAGTCGAAAGGGTGAATTTGTTCGAATCCCCACTCTTTGGTGGCCGTAACGCCGGCGATCATTCTTGCCGGTTCGCCTCCTCCCCGACAAGTAGGTTACGTGCCTGCCCCCCTTCCACCCCCAGTGAGCCCTCTTCCTTACTTCTCCAGCCTCCCGCTCCCTCCCCCCCAACGGAGGCAACTCCTCTCCCCCCACTCCTTCGACACTCGTCCCCCTCCCCCTCGCGCGCACACCCTCCTCCGAAACCCCTCTTCCCTCTCGTTCTCTCTCCCGAAGATTCCGCTACCGTCTTTCTGCTTCCTTCTCCTTCCTTGTGCAACACTTCCTCTTACACTTCCCCGTTTCCAGCAGTAACTCCTCTCCTTCTTCTTCTCACACCTTTTCAGCCTCGACCTTCTTTGAGAACTCCAGGAGAATGGAGTGTATATATATATATATATATAAGTAGACAGAAAGGGGGAGAGAAATTCCGCGTCCCCTCTTCCCTTCACGCCAGCTCCCTCATTTCCCCTTTTAATTCCCTTTTGTCGTCAAACCTCTCCCTCTCTCTTGCTCTTCCCTCTTAGCCTCCTTTCCTCACCCCCGCACTCAAAAAAAACTTCTCCCGGATGACTTCTTTTACCTCATCCCCCCTCTCATTTCCCCCGTAACTTTGTGCGGTGTCTTTCCATTAATATATATAAAAACTAACGGGGGAAAGTCTTCCTCCTTTTACCACTTTCGTCCTCTCCGTCTTTCTCTTCCTCTCTATTTTTCGCTTTCTCTTCTCTTTTGCTCTCTCTGGCAATTTGAATTTTTTATTCCGTCTCTTTCCTTGCTCAAAAAAAATAAGGTTTATTTACTCCCTCTTGTGACAGCGACTTTCCACCGTCTCCCTTCTTCCTCCTTCTCCTGCCTCACTCAATGCCTCTGAGGGCGAATACCCTCTTCCCTATCCCCCCCTCTCGGAGAAAATAACACCCCCTCACCTTCCCATCCACCTACGCGAAAATTTCCTGCCGAGAGGATTCTTTCGCCTCCTCCCTCCCTCCTGTCCTGTTCGCGGGACGGCCTTTTGTCTCTCTTCCTTTCCTCCTTTCGTCTCACGCCCTCTCAATTCCGGTCCCCCACACCCCGCACCTCCCCGGATGAAGTATGCGCACTCTTCTTCAGGGTTATGTGGAGTGTATCGAGAGGGATGTGCGTGAGTTCTTTCTTTTCCTCGATTTTCTCATGAATCAGGGGCGGAGATCAACGTTCTCCTCATTCCTTTCGACAGGGATCAGCGAAGGTTTAACTCAGGGGAATGATGGTTGGGAGGCGGGCAAATTTTTTTGTGTACAGTTTCAAACTTCGTGGTTTATATCCCATAGTAAAAGCATATAATTTAATGGCGACTTGTTATGTTTTTCTCATCGGTGTAATAAAAACTTCGCGAGTAGCGAAGTGTAGTCTGCATATATATATTAGTATATGCTATGAGGGAATGCACGCATGATGGTGTTTTGATGTGTATACAGGGCAGAGGGGTTGGAATTTGCGTCGTATACTGGGATCAGTGTTTATTTTGCATCGCTGTCCTTGTACTGGGATTATATAGGGTGGTTTACGTGCGTACGCGTGATGACGGCCTGTTCTCTGCCTCCTCTATATATCAAGACTCGCTTGTCTCCTTCCGTGTCCATTCCCACCGCATCTTTCTTTCTCTTACTCTCTCTCTCTCCCCTTAGCAGTCCGACTAACGTGGGGAGGGAGGCGGTTGGGAGGGAGGAGGAGGAGTGTGTTCCCGTTCCTTCCGCGTGCGTGCGCGGTAAAGGGAAGAGATGGGCGAGCCTCAGTGGGGGAGGGGACGCGAGGGGTTTAAGAGAAAGAGATGTCTATATAGTCTCCGGCTGTCGTCAAGGCAAAGATGCTGGCCCTGCTCCCTCCCTTGTTCCTGCTAATCGCCGACCCACGCCCGCGGTCGTCATCTCATCCCACTCCCGCCACCTCCCCACTCGCCCATTCCCAAACCCGAATGAGTCCCCCCGGAAGATATTTCCTTTCCTGCCCTCCCTTCTACTCCTCCTCCCCCTATCCCCTTTCTGGCCACTGCCACTCACTTTCCGCCCAGTAAAGAAGGGAGAGCAGAGAGAGAGAGAGAGGTAAAAAAAACTTGAAAAAGGAAAGGAAGAGAGCTTTTCGCTTTTGTTTTTTTTACTCAAAGCCCGAAGACCATCCTCCTCCAAGCGCTTTCACCCACCCCAAGGGGGGATTCACTTCACGCGCGTCGGGTCTTTGAAAAAAAATCAAGGGCGAGCGGAAAAATTCACCCCGTGTTCTTTTTATTTTAAAAAAATTTTTATCTTCTTTCTTTCTCCGTTCTCCTCTTCCTTATCCTTACTTGAATCTCCCGAAGAGGACTTGTATATTTTTTTTCCTTCTTCAGTTTTTCGGGTTGGTGTTTTCCCTCGCTCGCTCCCTTCACTCCTTACACACTCGCACACGCAGGCACACACGCACACACAAAAGGAACCAGCCCCTTTAGTCCCTTGCCCTCCCCGCACGCTCCCCCACCTCTACGGATCCTCCTGCACACGAGTCACACGGCGAGCAGCAACCGTCGTCCCCCAGCCGCGTGGGATGACGGCCGTCGCGATTTCTCTTCCCTCTTCATTAGCGCGGGTGGGACTTCGCGGAGCGGAAATGCCAAAGGAGGGGCCTTAGACTGGAGAGAGGAAATGGGATGGTCCTTTTTTGGATGTGGCAGAATTTGTTATTTCTTCAAAAATATATTTTGTTTCATTACTTTGGTAGGTCAAATCCTGGTGAGCGATGTGAAAAAAGCCAACCACTACAGCCAGGAGCCCGTCTTGCGTAAAGCGACGTAGATGTCTCGGCCAACCCTTGGATCGCTATCAGTTTGGTGGAGGGGGAAGCGGGAGGTAGGACACGTTGGCGTGTCCTCGAATGCGAGAGGAATCTCCGCTTCAGAAACTGTGCTCTTCCTCTCTTAATATATTTCTCTCGCCGTCGGCAGTCGATTCCGACTTTCGTTTAGGGTCCTCGGCGACTCGGCTCTCCCTCAAAATCTCACCCCGACCCTGTTTTTTTCTCTCTCTTTTCCGAATGTATTTATTCCGAGTGTCCCAACGTCTCTCCGCCTCGATCCTGGGACAAGCCCAACTGTTGACGCAACACTTCACGCGCCCGAGAGAGAAAGAGAGAGAGACAGCGAGAGCGTACAACGTGTTTGGCGGGCTCGGTGACAACTTCGGCAAAAAATCTTCCCCGGGGGCGAGAGGGGGTGGGCAAGGGATCCGTTTCCTTCCGATATCCTCCTCTTCGGAAAGTGGGGAAACTTTCTTTCTTCCCTCCTTCCAGGGGGACTGGGAGGGAAGGTGTGTTTCACGCGGAACGAAGCTTCTCTTCGTTCTAGATGAACTCAACTCCACCCGCCTCTGTCCAGAGAGTAGGAGGTGATTCTTCCTGGGCCACCTCAATGCTTCCGGATGCTCCCCTACGCGTCCAGAGGGAGGAGAAGGACTCTATTGGCCCTCGAGGTGGATCTCACAGGAAACGGCGTCGTGGAAGATTATTCCGATCCTTCCTTCGGATTTCACCACCCCGCTCTCTGCCCGATCCACGAGTCCACGCGGCTGTCGTCCGTCTTCTCGCACGCGAAGGTGGAAAACAAATAGGGCAACCGTTACAAAATTGGAAAGAAAACCCCGTGCCATCCACGAGAAACTTCCGTGCTATTACGAGGATTGGATGTTTATAAGGGAGGGTTGAAATTTTAACGGCAGACCCTCCTATTGGTAGAGTCCAGGGGAGGTTTTTTTCCGGTTGCGGGACCACTTCCGAGGCGGGTATGGTTGGGTGGATTTGGGGTGGGGGGGTCCGTGGGGTCCCAGCCTCTTGTTCCCCCTACAAAGGAGTGGTGGTGATCTCGTGGTCGGAGGGAAGGTGGAGACGTGGGCCGCGGCGGAGTGGTGCGACGCCCCCTTCGCCCTCAGCGACGCTTCTCACACTGCGAGCCCGCTCGCGATCCTGTCGCCGCCAGCCCCGCCCGCCCCGCCAGCGTCGCCGACGACCCCAGTGCGCAGTCTCCTTAACCCTCCTCTCCCTTCCCACCCCATCTCTAGGGCCTCCCCTCCGACGCCACCCCCTCCCCCTCGCCCACCCACCACTGCCATCCACGTGGGGAGAGAGGGGTGTGTATAGAGGGCGGGGATGGACGGGGGGGGAGGGTGGAAATTCAGCAGCCCCAACAACCGAAACCCACCCCCCTCTCCTCCCTTCACATCTCCCCTCCTCTCCTGGGCCGGACCGCCTGCGGAAACCTTCCTCTCCGTCGAACACACCCTCCGCAAGAGAAAATCCTGCACCCGTGTCTTCCTCCACGTTCTTCCTCCCTTTACCTCTTCTCTCGCTCCCCCCTTTAAGGCTCGTGCTCCACTCCTCTCCTCTCTCGTCCCATCCCCCGAATTGCCATCCCCCCCTTTGTCTCGTCCCGAGGTTCAGTCTCCCCCTTTCTCCCACCGCGACTCCATAACTCCCTAATCTCAAACCCCTCTGGAGAGCATCATCTCCCTCACACTTTCCTCCCCCCATCCGCACCAGCATCACCATCCATTGCCCCCTTACCACCAACCCCCTTCAGACCCACACGCAACCCCCTCGTCTCGACCGCATTTTCCCGTCCCCGGTTTGACAAGCCCCTCTCCTCCTCCAACCCTCCCGTAACCCGCAGCATCCAAATCTGAGCCATGAATTCCCTCCCCGAAAATGCATAATGACACGTTAAAAACAACACACAAAAAAATACCCCGTCCAAACTCATCATCCCACCTACGCGCAAGTAAAACATCCGTCCTCTTAAATTTTTCATCCCCTAATTTTCGTTTGTTTTATTTTTTTTTGTCCTCGCTCCCCGTTTCTTCCCGGCCCTTCGAGACGCCAGCGTCGTTTATTCCCCCCGGTCCTCCTCTTCCTCCCGACTACGCCCTCTCCTCCCTGTCGGCGATTTGGGCGAATTTGGATTTCAAAGGACTGGCTGGCGACCGGTAATGAATTCAGGGCGTTCGTGCTGAATCTCCTCGGCCAAGGGATTCAAAATTTAGGTGATGACGAAAGTCCCCCTCAGAATGGCGTGCCTCAACCGAGTCCCAGAAGTTTCCCTTAGGGCGTTTCCCGCCCAACCTAGGGCCGCTGAAATACGTTTATCGCCATTCGGTTAGGGTCGTTATCGCAAAGGAATGAATCCATCAACTAATTATATACGCGGTGCGAAAGGCATGGATTAGATACGGTCTCGTCAACTGGATGGGAGCGTTTTCAGGAGGTAACGTCTGAATAAATAAATCTCAGTAGGTTTTTGTGATTTGACATTTGAGGAGGCCAGGATTGAAAGATGTGTACTATGTGAAATCCTGCTCACATAATGAGAGTTGAAATCGTAATTCTCCTAGGTTGATCTATGACGATTACGATTAATGATGAAATATTGAAGGTTTTTTTAATAGTGTATTCTATATATATCGAATGGTAGTACTTACATAATTTGCAGCTTTGTCGAATTAGATTTGTTGCTGCATTTTTGCATTGGATTTCATTGATCGTCCTTAACAATATAAGAACTATCAAGAGAAAAATAAGCAATGAACACCAAAATGTTGTGACACCATTTAGGCATTCATGCAATCTTGAATTACTTCGAAGAATATAAACGCAGAGGGTTCTAGTCTTAAATCATATTGATAATTACTTTAACTTCATTTCTAGTAATATTTTTGTGACTTTATTACCCATCGTAGTTATGTTGAGCCCCTATTTTTATGATTCAAAACATTAATTACCGAATTCACAAATTAGCAGAATGTGACTCCCCCGTGACACGTTAATCCCGTGCTTGCCCGTGCGTGACATGTAACTCATTGCTCATGCTTTAACCTTAGCTTTTCATTTAAAAACCATTCACTTAAGGTTAGACTCTCCATTCCTTTTTCATACAAGCTCTTTCTAAACGTTTGTTAACATGTTACGAGGTTAAAATTTCAAATATAAGCTGAATAAAAAGATGTAAACGACCAGTTAAAAGTTAAGAATTGTTTTCACATTAAATGTTAATGGAACGAAAGATGCAATCAGATGACGGCTAAGGTTCGATTTCTTAGAAATATTTGTTTGTACTTCTTTTGAAATAATCAAGCGTTTTATTTTTGATTTTACTTTAATTATCACAGGTTAACTTTTAAAGTCCTTCGTGAATAAGTAAATTGACGTTTATGTTTGTAATGATCTTTCTAATCACTCGTGAACTAAGTGCGGAATTACTTCTGTCTTTTCTCCTAAGTGATGAAAAATATAATGACCTAGGTCTAGTGAATAACTAAGGCAGCTGTTAAAAACTGCGTTTGGTATTGAAAATATGCTTTTACCTACCAATTTATTACGGTTTAAGTCTGCAAAAAGTGAAGCCCGCATGCACTAGGTAATGTCCGTACAAAGCTCGTAAGATATAAAGAAAAATAATACCACCTTTAATTTTGAGAAATATCGAGAAACTAGGATTATACTAGAAAGAGCCTACCGCCATTCATTAACGGTCTATTCATCCTTTGGCGTTTCCTTCCACCGCCTCTCTCTTTCCTTGATACCCGGAAATCACCCTTCTTCTCCCTCGGTAATTTTTCCCTTCCGTGGCTCCTTTTGCTACGGTCCTTAGTTAACTATTGTGCATCAGAATGTGCCCAATTAGTTTTCTCCCCTTCTTTTCTCCGAATTCTTTCAAATGCAGTACTCTTGAGGAATTCTTCCAAACGCTTCTTCGCTTATCACTATGTCTATCCATTTTATTTTTCATAATTTTCAGTAGCGCCACTTTTTCATCTCATTTCCAATCTTCTTTCCAATGATGACAGTAACTTTCCCGACTCGCTGTCTTAAAAAAGTAAATTTCTTCTTTTGTGCTTTTTGAAAATGAATAGTGCATCAATAGAATTTGTGATTTATTCTCACTATACATAATGTCATTAATGGGACAAACAGTGAAAACAAATTCTACATAAAATGATGATTTATTGTTGAAATGTGCCTTGTATTTAAATTTTTGGCATTATATATTTGAAATAAAATTCTCAAAGCAATTAATCGTAGAAAAATTGGACCTCCAGTTTATTTATGGCAGTTTCAGCTTGAATGTCGGGTGTCAATTCTTTTTGTCCGAATTTCTAAAATAATGAAATTAAACGTTGGTCGGAAACTCTATATTCGCATGCTGTCTTGTCGCATTTCAAAACTGTCTCCTGGATTCGTACTGGGTGGTTTGGTATTTACCCCTTCATGATATAAATAGCGGCTTCCAAATTTAGAGGATAAAACCCTCACTGAATGGTGAGTTATGGCTGTCATAGGCAGGCAGCCTCTTTCATTCATGTATATTTTGGATTTCCATTTGGAATTAATTGGGAGAATCACCAGTCAAATTTATACTTTAAAAAGCCTAACACTTACACACACACACATACATACACACACTCATATTTATATATACAGTGGTAACAGTTAAAGATAAGTCGAGTGAGATCGTTTTTGACATAGAAAAGATCCAAAAGAGATGGAAAGAATATACAGAAGTGGTAAAGATCATGGTAAAGAACTGAATAAAGTATATGAAAAGAATATGGTAAAGAATAGCCAACAAGGTTAGACATAGAAAAGGAACAAGACCTAGATGAAGATAGCTTAGGTCCAGGTATACTCGGCGATGAGATTAAGGGAGAGGGCAAAGGGCATTAAGGGAGATGAGACTAAATTAGGCCGTGAGGGTAGATAACATTCCTCCGGAACTACTAAAACGTTTCGGAAAATGTAGGAGGAAGAGTCTATGTGGACTCATTCATAGAATCTATGAGGAAAGAATCTAGCCGGAAGATTTTGTGAGATCAGTGTGGGGTGCTATTCCGAAAAAGGTGAAGGCTGGATCATGTGAGGACTACAGAACAATCAGTTTGATTTTGTACGTAGCTAAAGTTGTTCTCAGGATCAACAACAAAATGATAGAGAGTAGGGAAAATGATTACTTGGGTGTTTATCAGTTTTGGTTTTCGAAGGGGTGAGGCATGCCGAAAGGAAAACAATTGAGGAAGTACTAGGCATGATGGGCGAGGAGAGGGGATTGTTGGGAGTAATCATAGGGGGGCAGGAAAAATGGATAAAGGGCGTATTGATCGGCAGTGGGGTGTTGAAGACTGTGATAGAGGGGAGAAGGTTCGGCAAACGAGGAAAGGGCAGGAACAGGATAGGTATGTTGGACGGGATGAAGGGAGGAAGGAAGTGCACAGAGATGAAGAGGGACTTCATGTAGAGTAGGTTGTTGGTATTTTTTTCTTTTAGGAGTCACAAAATATTTATTTGGATTCTGTTTCTATCAAAAACCTACCTTAACCGGTAGATTACTTAAAGTAATATGTATATATACTACCTTGATCAAAAATTTCCCGGAATTTATTCAGAAAATTAAAAATACAAGTTTATTCATCTAAATCTATATTGTCCCCTTCAAAGTAATCCCCATCGACTGCAACACACTTATGCCAGCGCTTGATCCAATCCTCGAAACATTTTTTATATTCGGTTTTCGGTATGTCCATCAGTGCTTCCTGCGATTTTTCCATTACTTCCTCTCGGCTGCTAAAACGCGTTCCCCGTAATGGTTTTTTAACTCGATTGAACAGAAAGAAGTCACAGGGAGCCAAATCAGGTGAATTCGGTGGCTGTTGGATGGTATTTGTTGCATTTTTCGTCAAAAAATTACGAATAATGATAGCACTGTGCGACGGTGCGTTATCATGGTGCAAAATCCACGAGTTTTCTGCCCACATTTCTGGTCTCTTTCGGCGAATTGCTTCACGCAAACGTCTCATAACGCCCAAATAATACTCTTTGTTTACTGTCTGGCCTTCTGGCAAAAATTCATGATGCACTACACCGTTGTAATCCATGAAAACCGTCAGCATTGCCTTCTTTTTTGACTGAAAACGACGTGGTTTTTTTGGTCTCGGCTCATTTGGTGAACGCCATTCACTTGCCTGATGTCTGGATTGCGTGTCGTACTCATAAACCCACGTCTCGTCTCCAGTAATGATCCTTTTGATGAATGTGGGATCGGATTCAGCCTCGCAAATCATGTCTTTTGCGACGTCAACACGGTCTCTTTTTTGCATGAAATTGAGGTCTTTTTGCTGCTACACGACGGAAACCCAAATCATTAACCACAATGTCTTGGGCGGATCCATAGGCAATGTTCAAGTCCTCCGCTATTTCTCTGATGGTTAATTTGCGGTTATTGACCAACATTTCTTTTACTTTATCAATTTTTTCACCGACTTTCGATGTCGATGGTCTGCCACTGCGTTCATCATCTTCGATTGACTCACGACCACTTCTGAACCGCTCGTGCCACTGGTAAACGACCGTTTTTTTTAGAGAATCGTTGCCGAAACACTTTTCCAACATTTCCAACGTCCGTGCGCCACTAAATCCGTTTTTTACGCAAAATTTAATACAAGTTCGTTGTTGCAAATTTAAATCCATTTCTGCAATTGTAAAAAATCGCCAACACACACAGAGATAGATGTACTCTTGGCTACGTAACTTTTGCAAATGTCAAGTTATGACACTAAGATTTAAAGGGAATATCAACAACAGATGTACCAATTTAACAAAAAAAACAGAACTCAAATCGGAACGATGGGAGCGCCACACGGTGGTTATTCCGGGAAATTTTTGATCAAGGTAGTATTATATGTGTATAATAATTCCCACCTCGTCCTTTTCTAGCGTCAAGAGGTTATGTGCAATACCGAACGGCTGCCTCAATGAAATCTATGTAATTTATACGCTTGTGTGTGTTTGTTTGTGTCTATGTTCATGTATGTTTATGTTTATATATATTTTTACACACAAGCACACAGGAATGCACGATATAGTGTCAAGATAGGGCATTATAAAAACAGAAAACACATTCACAGAAGGATATGCACGATTCGGTGTATATTAGGCATTAGGATTATATGTATGAATAATTTGTAAACATTTTCAATTATGTATAAATATGCATAATATGCATATGTGTACATGATCATATACTTTTTTATTGAAAGCTAAAACAGAATAAGTACATGTATATACATACATATTCAAATGCATATCGAATAATTATATATGTATGTGCACACACATTCTATAAAATGGAAAGAGGAAATACGAGAATATATTATAGCTTTCTATATTTATAGATGAGATAAACCATTCAATGAGCAGCTTGACTTTAAGAAACATCTAAATATAATTAAGGAAACCTGAAAAAAATTTTAACATTTGCAGCTGAACAACACTGGCGTAGTGCGATATCTCTGATACGTTTCGAATACCTTCCTCTCCGTATTTCAACTGTCACCCATCCTTCGGAGTCAATTTTAGGCTACTTGATTTGTCGTCAACTTTCCATAAATGGCGAGAAGTTTCATCGCGAAAACCCGATACCCCAGCTAATCGTATTATTTCCCTGAGAGCTTGCTTCCAGGTACTCGATGGAGGGTATTGGATCGGATGATCCAGCATAAGTAGATTTTATTCTTTGGTAGTCTGGTGGACAAAAGTAGAATTTCGTAATACCCTTACTGCCCTTTGAAGGTGGTTCTAGTTCAACAAATTCACATAGATTTGAAACATAGATATTTAATTTCTATTTCCGTTGGTTAATACGGTTGTTAGACTTCATAAGTAGCATTTCTTTGGGGGCAGCGATGGCAGGCTGTGTTGTTTACATCAACTAAACGAATCGACCGGAAAAGAATGCCCAAACTTGACATGAAGAAACCAAAGCCCTGGGCTAATGGCTCGCATACATCACGAATCGATGTGGACACATTATATGCAAGTATTAAAAACGGTTGCAAAATCCCGTTGAACAATATTGCCAAAAAAGGCTTTAAGGAGTAATCTGCTATGATTTGTATTAAACCGACAGTTAGTGGCCTTACTAAACTGTATAAGATGGACCTGTGAACAAACATTACCGTTGATTCAATCCTTTCACTTTAATAACTTTATCGAGAACTAAATAAAACATATCAAAAGATTTCTTCCTCTTACCTCGTTAATTGTAAAATGAATATTGTAAAAAAAGACACAATAATATGTACATATCCAAAAATTTCGGACCAGAACTTCCTGAGACAGACGTCTGATTTCTCAATTATTATTTCGGTAAATATTGGAGGAGGGGAATCAGTGGTGCGATAATACCTGCGGCAAAAAATAAATATTTTATAGAGAAATTTGGCAGATAGGTCAAAACTTTCTTTTTGAATTTCTTACAAAGGAGCAATTGGAATAATTTCACGAATGTACTTTTCATTCAACTCACGCGGAATTTCCGTGGTCAAAATAGTAGATATCCATCTTTTCAGGAATTTCCGGATTAGAGTAATTAATTTCCTCTGGTTTATCACCATACGCTTGATTATTGGCTAAAATTTAAGTATACATTTGGATTCATGACCTTGTGTAAAACATCGCAATATGATGGAATAGTTAATGATAACAATTTAGAACTAGGTACCTTCCACATTCTTCACTTGGTTTATAGAACCTTTTGGTATTCCATCGAACAGTTCAAATATTAACTTCTGTATGGAAATAAACAATATAATTAAGGTTTAATTTTATTCTGCAATTAAAAATGTACTTTTTGAATATATAGAAATTAAAGATATAACTGTTTATGGACGGAGGATAAAATCGACATTTTAACGAGCAGAGGTTCCTCGGTTATAGTGTGATAATTAGTTTTTAACCCCACATAAATTGTATAAAGATGATAAAAATCAATAATGATTACAGAAAATGCGTAATCGTGTACCGAAGTTGTTATTTACGAATAAATACGACATCATGGGAAAATATGGAAAAGAGCGTGGAGGTGAAACATATGAACCTTTTTATTTTAAGGATATGTTGAGAAATCAATAGAAAAAGGAATAATAAACGACCCGCAGGTGACTTAGTTGTTATATTAGATGAGTTAGGTGAAGGGATCTCAATATTGAGATTTTAGCACCTTTGCAGTTAAAAACGAATAAAATAAAAGGATTTTTTGCCGGAAAAAAATTGGTAAAGGTCAAGAAGGAATCGCCAGTGAAAGCAGGTTGAAAAAATTAGTTATAACATACTATGAATATAACAAAACAAACTATTCTCATAGAGCCAAAAAAGTTTTACTCCTAATAGAGATCATTATAGGGTAGAATTTAAATAATATTTCTTGCAAAAACGTTTTTAGCATGATCTACAGTCATTAAAATCCTCCCCGGCGAAATCGACAATCATTCAATTCAAGTGACCGCTGCGTTTTATTTTCTCCTCAAAATATGACTAGCAACCCTAAATTTGTTATTATGTAGATGGTGTGGCGGAGTAGCATACAAGTGATTTGAAAATAACAGGGAACTTAACCAACCTGAGGCATAGGCGTCGATAAGCACTCGTCTTTGCCAGAAATAAATAGGTGGACAGTACCATATGTTGCTCAAGTGGAATAAAACGATACGCTTCGCCAAACTCTAAAACGACACACCTCCTGAAATTATTCCTCTATTTTAATAAAGAATGTGCGTCTATTGTTCTAAATCTCCGTTCTTACAACACGCTTATCTCTGTACAGCGACGCTTACGATACCTAAAAATCCTGTTACCACGTCTTTGGTTTAGGAGAGACTTTAAATTTTGCGCTACCAAACAAAATCGTAGAGAAAGACATACAAATGAAACTCACGCGCACATGTATTCCGAATTTTTGGTGGCCAAACCACCTTTCTCTGGGAAAAGAAGTAACTGACAAAAATCAGTCCTCAGACAAAAAGTATTTTTGTTCGCTACCTCTATCTTACTTCTCCATTTAAATTATAAATAAATATATATTATATGCATATAAATGTATATTAATATATATATATATATATGTATTATATATAAAGCATATATATATAATATATTTTTAAATATATATATATGTATTAATATATATATATATATATATACTATATTAATACAGATATATATTTAAAAATATATTATATATATGCTTTATATATAATACATATATAATATGTATTATATATAAAGCATATATATATAATATATTTTTAAATATATATATATATGTATTAATATATATATATATATATATATATATATATATATATATATATATATATATATATATATATGTATAAAGTATTTAATATATGTATATAAATCCCACAGAATTTTCTGCATTGGTCAAAATAGTGAATATCTCTTTACAGAGTACATTATGGTATTCATATTTTTTGTTATTCTATAAGATTATCAATGAACATAGTCGGAGTACGTACTTTTGGGCCTTGGTCACCGTGAACCTTTTTAACTTTTAACTCATATAAATCCTTTTGTCTCATCTCTCCACAGGAATTAGTTTTCATTCGTTGAGCACGAGAAAAAAAGGGAACCATAAGTTTTCCTCATTTTAGTTGCCATCACTGCCATCGATTAGACGCAATTATGTCGATCATGTAACATTATTGCGGTAAATATCGAGTGAAAATGAATTCTTTAAAAGCCATACTGAAAAATTGTATCATCCAAATGGGTATTATGGCAAAATGATTAAAGCAGCCGTTACATTTTGGTACTTACTTTTTCATCTATTCTATCCATTATACCATTGTTTTCATCCATTCTATCCAGAGATCTATCGTTGTCATCTATACTCCAAATACAATGTTTTAATCGCAAATGCTAATATTTTAAATTCGCATTTGGCACATTATATGTGTATGTCAAATAGAGATGAAAATTAAAACAATTCAGTTACCAACACAAACAACTTAAGTGTATTGATTATAACTGAATTCTACATTTTTGAATTACATAGCAACGCCATGACTTCCCTATTATACCCTCTCATTCCTTATTTCCTTATCTGATATCCACTGAGACTCTTTAAACAGTATTTTATTAATACTGATACCGTTTTACTGACCTCAATTCATTGTATTTGGAAACTGAAATACTTTGGTGTTCTTCTTTGGAAGTTATGACGGTCCGTTGGAAATGCACGGTCCCAAATACCTTGACTATGTTATAGAGAGCTATATCAAGGAATAGCCTTAATTCCATAATATGGCGTAGTTTAATTTATGCATGTTCCTATGATCTACATATCATGAACAATACAACAGAGTACGCTTCCGTCAGTCCCTAGAGGTTAAAATGCTTCTATATCGACCGACTGACAAGACACACTGACCACGTTCCCGCCTGTTTCGGTTTTAACGTCGCGTGTTTTGAATACATAGCAAGAAAATACAATGTGTGAAATTAACGTTCACTGGTGACCTGCGATCCGAGACAATGATTCCTCACACAGGCCTCTCGCTGTGGCGTCACGAGCGCCAGACATGATGCGGCGGTATTTGTGGCCCTCACCTGAGTATAGCAAAGGAAGCGGGTATTCCCCTTGAGATGAGGTAGGTTGTTAAAGAGAGATGTGGATTAGTACACGTGCCCATCGAAAAAGGTGATCCCTTAAGGGTTCCCTCAGGAACTCTTGTGTAATTGATTTAATGGACAAGTTGTATTAATATCTGATTCCTACAGCTCAACGGATGTTGGAAGGAATGTGCCATGTGGACCTTGGAAACTTGATTGATGGTGTGATTTCCTCAACCTTAGTGTAAATTATTTTTATAATCTTATTAATTTGTTTTAACGCAGCCGTAATGAACAAAAAACTTTCCAGCCAACATCGAATCTTTGAAAAGTCGAAATATCTTTATTTTTTTATTTGGCAAAGTTGTCATGTTTTAATAAGCATTATACATGAGTACCTGAAGAGAAATATATTCAACCGAGTGTAAAGTACTAATCAAACACTTTTGTCTTGTATCTGTTGAATTAAAAAGGCCAATTGATTTAATAGACTTTTCTTAAAAATTCGTTTATTTATTAAAAATGTTTACTTATTATTAATTCAATTAATTATGAAACTTATTTTTCCAGTTAGATTAGGTGAAAATTAAACATTCCAATTTTTTGGGGTAGACCCTGTTAAATGCATTTACGCACAATTTTATCTCTGGCGGAACAACGGATTACTAAGTAGTTTCTCACAAGTGAAATCGCATCTCATCACAAGTGAAAACGCATGTGCATACGCTGTACGTGGGACTATAACTGCATCGAATCAAATGACAATTAGTCACAATATTATCAAGGGGTCATAGAAAAGTCTGAAACGTTTAAATGGAAAAATGGATCTTTCAATCATGACGGTTCGAAAACTGTTGTAAATTTAAATATACCGACTAGATGATGATTCACATGTTCAGTGATTACGTCAAGGGTATACATGAAACAAGCTGACATTTTTAAGTAAATTAAATTTCTTTTTTTTTGCAGCACACAGTTTCTTTCCTCATATCAGCAATTTTCAGGAGTGATAAGAGCCTTGATATTCATTCAATTAAGGCAATTTACAATGACATTTAATGCTGGACTTATGCTCAAAACGCTCAAAAGTCGAAACGCATTCCTAGTTACCTTCAAGGGCCCTGAAACATTTCAGGTTTCATGGTAACATAAGCCATGATTATCTTGAAGTCACATCCAGTTATTACATTTATTTGTTTTTAACAACCTTCATATCTGCGTATTCCAAGGAAATGTCTTGCAATTGGTCATAGGTAATATTAGGAAAGGGCCAAGAGCACAAAACATAATTCTGAAAATAATTCCCGTAGTTTTCTACGCTAGTTCCTTTAATATTCGGGCTAGTACGAGCTCGAGCTCGTATTTGAACGGTTCCGGAGGATGAGTTGGCGGGGTCAGCAGGCATTATACTATATTCCATTATATGAAATTTCAGCTTTAGGCATCGGGTTGCAGGAACCATTTGGTAAGCTGTCGGAAAAATTCGGTGAGACATTGATGAAGACGCTTTGAAAGAAGTAATTAATAAGTTGACCTTTCCCAAACTTCTGGTTACCCTTCCACTTTTATATTTTTTCATTAAATTAACTATATGTATATTCTTATTTCACTGAAAATCTTTGACACAAGATCAAAATGTCTTCGAAATCTCTTTTTAATTTTATGTTTAGCTTTTTCTTTTGAATTCACTTAGTGCTTTCTGCATTTCCTTCTTAGTATTTATCATAGATATCTTATGTGATCTCATTCCTTTTGCCGCCAGAGATATCGTTTTCAAAATTCTTCCTCTTGGTGTGAAATAGACTTTGAGGTCGTAATCATTTTGTAACAGCCGCGTTTTAAAATCTAGGATCCTAGTGATCTAATAGAAAATTACATGAGATTGATCTTTTGACTACTGACCACAGAATTTCAAGGAAGTGGTTCCACGTATCCTCAGTACATCGGTATTAAATATCTTTCATTAAATTTGCTAGTTGACTCTATAACCTAACGTTGTATAATATTTAGTCAAAATACTTGTTTAAGGAATATTCTTGGCCCGAGTTACCTATATATCTGTTACTTAGAATTACTTTGTGGAAAATATTGCATTATATTCTTTTTTCTCAGCCATGGTTTTAGATTCGCTAAGGGAAATGGAATAACAGGTACTCCGGTGAAGTTTCTCTGAAGCTAGTGAACACCGTTATCGGCGGAACATGCCTAATATTGTGGTGATAAATGTCCAACTTAAATGAACGTATAGAAATTGAGCTGAGGAACACTATTTTTCAAGCATTTGGATGAAATATAAAAACGTAATTCAGCACAATCATCTTTCGAATAGAAGTTTTATGTAATTTGATATTTATCTGAGCTGATTAACAAATCATGTAAAGCTAAAAGACGCCAATTAAAATGTTTATTTTTGGAAGAAAAGAAACAGAAGCCATTATAAATTGACACTTCTATGTAAACTAATATTTTGAAGGTGAATAAGAGGAAATAACCGATCGAATACACCATTGCAATTATTTAATATTTATGAAAAAATTATTTTATTCCGGGAACGCATTGAAAGAAGAAATGCTCTCAATGAAATTTTACAAATTGACTGACTTCCGATTAATAGACTCCATTTGAATGACTGAAACACTATCTTTGCCTTAGGATTTAAGGTAAAGAAAATGTGAGAAATAAATGCGGCGTGAACTTAACAGCTGAGTAATATTATTTATATCTTTACAAGGAATCAAAAACACCATTATTTATCACAGCTCTTCTCATTATGCCCATAGTACCTTGGACATGTTGGTCCAAATACCAGGCGAACCAGAAGAAAACGTAACATACTGAAATACATGTACATATGTGTATATTCCATTGGGATCAATAACAGCCAAATAAAGTCTAAAAATGTTCTTAAAAAGGTTTATATTTTGGCTATCTATCCATTTGGTTAGGTTTGGTATTGATTATCCCATTGCTATCAAGCTTTATATCGGTCGCAACATTATTTACGTTCTAGGCGGGATTCGGGCACGGAAACGTTTGGTTATAAACGGTTGTGTTTACTTAAATTCTATACGATCTTACCTTTTTGCGTTCATTAAATCCTCCAAGAGATTAAATTATAAAACTTAAGGTCTACAAATATGTAAGATGCTGCTTAGAACAGAGTCTATGATTTTTAGTTCTAAATGGTCCATTATTCAAGCGTTTTAAAGAAAAAACACAAACAAAATAGATCAAGCTCTGTTTTTTCGGAAACTTTTTATCGCAGGAATTAAATATTTCATAGTGTATTCTGCAATTGAAATACTGCAACCACCTGAAATCACTTATCACCTCTTGTAAATTTTATGTAATTAAGCATTTTAAATTTTTATATCTGTGCGTTTTTAAATAAATTCAAACTTACTTTTCCAATTTTGAGTAAAAGTCCGCGACATTGGTCTTGATGTGCTCCAGCATCAAAAAGGTAGGCTTAGAATGTATATAGGTAGGCATAATCTTCGAATCATTCAACCAGAAGGAACCATTCCAGCGTGCTTCCTGTTCTTCCATTCTTTCTTCTTCTTTATTCAATATCCGAAGCATCCGGCCTTTCCCGGAAGAAGAATTTTTGGAGAAAACGGGCAGTCACAACGGGATTATTACACACGCGATATGAATATACGTCGGAAAGACAAAACTTTGAAGGGGTTACCCGCCATCAAACGAATTTTCCACTGATAATTCTGTGACAGAAAACGCTAGGAATTCCTGAATGCTCATTGTGAACGTTTAGAATGGTGATATTGGAGCCGTTCAGAAAATTTCCTGGGAAATTCACCCGCTCTGACATTTCGCAACGGTTTTGAAACTTGAAATCCACGCCTTAACATTGAGTAAATGCTTAATGAGTTCGCATTTCCCTTCTCCATTCCTTGATTACTCCACAGGTGGAAGTGAGGATATATTAGTCTCCTACTCGCCCTGATGTTAACCATTTGCTGCAGAAAGAAGTTAATTCTGACTTTAACTAATTAACTCGGTTGATTTATTAAATGCAAATAACTTTACAATGATTTATTCACCTATATGTCCATTTTTACATTATCAAAAGTTTTTCTGACCTTTAATACAAGATTTTATGGCCACTGCTCAAAGCGTTTGACGAAGGGCTTTAAAATGTCAGATTAGTAAAGGATTGCAATTATTCTCGGGGCTCAAGAAGCAGCGTATTATTAAAATTATGTAATTCTAAGCAATCCTTTCGCAGCGAAAATTTCTCTGGAGATGAATACATATGTGGGAGTTGTGTACGAATATAATAATCAGTAAACATATTCCGAAGGTCATCCAAGACAAAAGAATCAGAATTTATTATTTAATTGAGTGCTCGGAATATGTATCTACGTAAACTCTCTACCACTTTCTATCAGCTGATTTTTCTCTAACTCATTAAGGAACCCACTTTTAACGGTATTTCATTAGTATATAATAATCATAATTCTTAGTTACTTTTCGGCGGAAACGTTTAATCATGTCGCTCACCGGATCCTGAGGTGGCAAACGAATAACGCCATTCTCCTGCCGATGACAGAATTCAGTCCATTTAAATGAGAAGTTATATTTCCCAGCACCGTTATTTATACTCCTCCCATGAAGTGTCATTGCGAATCTCTTTTACTTGTTTTTGGCGAGTTTATGCGTGGCGTGGGATTCTCGGGGCTTCGGAGAGAAAACCCCCACGGCTTTCCGCGAGTTAATTGAATTCTTTCCTCGCCCGCCCACCGTCCAAACATCCTGCTTACCCCCTCCCTCTTCCCCCCCCTCTCCTCCCCCACCCCAAACCCCCACCCCTACCGATCCGCCAACCGATTCCCCTCCCTCGCCGTTCCTTCGTTTCAATTCCTTCCACACGTTCCCAATTCTTCCATCCACTTTAACCCGCGCCCTCGGAGTTCCCGTCCCACTCCTGATGTCACCTGTCACCATCCCAACCATTTCCATTCCTCCGCCCTCTCCTCTCCTTACCCATTCCGTCATTTCACTTCATTCCTTCCTCCACTGAACGTCCCAACACATATCCACCCCTTACCCCCCGCCTCCCCATCACCCCCATCCTCAAGCTCGAATGGCGGCATTGTATAGTGTGTGTGTATCCCCCCCTCACTCCAAACCCACCCAAAGACTCCTCCGTTTCAATCCGTCCCCTTTCTTTCACTTTCAGGTTTATTAAAACCCAGCATACCGGTCTCCATTGGGATGGAACGTCAGACTTTCGCCGACGGCTCTTTTGAAAGCCCGTTTGTTGGTTACCTGCGAGATAACCCAACGAATACGGTGTGCGGGCATTTTTTTCCTTTTCAAGCTTAATTTTCCTTTCTCTTTCCATTCGTGCGTGGGTGTAAACCGATCAATTACGGCAAGTGCGCGCGATTATAATACGGAGACCGGAATATTTTTTAAAAAGCCTATCGAGCTAGACTGCCCATTAAAACTTGCATATGGATTGTACTCTTCTATGGGCGTTAGAAGTGGACGATACGTGCAGCGATAAAGATAAGATTGAGCAAGAAGTTAAGAAGTATTTCAAAGAGTCGGTGGAGAGAGAAGTTTTATCGAGGACCCCTAGAAGAAACTCTACCGCAGTCAAATTACGAGTACGTAAACTTTCAATTGGACACATTCTGAGGTAGAATAGCTTACCGCTTAAGACCGTAATTGAAGGCAGCATGAGGAAGAATTATAGAGGAAGTCCATTCGGTGAACTTCGAGAAGCAAGTAATGGTGAATGTTGGTGTAATGAAGAGAATGACATAAGGCAGGATATTTTGGAGAGGTGTTACAAACTATGATCTGATTGATGCCTGGTTGATGATAATCCGTGATGTAAATAGGACTGCCCTTACAAAATAATGAAAAGAAACAGGGGAAAGTGAAAGAGAAAAAAAGAAACGAAGGTTCAATATAGACGAGACATCGATGGTTTTAAGCGACATTTCTGGTTAGAAATTGAAGCGTCGATGTTTTTTTGGTCTTCACCTGTTATCAAGACATGATGGATTCAAGTATTTGCTCATTTCCGGTCCGTATGCACGTGGAGTTAGATGCGAAACTAGGGAGCAGTAGCTGGATAAATGGGTCGTTGGAAGTAAAGCGGCTGAAGGTGATGATGGTGGCCGCAAGGAAGTGACGAGCGGGAGAGAAAGCAAAGCAGAGGGCAAGTTAGGAATACAATACGATTGGAGGAGCGTGGGAGAGTTTATTTCGAGGTGTTTGAGAAGAGAGTTTCTTGTACGTATGGCGAGGGCGTACCGACACTATGATAGCGTCTCTTATACACATTCTACCGGCTGTCGCACTTGAGAAATGTCGATTGCGTGATGACAAAAGTTTCGCCACAGAGCAGCTCGATTTTTTAAGAATGTAGTGTTGAGATACCGTGAAGGACTATATGACTGCGACGCTTTCAGAACTAAATCAAGGGATTCATTTGAGGTAACGTTTTTGACGAAATATTGGATTTACTCGTATTTAAAAAGATATTCAGTGCGGACGATTTCACCTTTGATATGTTATCATTTAATCATTTATTCCATTTTAAAATAATTTGGACGGTCTCATCTGATTTTTTCTCAGGGAGATGTCTCTAGAACCACCAGTAAATTAATTTCAGATTAATATATTTTAATTCAATATCCAGAGCGTAAACTGGCGAATCTGCCCATGCCATCTAACCATGTTTAAAAAATACCAAATGCCATATTTCTGTTGTGATTGTGAATCAATGCTTTTTCATAAGCGTTGTAGCATTTCCCTTTCAATGGCTACTAATCACGATTGATCAAACATCGAATAACAAAGATTTTCGCTTGAAAATTTCAAAAATAACAAATAAAATAGACAAATGAATTTAATTGTCGAAGCGTCGCATTTCCCATTTTTTCTAACTATTTCTTTCCGGTGTGAAATTGTAATGGTTAGTAATTGTTTTTTTTTTAATTCTCAATGAAAAAAATAAGAATTTTTCCATTTGAGTTTGAGCTAAAAAAGCGGTAGGAACTTTCACATTCGCATGGTTTCCTAGTAAACGAAAAGGAAAATACTTCGATTAAGAATTACCATAAATACCTAATATGCTCATCGACGTCAACTAAACATTCTGCTATACCCAGATAAGTTTTACCTAATCTTGGAATCTTTGAAATTCCTTCCTAGAAGGAATTTCAAAATTTTGTTCCGATCAGAATCGTGCCAAGGTGTCACATTAAATATCAGTTATATGACTCCATCACCGCAGCGTCGAAAATCTTGTCCACTGAGGTAGTATCTTCTAGATTAGTCCTTTGTTTTCATAACTTTACGGGCATATGTTGCCCCATGAAACGGAGGTGTTGTTGTCTATTAATTTACGTAGCATTTTCTTGAATGAAGAGAAATCAAAATTCATTGATGAAGGCAGATAGCATTGATTTCTAATTCAGTAAAAACCCACGAACGAGGGTTGACCCAAAGGACTAATTCTACCTCAACCCATCATCGGCAACTCAATGGGCAGACATGACTCAATCACATGAACTTCCAGTGCTATAAAAAATGAATTTTCATTTCATTGAGAATCATTCATTGACTTTTTTCACTCTACAGTTGATGTTTCGCCTTAACTACATGTGCACATTGGGTGCACCAGGGAAAATGTAAATCGGATGATTTTTGGAGAACAATCTGCGAAACTGATTGGACAATAATGCTGCAAGACAAGGAGTCAATCCTGCGATACCGCGTTCCCCTATCACACACAAGGCCCGAAATCCTTACTCCACTTTCTTAAAACTTGTGCACATCGATGACAGGGGAATTTTGTCATGCGTTACGCGTTACGGGAGGTGTAATAGCCCAATGGTAAAGCATTGGGCTACTAATCGAAGGCTTCGGATTTTATTCCGGATGGTGCTTCTGGGCACCATCAGCTTCACCTAAGCTATATGATCTTTTGGGGTAGAATATTAACTGGGAAAACACAGGTGGACAAATGGAAAGAAACCAGCCCTCTAAAGTATATGTATGAATTTTACAAGCACTACAGGGTAAAAGAACACATTTGGCTTTTCCACATAGAATATTTTTATTACGACCTAGGTTTCGTTAGAGCGTAACATCTTCATTTATTTTAACACAACAGGGCTTCTGACGTGGTGAGCTCTCCTCCTTCTTAAAATAAAAATAACGTTCGTAGTGTTTACTGTACTTTATTGTTTGCACACCACAGCAATATTCATATCCCTCTCCACCCCAGTTCACTTTACCTTTCCGTGTTTGTAACTATCCTCCTTAAATTTCTTCCCCCATTCGATGTCCCTTTCCTGATCTTCCCCTGGGTATATCCTCAATTGGACATTCTCCCCCTTCTCGGCCGCTGCACTTTCGATTTAACGGCCTCGGAACCTTCCCCCCCCCTCCCTAACCCCCTGAGATGGAGGGAGGGGAGACCTTCGATTTAGAGAAACGACCATTTGTCTCACCTCCTGCTCCTCCCCCCTTCAACGTCCCTTACCTTTAACCCCTCATCCCCATGCCCAACCGCTCCCGTCGGCTTCCCATTTTCATCCCCACCTCCCGACTCTCTCCCTTGCCCGCTCCCCCGCCTCCCCCCTCAATAGCGATGGCCAATCTTTTCCCCGACGCGACCCGGCATGTCCGAGGGCACCTTTCGGACCGGATTACCTGGGGCGCATGCGCAACGAACCCCACATCACCTTCCTGTGCGGATAATTCTCTCGGGGATGGAAGAAGACATGCCATTCGGAAACACTCAAGTGTCAGCAGATTCTTTTTTTCGGAAAGTGCCTCTGATAGTTGGGAAAAAAAGATGTGTAGTCTCTAATAGACATTTTTTGGGACCGAAGGAGACCTTCTCGGTTGCTGGGCAATGTTACATACCTCTACGCAAGGTGACTTCAGGAAGGCTAAAGTACTAGGCAAAGTTTGTTCTATATTTCTCATTCACCTAGAATAAGGGTTCACTAGAAACCTTTAATTACGAATATTCGCAACGTGTCTTCTTTCTTCGCGTTTTGCCGATATGCTACCGTCATGCACTCCGTCTTCAAGTCATCTTAAGCATCACCTGATGACCGCTTCCACCAACAGAAGGTCATAAATGCAGGATTTTAAATCATGCGTGAAAGAATATTGATTAGTATGAGTACACTGTAATTGAGTTTCACAGTATCAAAAGTGAAGAATCTTTCGCCCTAATTTCCATCAAAGGATATCGTAGTACTTCCAATGAAGTGAATATACATATAATGTGCTGGTTATTGGAGATCGTGTAACTCCATAATTTCAATGCTGAAGCTGAAGGAGTGACCTGAATCAATCAAGTCCTGTGAGAAGGCGTTTCAAAAAGAGATGCTAGTGACCAGGAGGATCTCCGCCTTTGCCGCATAATCATCCTTCACTTCTTAGGAAAAACATACCGGAGACATTCTATTTTGGGAACGTCGCACTCAACGAAAAATATGTGATCTTTCATTGGATATTTTATATAATTGATAAAAAAAATTTTTTTTTCAATAAATAATTTTTTTGTCAATTATTTAATAAACAATCTCAAGTTTCAGAAAATTTATAACTGATATGATAAGATATTATTGGAAACTCATCGATTAAAACGTCACGTTTGAATCAATGTCATCAGAATTCTAAACTAATTAAATTAAAGAAGTTTATTAAATTAAAGAAGATTTTGAACATAATAGTAAGGCACGTATTAAAAAACCATTAATCATTCATTCAATCATCAAATGTCTCCAAACTCTTGAGTTTCCGAAATCCCATTCAATTTGTAGATTTTCTTAGACAAATGAAGAAGAATGGCTTGTTCTTAATTTCTCGGAAAAATAAATTTGTGATATCGTATTCAGGTCTCGTGTCATTGAAGTTTTCTGTTATAACATCAAAAATGCAGTTTTTAGACGAAACAAATTCTATTTTATATCGAGAAGGAGAAACATCATTAAATAGTGAATGTTAATGGTGAAATATTTAAACAAATAACTCATTTTGTTCAGCTGGAAGAACACATTCTTCGAATTGTGTAATAGGAAATTAATAAATTAACACCCGTATGCGCGAACACACTCAGAAAGAATGTGTCAGCGTATGGGAGATACAAAACAATGAATTTACGGCTGCGAAAATAATAGAATACTATATCTATGTGTACCCCTCCTCAACTTATTGCATGGAATGCAAACCTGGGTATATCAATATAAGCATAGTAAAAAGTGGAGAGGCAGGGTGAGGAGGGATTGTATGGAATCGTGAAAGAACGCATATTGTATACTTGGAAATAGAAGAGTACGAAAGAGGTGCGCTATGCTGGTTTAGTTGTTTAGAAACAATGTATGAGGGTTGAATTGGCAAGCGGAGCGAGAAGATTATGAGAGACAGGGGTTTCAGTGTACTAAATAAAGTAATCGACGAATGCGGTCCAAAGGCCTCTCAAAAAGGTTACATTTTAAATGCCAGAGTCAGTAAAGAAATAATGCATGAAAACGACTTTTACTTCTCTATTTTTTCACTTCTCTCTCCTCTAAGATATTGGTAGAATAGAATGCAATCTAAAATCAATTTTATTTGGACTGTGCCTTTCACGGAAAGGAACGGCGTGAAGGCTTCGCGTGCACGTTTTAATAGAAAACTGCAAGTTTGTTTCTCTCTTTCCTTATAAAAATAATAAATGAACTCCTCGGACAACAACTCAATATTTTATGATGGCCCTTTTTTATGTACCGCGACGTTTAAAAAAATTAATGTCAGCATTCTGAAATTTCTATTCATTTTCGATTTTTAAGAAGCGTGGACGAGCGCCATTTTTCAGACAGAAAAGATTTTCGATGGCAAATACAATATATAGATATATATAAATATATATATATATATATATATATATATATATATATATATATATAGAGTGTTTCCGTACGATATATATATATATATATATATAACGGGTCGCGGTAGTCCAGTGGGTAGAGCGTTGGACTGCTGACCGGAGGGTCTCGGGTTCAATTCCCGGGAAAGGCACTCTGGGCACCTGCAGCTCCACCCAAGCTAAGTGATTTTTCGGGTACCAGATCTTCCTGGGAAACCATACCCGGCACAGGGAAAGGAACTGGCCCCCCTACCCTGATGTGTGAATTTTCACACGCCGTATAGGGCTTAGTACTGGGTGAACACTACCATCACCTACTAAACCGACCTTCGGGTTGATTACTGTATTATATATATATATATATATATATATATATATATATATATATATATATATATATATATATATATATATATATATATCGTACGGAAACTCTCACACGAGCAGTATAATATTTGGACGGCACAATGGAACACAAATAAAATAGTAACACTTAAAAGGACACTCACATGGCAAATTGTTTAAGCTTTCGGCCTTCTCTGAGGCCTTACTCAAGTAAGACTCATATATATATATATATATGTGTGTGTGTGTGTGTATATATATATATATACATGTATGTATATATATAAATGACTGGCAACGCTAATTCACTCACGGAGAATGGAATTGTTGGTGATCGGCGAAATTACTTCCCACGCCACGAGTTGGCAGTTCTACTAGTTACAACCAGGCGGATTTTGTTCAAGTGTCGGGATCCGTGTTTGCTAATTGTTCAGTGGATAATTCGTTACATTAAACACCACTAGATCTAGACAGTGAAAATACCAAGTAAAGAAAATTAAATAAATGCATCTAAATGCATCAAAATGCAAATAAATGCATGAATTAATACAATTGGAGTTCGTTTTTTCCACGAACAGCGCGTGATGGCAACAAGTTAAAGGAACACTCATCTAGGAACTCAAAGGACCACCAATCCCCTTGAGGCATTTTCCATTCCAACGTCTCTTTCCATCAATGCTTCTCCCTCTCATCGTCACACTCCTTCCGGCGTCTTGAATAAAGTACTAGTGAATATAGATTATAAGTCTTTGCCCCTATTAATCAGGGAGTTCCTCCATTTGATATACAGGGTGCGTTCCAAAAGTAATGCAAATAAATTTTCCGTGTCACTTTTATTGGTTGGAGTGGGATCGAATAACTTGGAGTAAATGGGAAAACTCTAGGCTTTGCTGCAAAATCGGTCTTCGTGCTCTCTTAACTATGGAAGCGGCAGGACGTCAGTTATTGTAAACCTTTGCGCGCCGACCGTATCACGAAAGACCAACCGAGCGGAACTTTCAAGTGAACTTTAACAATGTATTGAAAATGAACTTTATTGGACAACGTCATCACTGGTGATGAAACCTGGGCTTTTGAATACGACCCAGAAACAAAACGCCAAAGCTCTGAGTGGTACACCGACCAGTCCGCCAAGCCCAAAAAGGCATGAATGAGCAAAACCAAAGTGAAAAAAATGCTCATTGTCTTTTTCGGCAGTAAAGGAGTGGTCCATAAGGAGTTTGTACCTCAAAAACATGCAGTTAACGCTGCCTACTACGTGGATGTGCTGGAAAGACTCCGTAAAAGGGTCATCAAGACGAGAAAAGACATCTCCGCTACCTGGCAACTCCATCACGATAACGCGCCTTGCCTCAACGCGCTATGAGTCCGAGAGTTCCTGTCCAAACACCAGGTACCAACGCGGGCCCCCCCCTATAGTCCTGAGGTTGCCTCAGCAGACTTCTTTTTGTTCCCTAGGATTAAGGCAGCCCTGAAAGGAACCCGTTATTCGTCCATAGAAGAGATCTAATCAGCCGTGACGAAGACCTTGCGAGAGGTCCCCGAAGACGCCTTTCAGGCCGCGTACCAGTCATGGCAGAGTCGCTGGAAAAAATGTGTAGCGGCCCAAGGACATTACTTTGAAGAAGTAAAAGTGTTTGCGCAAATTTTTTCAATAAATTACTTTTTTTAAATGATTGCATTACTTTAGGAACGCACCCTGTATTCATCAACATATTCGCCAAAATTAAACTACCTTCTTCGCATTGTTTTCTGGAAATTGCACGATGATTTTACTGAAAAAATACTTCCACTAAGTTGATATTTGGTCTATTTCAATGAATTACGTCTACGTCTACGTCTCATTTTGCAACATATAACGAAATATCCTCTTGTCCTTCTTTGGGCCTCTTTCGTTCGGTGGAAAGTCGTCATAGTTAAGACATCCGAAATAATATGATAGCCGTAGTAATTCAAAGAAGATCCTTTCTGTGAAGCTCATGTTAAGGATGGAATTAAATTTTTCGAAGCTCGAAGAATAAAGACGGCATAAGTTTTTAAGAGATACCCCAAAATTGTTTTTTTTGTGTTCAACAGCACAATGCAAACTTTTATAGGTATTTCCTCTCAAACAAAGAAACTTGGAAGCAATAGGCAGAGCAAGATTGTTCTCGAGATAAGAAGTGGAATAATAAGATTTTTATGGTCAAAACTTTCTTTCTGAGATCTCATGCGGAATGGAGGTCTTCTCAATGAGACAGAACCCTTCAAGAAATATTTGCGAATTGATTCGAATCCTTTTGCAATATAATATGAAAAAAAATTTTCAGGATCAATTCCCCTACTTCATTTTCGAATTAATTTCAGCCTCTTTCACGTTCATCCTTCACTTCTCTTTCCACTCGGACGTGAAATTCGTCTGTTTTACCATTATCTTTTTCTTGCATATGCCTTTCAATAATATACCCTATGAGCGTGTGATCATGATTTTTCTGGTCATAATTAGGAACACCACGATGGCGTCAGAGATAGCAATGAATGAGAAGAACAAACATGGTCATTTATGCCATCTGCCAAATTTCGGGCCATTTTGAGCCCCTTCCTTTCCCTTTAAACCCCTGGCGAGTGAATTAAAAATAGATAAACAGGCACACAATCAAAGCGGAAGATATGAGATGAAGTCGAAGAAAAAGAGAGCATCCTTGTTTCCTCCCTCCCGGCCTCCCCGCCTCAATCGTGGGGAAAACTAAGATGAGACGGGCGTGGCCGTCGTAGCAAAAACCCGCGCAGGAGGACGTCGGGATCCCTTGGAGGAGGTTAACGCGGGGGGGGGGGGGTAGAGAGGAAGGGATGGGAGAGCGAATGATGCAGGGGGAGAGCGAGGGAAGAGGAGGGTGGAGGCGGTGGACGGAGGGTGAGAGGGGCGTCGTCGGGGCCGGAAGAAGGAGAGGAAGGCCGGGGTCAAGAGGGGTCCCGCAAGGGAGGAAGAGTTGGCGAGGGGGGTAGGGGGGACAAGTGGAAAAAAAGCCGAGGGAGCGATTATGCGGCCGAGCATCAATTCGCTAAAGAGCAAGCGGTTCTAAGGGCAAGATCGAAAAAGGGCAAGCGGACACAGGAGCCGACACTCTGTGAGGGAGAAAATAATGGCCGTCGAGTGGAGCTAGAGGCTATTCAATTTGGGAAAACTGCAGGGCGGCAAATGCGAAGGGCAGGGGATGCGTGATCTAGAGAGCGCGATAACACGCACGTACACGTAATATATACACGCGCAGGTTTTTTTGTGTGTGTGTGTGTGTATATATATATATATATATATATATATATATATATATATATATATATATATATGTATGTATATTTATGTGTGTGTGTGTATATATATATATATATATATATACCCTCCCCGGACTACAACCTTGACGTGGTGGAAGGGCTTGTGCGTTCCCATGACCCCTAGAGCTGTGCTGGCGGGGGTAAAAATAATTGCTCCTGGTAGGGTCACCCATGCCGGATAGGTCGAAGGTTAGGAGCCGGACGAAAGGTAGTCTACGCAGTGTCTGTTCCTCAGTGAGGCGGCTGCAATGGCGTCTGACCCCAGTGGGGCGGCCAGTAAGTGATGGTGTCACGTTAAAAACACTATTGAGGAAGGCAACGGGAAACCACCTCAATTATCATTTCCAAGATTAACATGATGGACTATAGAGAGATTTTGAGTCCTGGCAACTACGGAGCTCGGCCCAATCGGCCGTGTGTCTTGCCCAGCAGCGGGGGAGGCAAGGCTTCCGCGGTCGTCATCCCACGAAACCCTTGCAAGGGAAAACCAGCAGCAGCAGGACAAAAGACGCAGGAGAAGAAGACCACATTAGTTAGAATAGGAACGTGGAGTGTTAGGACAATGATGAGGACAGGGAAATTGGAGAATGTTAAGCGAGAGAAGGAAAGGGGAAATATAGATATTTTAGGGCTATGCGAGGTGAGATGGAAGGATAGCGGGGATTACTGGAGTGATAAGTATAGAATAATATACAGCGGCGGGGACGAGAGCCAACGGGGGGTTGCCATAGTATTAAATGAAGAGGTAGGAAGAATCGTAGTCAAAATAGAGCAGGTAACGGATAGAGTATTACTAGTAGAGATAAAAGCACAACCGAAGAGTTTGGTTATTATTCAGGTATACATCCTACCGAGCAACCATACGGAGGAAGAGGTCGATAGGATATACGATCATTTAGAGGACATAATCGCGTGTGTTCCTGTAGGGAAACATTTGATAGTGATGGGGGATTGGAATGAGACGGTAGGCGAAGGAAGAGATGGTGACGAGGTCGGGGACTACGGTTTAGGCACGAGGAATGACCGCGGGGAGAAAGCAGTTAAGTTCTGCAGAACACAGGGGTTAGTTATCACCAACACTTGGTTTAGACACCATAAAAGACGCAGGTATACATGGAAAATGCCAGGTGACTTAGAAATGTATCAGCTAGATTATATCCTGGTTAGACACAGGTTTAGGAACAGTGAGATAAATTCGCACAGCTTCCCGGGAGCGGATGTGGACTCTGACCACAATTTAGTCGTTATGAAATGTAGCGTCCGTTTCAGAAAGACAGGCCAGGGGCGGCGGGTTAGAAAATGGAATGTAGAAGCATTAAATGGTTTGAAAAGGAAGGAATACAACCTGGCGGTAGAGAAAATCATGGAGGATGGTAGAGAGCTAAGTATTATCGAAGAAAAATGGGAAAGTATCAAGAAAGGGTTGTCTAAAGCCGCAAAAGACACTATTGGAACCGTTAACGCTAAAAGGACTAGGAAACCACGGATCACGGATGAGATGATTACAAAGATGGATGAGCGGCGAAAATGGAAGAATGTAAATACAGAGTTAGGCAAAATGAAGTACAAAGAACTGAACAATACATTGAGGTGGGCAACAAATAAAGCAAAAGAAGCATGGTGGAAGACGCAGTGCGAGGATATGGAAAGTCTGCAGAGGAAGGGTGAAATTGGTGCGCTTTACAGCAAAGTTAAATCTTTATCGGGAAGTAAGAAAGGAAGATCTATTCTAACGGTTAGAGATAAGGCGGGTAAGGTAATAGTTGACGCAGGAAAGATCCAAGAGAGATGGAAGGAGTATATAGAAGAGCTGTATAGTAAAGAACTTAGACCAACAAAGTTAGACATTGAAAAAGAATATGACGTAGAGGAAGAAAGCTTAGGTCCAGACATACTAGACGATGAGATAGAAAGGGCGTTAAGGGAGATGAAACTAAATAAGGCCGTGGGGGTGGATAACATTCCCGCGGAACTATTGAGGCTACATCATGTGAGGACTACAGGACAATAAGTTTGATATCCCACGCAGCTAAAGTTGTTCTCGGGATCATAAACAAAAGGATAGACAGTAGGGCAAATGATTACGTAGGGGATGATCAGTTTGGGTGTAGGAAGGGGAGAGGTACGGATTTTAAGAAATCTTAAGAAATAAGAGAGTATGTCTGAAATAATGTATGAAGGTGAAATGGATATAAAAATCCGTTCAAGAGTAGTATGTTACGGTTGAAATTGGTAAAAAAGTCAGGCCTTTTTCTTTGTACTTTCCCCGGTAGCTAAGGGGGGAAAGGGTAATGGTATGGGCTTCATACATGTATTCGTCATTGATATTTGTCAACCCATTTATATGTTGTAATATGTTATTAGATATGTTGTCAATTTTTTGCTGAACCCCACTGATGTACCCTATGTGAGCTCTATATGCCCATATTTTCGGGTTTCCCAGCTCCCGAACCACCGGATTTTCTCAACAGCTAGTCCCAAAAATAGACTCGAACACGCGGCCTTCGACACACGTGGTCCCTTGCGCACCAGACGCAACTGAACGGCGAAATAAGGCTAGAGATAATTAGTTCATCATTTATAAATTCCAAAGTAGTAAACCGAGAACGATTGGCAGCACCAGAATATCATGAATGAACGTATAAATGACAAATAAAACTATAAATCAAGCACTGCTATAAAAACTGAATATAATTTCACGTGTTGGCGGAGCCGGCCAATAGATAACCAATTCCCATTTAACGACTTGAGATTAACTGATAGTACATAAGAGCGGCATTTTTCATTGCAATATCTCTAAGAAGCACATCACATTTGATGATAAACGAATACTTCATCATGCATTTTGCTCTAGTGTAAGAAATCTTGGCTCACCAAAACGTCCACATTTTAACAAGGAAACTCAAATATTTTCGGGATACAAGTCTATGCGATAGCCTGCAATAGAAAGTCTTATTTTCAAACAGTAATTTCAGTATGGGTTTAACTCGTTTTTTTTGTTGAATCCTTTCACCGTGAAATCAATATGCGTTCAGGATGAAAATAACAAGATTTTCGACATTTTGGAGAGAATTTTATGTTCCCCGTACGGATTATCCTTCGCTGCTATAACATCAAGAACACAAAAATCACATCAATGCGGGACTGTCTTTATTTAGGAATAATCCTGCGGTATTTATAACCACAATCTGGATTATTACATTCTCGGGGTCACTAGAATGATACCGAAATATAAGCTGTGCAATTCTCGCAAAAATGTAAGTACCTTAATGCAGAATGCTGGGATTTAATGGCCAGAGTTCTTGTCTGAAAGGAGGATGCTTGGATTAAGCCCAGATTATGTCTTTGAATACCACTGTTTAGCTGTGTAAGTCTTTTTTCCATTAGACCAAAAACATGAGACTCGTCCACCACCCTTGAATTCGTGATCAACACGGAGTACGAGCGCTCGTAACTTTTTGGCATGGAACGTGAAAACTTGACTTCATTAGGAAACTCAGCCTCGGGGTTAATGACTACGGTTTATGACAACCTTTCTTAAGGCCGAGCGATATTCGGTTTCCAATATCGACCCATTTTCTTAAAAAAATATATCCAAGTGATGACACAATAATGGCCTGGTGGTCCCAAATGGTCATGGCAAGCAATATCGACGATGATTCCATATTGGAAATGCAGTTCATATTCATGAGGAGGGTGAAAAATCAATGTTCAAAGTGTTATCCGAGCAAGTAAGATTATTTTGACCGTATTTTTTTCAATCGAGCTAGTGCAAGCAGCATGGAGAGCACTCCTTAATACCATCGTTTACTTTGAAAGTGAAATATTCCGTATCAAGTAATTCATAATGCCGTTCATTCTGGAAGATTGCATGGGCTGATTTCAGCTTTGATACCGTTCCAGCTATGTTGATAGTTTTGATCGCTTAGACACAATTCCCCTTTCAAGATGAGTCGATTAAGTTGCCTCTATCAATATGCATACAGATGAATGAAATGTATGGAAATTATATGAAAATTGTTTCAACTTTATCAATCATAATTCAACTAGTATCATCTATTTTAGCTATTGTTAAACACCAAAACTAGGTTCGAATTATTCTGTTCCATTTTAGCACGTCAGTATTTAGATTACACTAATTTTACCATTCAGTAGTTTATTGAGTATCAATGTCATCATCATTAGCATTCCAATCCCTAGATTGGTTTATTGCAACCCACCATTCTTCTCCAATCAGGGTAAATGCTTCCATCCCCTGATAGCTTTTCTGTTGTACGTCCTAAATTCGTTCTATTTACTTGTCTCTTTGTCTCCCTCGTGGGATCTTGACATCAATTTCCCTTTTATTATGTTACTAACTAATCCACGCAAGGTGTCCCCAATCAAAGTTTTTCTTTGCCATAGAGTTCTCATACGGCATTTTCCTCTTAATCGTCCAGATGGTCCCCTTAATTGTCCAAATGGTCCTTCCCAGTTCATGAATTGAATTCTCTTCCAGCATTATGTTTCAAACTTCTACATTAAAAAAATAAGTTTGAAGTTTACGAAGCAATTACAACGACGTTTTAAGAATAGCGGCACCTCTTTGATAGGTGCTACGGCTCACGTACCTATTTATACACTTAAAATACATGTTTTTTAATACAATGATAATCGTCTGATAAAAAATAATAAAAAAGATCAATCTTCATATTTTTCACTGCTGGAATCCCTCCTCTCGACGACAGATCGGCACAACTAGTACCCAAGACTTCGGCCATCCCCAGGTCCTCTCCATCCGACCAGGGGTTGCGTCTCTACGTCGTAATTATCATTTGAGTGGAAGACTGTGAGGTAAAATTCTCCCCTGCTAAATTAATACCCCTCGACGGGGTTCCAACGAGCTGGGGCCTACCCGGATATTATTTCAACCGAAAAACATATTGATTCAGCAGCGAGAATTCACTCGCATCCTCCTCCACGAGTGGCCCGTGTTCTTTCGCGCGGCCCTCCCTCATCTCTCTTGTCTCCCTTCTTTTGCGCGCCACGGGTCCCAGGACTACACTCCCAACGGTACCTCTCCTCTAACGGGATGTCTGTTGTTTTAAGGTCCACTGCCGGTAGACGTGCAGAGTGGTGAATACACAAGGCAGGAGAGAAAGAGAGAGGGAGGGACGGAAGGGATCATGAGGTGAAAACAGAGAGGGGGAGAAGGTTGGAGGAGGTGGAGGAGGTGAGAGGGGTTCGACCCGAGTAAGGGGGGGGGGCAGGTTGGCTGTTGGCGGATTCGGGGAAGACCGGTGATATGGGCGATGGAGCACACGAGCTGTGAGAAGATATCGTTCTCGGGGAGAGGGGAGGGGGAGAAGGAGGCTCTTTCGTTGGGGATAAGCGGAATAGAAGATCCATTCCACGGTTAGGGTTTTCGGTTTTTTTAGAGAGTCGAGGGATGAGGGATATCGAACTCGTATTGTTGGCTATATAACGTTATCAGCCACGGCGAGTTAGGCACTTTTCTTCGACGAAACCTCAAAAGGGGGGTTATGGACGTACAAGGGGAAATCGCGATCAACGGTATTGATGGAAGGATGGATGGATAGAATAGGAAGCACCCCGGAAGAAGATCACGAACTGAAATAGATCGTACGAGATGCGAGATGTAACAGATGAGGAAGAAATGAGGAGATGAGCTGAGAAATGGATAACAGCTGCAGCAAATAGTGTTTGAGTTGATGCTTCGATTGTGACTTCAAGTGATCGCTGCAGAAGCCAGATATCGATCGTTCCCTGTCAAAAGTTTCTAAAGTTTGCGCCACAGAAAACCACTAGTCAACGTTAAGAAAGTGCTCATTGTCAGCGGCTGGTATATGTGCCAGGAGAGTATTATCCTCCGTGTAACTTTTCCCGCGTTTCATTGACTGGGGCACGAGTATCCATGGCATCCACGAAATCCGACCACACGCACAAGATTTTTTGCCCTCGCAGTCAAATTCATATTTATGCCTTGGTGACGTGAAGCGAGTGGAGGGAAGCACGTTTAAATTATGTCAATAGTAAATATTTGTCGTCCGTAGCCAAATCATAAATATGAATGGCCGCGGGCGGAAGTGAAAATAAGGAAAAGGTGATGCATGTTTCACAAATGGCTGTAGAAATAGCAAATCAAGAAAATTGATGAAGGAAAAAAAACTAATAAAATTCATACTAAAAGTCACTAATGCTACCGCTAGAAGATGGTTCCACTCTAGCGAATAAGTACGCATGAACTTAAAAGTTAATGTCTATGGAAAAATATATTTTTCCATTAATTGCTAGACCATATAATATTTAATGAAAAAATATATCAAAGTAAAATCCCGTTCAAGGCGAATGATTTTCAAACTTTGATATTTTTGTCTCGTATATCAAAGTAAGTTTGGTAAGGAAGTCGAGCGTTGTGAACGCATATTACATTAGAATGTTATATAAACGTGGAAGAGAGGAAGTGGAAAGGCTATCCAAAAGGAAAAAGTAGTAAAAATACAATGAAGCCATTTTTTGGCATGCAAGTAATAATAGTTGTTACCGCAATACAAAATAATTTTGGAAAAAATCTAAATGTTTAATTTTGAAGTGCCTCGGAAGTCATGGACAATGTCCACTGTCTTTCATCGATATTGCAATGCCTACGTATAACTAATATGGTAGATTGCTTACAAAAAATAAAACTTTTGAAAATATTCGGGCTCAAAATAACGCTACCACCGTCGACATTCACATTTACGTCTGAATAATATCGTCGATCAAACCTTGAAGAATGACTTATCAATAATTCACTGCTTTTAAAAAGTAATTACTTTGGTAAGACAACTCGGCCCGTGCTTCTTCCAAAAGAAGACGGGGACGTATTAAATGACGCATGAAAGCATAAAGTTGAATGACCAATGACGAAGTGAAAATATTCATAAATCATTAAGAACCGTTTATTTGTAAAAAAAAACGTTGGTGGCGGATAATTCACACGGAAACAAAAGGGAGAAAAATCTCAATATTTTCTCTTCTTCGGTCACCAAAGTGTCGTCCAAAGGCGTGATTAGAGCCATCAACTAGGGAAAAATTGATGGTCCCATGTTCATTAATTTTACAATCAAAGCATCTCAAATGCTTTTAACGCCCTGATAAATCACAAGTCAATTGGGGATAATTATATGTAATTAAGAAACCTTAAAATGACTTTTGCAAATAAACTGGTCGTAGTTTGGTTGTGTGCTACAGATTTTATTACCCATTTTTACTTCTCGCAGCCCTCGGTAAAAATTTACCGTTTTTTAACCGATAAGAGTGCATTTTTTAAAGTGACATAAAAAGGAAATGTACGAGCATTTACTGAATAAATGGCCTGTCCTGCGAGGTTTTCTTGTATTGCATAATATTTTTGCACGAGTAAAAAATTAAAATGGAGTGAGGTTAAGTCGTAATGAATTTATATTGGTACATTCATCACCTTTTGCAGATAATCTTAACGCAACAAAAATATTATCAAAGGTAATCAATAAACGAGTTACCCTCCAAAATATTAGTTTTGGAAGGCTCCTATTCACTGTTATAACGTATACTAAACCCATTTTTCAAGTGTGCTTGCCTCTGCCTTTCCCTGCCGTCTAAAAATCACATTTATTCCTTCCTCCACCCAGATTACTTAAAATCCTCTCTATCACGATTTCTGGCATCCTACTACCTCTCAATATTTTCTCCCTCCTATTTATCTTCTTCGGATTTCTCGCAGCAACTTCCTCTCTTCCCCAACCATATTTAAAACTCCCACGTTGGTCCCCTTTTTGTTCACCCTACGCTCTCCATCTATCTCCACCACTGCATCACTCATTTATGAGATTGGGATACAAGCCCTAGTAAAATCCTTCGAAGACGTTGAGCATTTTCAATATTTTCGACATCCAAATAAATACCCCATGATCCACCAAAAAAGGTGTGTGACAGGGGGTGCAAGCGCCAGGCGGGAAGGGTAAGTGATAAGGGAGGATATGGAAGAGGAAAGGATAAGGGAAAAACATTCAGTAAAAAAACCATTAAATAATAAATTGAAAATTTGTACTCAATGCTGGAGGAAGACAATTCAAAACAAGGGTTAATTCTTCTAACATATTAGTTATTTATAAAAAGAAAAAATTTAATAAAAATGAACCATAACCATTTAGACAACAAACCTCCACCATAACGAGATAGGCCATGTCGAATTTAAAAACTAAGAAGGGAAAATCCTGCTATTCTATAACACTAATAGCCTGCGCCCCTTAAGTTACAGGTAGGGAATGTGACACACCTTTGAAGGCAGCGAACGGCGTGAAGAATCCTTCCCCCCTCGGAGAGAGACGAGGGATGGAATGGTAAGCTTGAAAACAATAAAGATGGGTTGGCAATATTGTACCCAGCACTACATTCATTAAATGGCAAATCCATGCGGTCAAACGGGAAGGGATTTGACAACAAATCACTCAAGATCAGTGAAAGTGCACGCATTTGGGTAAAACTAATTATACCCTAGGCTCTGTGAGTAGCAAGTGGGATTGTAGCTATCCTAACCCTACATTTGTTGTCCCGTACTGCCCGTAGGAAGGAGTCCTTGAGTCTGCTAGCTCTGGCATCTATTTAAATCCTAGTTTTTGTATGTCGCCCGCTCTAGATGGGGGATCATGAACACATCTACCATTAAAATAGGAAGACAAAAACTAGAGAAGAAAAAACTAGATCTCGTTAGTGCAAATCTACATTTTGCTGTCAGGGAACTTGCAGAAGACTGCGGCATTTGCGTTGGTTCGTGCCAAGAAATGCTGACTGAAAAATTGAGGAGGCATCGAGTCGCCGCCAAATTCATGCCTCGCCTGATGACGACAGACCAGAAACAACATTGAATTTAAGTATGTCAGGAACTGCTTGATAGAGCGGAACCTTCTTGTCCAGGTCATAACAGGCGATGACGCGTAGGTTAATGGATATGACATGGAAACAAGAGTGCAATCTTCATAATGGATTGGTGAAACATCATCCCGCCCCCAAAAAGCTCGACAAATCCGCTCAAATGTCAAGGTGATATTGACTGTTTTTTCGATGCAAATGAGGTTTTGCATCAAGAATACCGATCCATAGGCCAGATAGTCAACACAAAGTACTACCTGGAGGTTGTGAAACACCTAAGCAAGAGAATCCGACGAAAGCGGCCCGAACTTTGGAGGTGGGGCGAATGGGTTTTTACCACGACAACGCGCCGGCTCATTCGTCTCTTCGAGTTTTTAGCCAAACTTCATTCGAACTCTCTGAGTTTTTAGACAAAAACAAGACCGCTGTGGTTCCTCACCCACCCTACTCACCATACCTGGCCCCATGTGACTTTTTCCTGTTCCCTAAACTAAAAACCCCGCTCAAAGAAATATTTACCACCATTCCAGAAATAGAGAAAAATTCGACGGAGGAGCCTTGAACAGACCTTTCATTTCAATGTTTTTCAAAGGCTTCTAACTAAGGTCTACTAACTCTTTCGTCGAAGACTAATTCTCCGATTCATTTCATGCTCCATATTAATGTCTTTCCTAATCTTTTCTTTGCATATTTACTCAGTGCTTCTATCATTATTTCTTTCCACCTGTATATTTCGAATTAACATATGGTCAGACAAAGGGACTTAGAAAACTTAATTATATTTCGAATCTTTTCCATCTGCTTGTTATGATCTACACTATAAAACTGCTCGAGATGCATGAGGCACACAGAGGGTCCTGTTTCCTTCAGTATTTCTTTCCTACGTCTATTCTTCTTTCTGTTAATGTTCTGATTAATGAAATGTCGTCACATTACCCCCTCCTCTTTATAAACTCAGGACGATCTCCGCTTTGGTGTTTTTGCGATATTATTATGTGGTTTCCGATTAATAATTCCCAAAACTACCTTAGCTGCATGGGAATTCAAACTTTTCGCCCCATAGTCCTCACAACTTCCCGCTTTCTCTCTTTTGGGATGGGCATCAGTATTGATCCAGTAAAGTATCCTGGGCAAATTCCTTTCAAATACACACAATGCATAAGTTAAAAGAAGATCTTCTTTATTTATAATAATTCCTAGACTCTTTATTTAGTAGAAGATACTATCAATTCTTATTTTCTTTTTCGGCATCATGACCCACTTTTTCTCTCACTACTCAATGTTCTTGAACCAAATCTATCCTCATCTATTTCCCATCTATTTCCTTTCCACCTTTCTCTTTCTCAGCTGACTGGATTACTCCCTTTACTGTTAAGCTATTGTATACTTTCTACCTTCCATTAGTTCCTTCCGGCTGCATAGCTTTCCTGTTTTCTATCGGAGTGTCAGTGTAACTTTTCCTTGCTGTATCCTCGCAAATTTCTTATCCTGTTGTATAGATTGCTCTTTCCACTTCATGTCCTTGGCCCTTGATTTCTCAGCTAAGTTCATTATTTAGTCCTTTGTACATTGCTCTCCACATCTCTGCGTTGCAATTCTTCCACTTCTTTCTCTCGTCCATCCTCCTCATCATATTCCTATGCTCTCTGACGTGTTAATTCTCATAGTGCTCACAGTTCACATTCCTTCCTTTTATGCTCTTACTATCCGGATATTTCAAGAGCCACCCAACTTCCCTCACATTCTCCCATCCTCTGATGCCTAATTAGATTTTCATAAAGTTTTTCTTGATAGTTCATCTTCTTCAGTCCCCATAAAGCTCCAGCATGCCACTTTCGCGATCTCCTATTTCGACTAATCCTTTTGCATTTTTGTCATATATTGCATAACTATTAATTGATGTTCCGAACCTGCATCTGTCCTCGGGAAACTGAGGAAATTGATGGCGCTCTTCCTTAATCTATGCGTAGTTACGACGTAATCCACTTGGTAAATAAATGATTCTCCCGGTAGTTTTCACATTTACCCACGCATGTAGTGATGTTTGCACTTGGTTTCAAACATCATCAAACTCTTTTCCTGAAAAATTCTATTGATATCTCTCCGCGACCATACCCAATTGCTAAACACCGAACTCTCCTACCTCCCTCCTATCTCTCCCTCCGCCATCTGCGTTCGGCCACCAAGTTCAAATCCTCATTCCCTATTAACCCTTTCCTTCCTAGCGAGCTACTATACCGTCTAATTGATTCATAATTTTATGCTAAAAATCTACTTCATCCTTGCGTTGGCCACTTATCTAAATATACATGTATACCTTGACTACTATTAGATTGATCGTGTATGCTCTTATCTCGACCACTATAATTCTATCACTCACCTGATTTTACATGTATATTCACTACATTTTCCCCTAGTGTCCTATTCAGTGCTACGGCTACTCACAAATTGACCCTCCTCCCCCACCATAAATGGCTCAGTAACACTCTCTCTTGTCCCGCTCTATATCCGTCTCACCTTACACAAACCCAGCGTATCTATGCTGAAGGGGGTTAAAATCAAATGAAGGCGACAAAAGCACTATAGCAGGCTAGGCTAAAATTCCGCTATATTGGTACGCTTGTGTGATTCTATATAATGTTTGAGTGATCTCGTATATAAAGTTTGGGTAATTACCATTATATTAACTTGGTGCTCCTTTCTACATCTACACAATACCCCAGGAGCCGCCGCAAGGGCTTGTTGCGGGGGGTGTTAGGTCACCAGCCATGCGTGGAAATCCCAATCATGTCGCCTCTACACAAATATTAGTTTGATCATGCACTCGAAAAAGGTCAATCACACGAAATGAGGTCCTTACGTGCAACAATAGTCAATAAAAGGTTACGTATATTCAAATCGTGCTGTAGAACTATTAAAAATCTAGTTGCCACCTAGTTACTGTACCCTACGGTAGCACCAATCTATAAGTGAAGCTAAAAAAAAACCTGAATTCATCTTTCACGTATAATTTTTTATTTCTTCTTGAATATTTGTAACTGATTTTAAGTTATTGTTTGCACTTCTTTTAATTACTTTAATCGAAATATACAAGTGGTCAAATGATTTATTCAATTGCTATTTTCTCCCACGCGGGTTTTATGAACGAATTACTCATTTAGTCTCAGGATTCGAGAATGAATATACCAATTGATCTATTCATAGCTTTAGATTTATTTTAATTTTGTTCATCCCCTTTTTTTATGCTACCTCACCGAAATTTAGCTGAAGTTCCTTCCGAATTGTTATTTTATATTTCCCGTGTTTCAACTCGAGGAGCTTTAGGATAGCATTTCTTTGGTAAACTCATTGTTCTCTGTATTCATAAACGGTTTGAGATAATTAATTGGTATCATGCTCCTGCACGTGAGGTTTTTCAACGAAAGTCTGTTATTTTCTTTGGAGTTTCGTGAATGGATAACATTTAAAGTTCCTGATGACTTAGCTTTTGTTTGGCTTTTTATTTTCTTCGATGACCCCGATTTTTCCCAAACAAAAATACGCTGACAAAGACAATAGGATGGCGACATTGTCATGGAGACTCAGCCGCGTACAACAGCACCGATTTGCACATGTGGCAGACACCGTGGGATATACGTATCTTGTCTAAACTGAGAGAAGTTTCGGAAAATTTACTCTCCGAAGAAAATCCCAGGTTCTCCGTAGACTGAGTGGGTATATTTATGGGGATGGGCACTGAATGGAAGAAACTATGAGATGATTCAGGAGTCTTCCAAAATATTATTTCTCCAAAACTTCGTTAATTTTAATGGTCGCCAAAACTTCACCCTTCGCTTCGCGATTTAATGCACTTCGCAACACTTTCCAACGCGCAGGAATTCACATAATGGGTCCAGAATGGTTTTGCGCACTTTGAAGGGGGACAGAAAGTGCGAAGACAAACGGAATGGCGTGGCTCTCAGCTTTAATTGCTGCGAATGCGACAATCTGTAAGTAGCGTTGCCACTGTCGGAATAAAAGAGACACGGCTCTTGGGCTACATGAATACCGGTTTTTTTCTGGAACGCTTTCCGCTTCATTCTTCCAACAAGTCGACAGTAAAGGCGATCCTCTTGGCAAATGCATGCTTTTGAACTTTTCGTCTGGCCCATAAAATAAAACAACATCGTCCGTTTTGGGATTGTAGCTACAAAACGTCCTACTGTATCTATCATTAGGCGGAAGGTATTGCAGCTTTGAACATTTAGGACCCGAGGATATTAAGATTAAATTGTCCAAACCTTATTCTTGGAAGCGGGGGAACGACGGACATCATGGTATTTTGAGAATTTAGTCTTCTAAAGAAACCATAAACAGCAAGGCTCGGTCTTACTCACCCCTATATCATTAATGCGTCAATTAAATCGTTTAATTTGTGCATAGTGTGACTTACTTAGCTCATTTCTTTCCTTCGGTTATTCATATGAGGCTTGGCTACTCGATTCTGTGATGACAAGAACCTATTTGCAAAATTTTTAGCATAACTTCAATCAATTTTCAAATTCTGGTATGAGGGTATTAATGCCCTCAGGACAAGGTTTTCTCATGCACTGTTCAATTCTTTCTGTTACTCCTCACAAATCAACGAAGTGTAAAGATCCGGAGTCCGAGTCCCGGTCTAGGAAATATTTTTACACTCGTGATTTCCTCGATTCCGCCTTCCCCACTTCTCCTGTGTTTGTCCTTTATGTGTGTTCCTATCCCTTTTCCTTTTATCTATTTCTATGTAAATGAGTATATACATATGTACGAGGGTCATCCGGAAAGTAGTACCCGTTCGTGAAATAAAAAGACAAAAGTAAATATTAACAAACATAAAAAATTTTATTTGAAAGAGGATACTTTAAACTACTTCTCAACATAATCTCCAAGCAAATTAAGGCATTTGTCATAACGTGTGACAAGTTTCTGTATTCCTGCTGCATAGTCCTTCGCCGCCAGCTCATTGAGATACGCGAGGGACCCATCTTGCACAAATTTTTGCATAATGCAGATGGTGTTTAACAATTTCATGAACAATTGTTCGAGAAACATTGGGAAAATGCTCACAGATGTCATCAATTGTGACGCGCCGATCGTTCCTCACGAATTCGTCAACTGAGCTCACCAGTTGGTCTGTAATGACAGACGGTCTCTCCGAACGCTCATCGTCGTGTGTGTTCCCCCTCCCCATGTTGAAGTTGCGACACCACCGCCGAACAGACGACTCGTCCATTACATTGTCTCCATACACCTCCTTTAATTGGCGATGAATATCACATGGGCGAACGTTTCTTGCATTGAGGAATTTAATCACTGCCCTCACTTCACAACTGGCGGCGTTCTCAATTTTTTTAAACATTGTAAACAATCACAGAAACAACACAGGCAATGCTAGCGTCACGCAACTTGGCTCAGAGAAGGCAGACTAGCCATTGAAGCTATCTGACCTCGTCCAGCGGCTACTCGCGTCGTCAGCACTTCATGCGGCACGAACGGGTACTACTTTCCGGATGACCCTCGTATATACACACACACAAAACAATGATAACAGGCGGGGAAACCTGTTGATTTCTAGTATTTGTTGATATGATTGACACGGGTGTTGCTACCGTCAACGTCTTTAAGAATGATGAGCTGAATTACCTTTATAATAAGAGTTAGCGCTTTTCTGACCAAACATTTGAAGGAAAAGTGGAAGGTTGGAGGGACTAAACACCGCTTATACAAGTTAACACCCTTGAAGATGGAGTATAGTTTGAAAATAAAACATTTTAAGCGAACCCATGTTAATGTCAATTAGATGCACAACAATAATAACCAGCCGCGTAACGGGACATCACGTTACATCACACAGCTCTCACCAAATCACTCCCCATCTATAAAATCCGGAGAAGCGGACCACGCATAAGAAGTTTTCGATTCAATAATTAATTAATTAACGTTACGACAGGCTGTGAGTTCACCGGTATTCCACTCTGCTTGATTCAGTTATGGGGATTCATGTTTAAGTTCAAATCCCCTGCTCACGAGCCCTATTTACGGTACATAAAATATGGAAAGCATGTGGTTGTGATTCTTTATGGAATTCCTCAGGTCTGGAAAGCATAAAATACATATCGTATTATTAATGTGAGAAGGGAGAGGTCATACTTCTTCCAATACTGCTCAAACAACACTTGCAACTGAGTGTAAGCAGGTTACAAGAGCGCATCCATGTAAACGGAAGTATCTCATAACGTTACATAAGTGTCAACAGGTAAATTTCTCTCAGATCCAACAAAGAATGAATATTTTAAATGAAATGTAAAAGCGATTGGTTCTATATTCGATGTCAAAACAGGATTCGGATTCAGTTTCAATAACATTCGGATTCTACTCATTCCTAATTTTATATTTAAACGAAATATGATGCCTTTACACACTAGCTAACTAATTAATGCTTTAAATGAATTCTAATCAAAGAATATCAATTGCAAATGCTCAGTTAGTAGCGTTGCAGAACTTTTTTCACACCACAAATATGGCTACTCATTAGTACTTACAAGATCTATGATGAATTCGCAATGTCAACCCATAGTATTTGCGTTTGTGTATCACATTAAAATAATTGCTTGGAGAAATAAAAATGTTGAAAGTTATTTCTTATTTAATAGTGGAAATTCAAGCCAGTTTTGTCACGATAAATCTGCTGAACGAATTCTGAAATTTTATGAATTTTAACCTTTATTTCACATTTTGTGTCTGAACTTGAACGTAAACTAAGGGCATCAACCATCGGCAACAAAATCGTGAATATCAACTAGTTATTTTTATTAGTGACTTTAAAATTCAGGCTGTAGATGACATCCTTAAAAAGATAAAGAACAAGCAACTTCGTGTAAAGTGTCATAGACATCTTACACGGAGTTGCCTTCGTCCAATCCAGCCCAAAAGAGCCTAGACAGTCTTCCCAAATATACTGGAATGGGCATCCAGTGGTTCCAAATGAAATTTTATACATTCTATTAAAGAACTTCGTACAAGGCACCAGCCTACACGTTGATGTTGCACGAATATTTATTTTATTAGTTAAACACATTTGCGAAAAGAAACATAGAACATACTCTGGAGTGCCTGATACCCGCGCATTAGAAGATCGATTTTATGAAATTATTTTCTGTACATTCCCACGGAAGACTAAATAATCCATGGATTAATGAAGAGTTAATAACCCGAAAACCGACCAATCTGGCCCGCTTTCCATTAGCCTGGGAATGGATAGATATGTCGCGCGTTCCATCAAAGCCACAACATAGCATTGACATCTAGCGACTAAACGTCCAAGCTTATAACGGCAGTTGTTATTTAGAAGCGGGTCACAACAATGACGTCACTTCCTTAGTCACGGTTGTTACGCCATCTTAAAAATAAGACGGATATTGTTCTGTTTTCAAGCAAACTGGCGTTTAATATGCATAAACGAATGATTGATGGAGGTTTCCCTAGGAATGGGAAGCATTATTATGGTACGTTAAGTGTTTTCTGTCGATGTAACCTCAAGGGAAATTGGATAATTCGTGTGCAAGAATGTGCCTTGGCTAACCATTACGGTCCTTCAGTGTACCCGTGCCTTGCTTCTTAGAGAAATCATATTGTAGTTGTACGGTTTCAAACTTTCTGTGTTAAATAATTAACTGTGCAAACGAGTGATTACATTTGAGATAGTGCATATTGAAGCAGTCTCGTCGAGCAATATTATATCACTTAGATTTTACTATCGGAGAGGGCCTATAATTTTATTGACTTGAGCTGTTAATTTCATTAGCTTTTCTATTTTTCAGAACATGATGATAGAGGTGAAAACAGGAGAAGGGTGTCTTTTCAATCAAACAGCAACAGAATTTCAAAACGTGAAGGGCATCCATACCGACGTGTGCCTATACATGCCCGACTTGATGATGATGTCGATATGGCAGGTACATCTGGAGTCGGCGGACGCAATGCCAACAGATTGTAAGATAGTAATTTTGCTTGTTCGTTAACTCATTGACAATTTAAATGGCTTTTTTCTAATAGTGTGCTTGTATGGTATTCTCTTTTGATTCAGCGTTGCCTCAATTTCGAGAAGAGGAAGAGGTCGTAAAAGACAAGGCAGAAATTCACCCGCGCCTCTCAACCGAGTCAAATTGTCGGAAACAGCGAGTTGGTTCAAAATTACAGTGAGTAAAAATGATAAATGAAATAATTGAGATGAAAAATGTTCTAGAGTTGAGAAAAAAATTCTATTCAATGTGTGCAACGTTAGTAAAATATCTAATACCTTTTGTTACTTTATTAGGTAATTAGTAATTAATTACTGCAGGAGTTAAAATTTTAAGCATTTCAAAGACATTTGTTTTGTTTATATTATGTTGTTGCAGCTTATTTAAAGGTTAACTATTTCAGATACCTTATGGGGCCAAGTATGAAAAGGATTACATCTTGAGGTTGCTGTTTAGCCACATATCTCCGACACTCTTCATTCCTATAGCGGTAAGTTTTTGTCATCATGTTCATGTTGTAAGCTTATAGTTAGTGAAAGCAAATTTTTTATCTTGTTAATAATGGGACCAACACTTTCCTTTGGGATTACTTTCATATGAGGTTTTATGCAATGTAATGAGTACATTTTCTAGTATCACTTCATATAATTGCGTTTTGGGGTTGGGGTTTGTCCTACAAATTGTAACTCGTAGGGAAAGTCACCTACACTAGAAAACTTCTTAGTTCCTTAAACAATTCTTTTATCGTAGATGGTGCTTGATATGTTTTGTTTAAAGTAAAATTCACAGTGGCTGAGGATGCAAAAGTTACAATTTTTTTAAGTTAGTAATAGAATTCAAGTCACTGAGATAGGAGATTCATGTGTACAGTGCCAGTTCACCATCATTGATGTTGTTAAACCGGCGCATTTCCATTTTCAATTAAAATAAATGTAATTATTGGAACTTTTTGTTGCTGCGAGCACCTGCTGCATAAGACTGGTATGATGCCCCTGGTAATACTTCAAGTTGTTGTGTTTGAGAATGCCACTTACAGGTATTTAAAGTGAAAAGAATTACTATATTCTCGAATCAACTGATATCCCTCTTTCTTCGAAGCAGATAGGTTAATCACGAGAATGTTCATTTTTACAGTAATTATAATAATAATAGAATGAAATTCATAGAACTGCAAGAAGTTCCGCAATAGTTGCTTCAGTACAGTCACCTGCTGTTGTACGAACAAATAAAAATAAAGCTATATTTTTATGATACTATCTCATGATTGGTAGGCAGAAGCGTAGTGAACATAGAGCAGGTAACGGATAGAATACTACTAGTAGAGATAAAAGCAGAACCGACGAACTTGGTTATTATTCAGGTATACATGCCACCAAGCAACCATAAGGAAGAAGAGGTCGATAGGATGTACGATCAGTTAGAGGACATAATCGCGTGTGTTCCTGCAGGGAAACATTTGATAGTGATGGGGGATTGGAATGGGACGGTAGGCGAAGGAAGAGATGGTGACGAGGTCGGGGACTACGGTTTAGGCACGAGGAATGACCGCGGGGAGAAAGCAGTTAAGTTCTGCAGAACACAGGGGTTAGTTATCACCAACACTTGGTTTAGACACCATAAAAGACGCAGGTATACATGGAAAATGCCAGATGACTTAGAAATGTATCAGCTAGATTATATCCTGGTTAGACACAGGTTTAGGAACAGTGAGATAAATTCGCACAGCTTCCCGGGAGCGGATGCGGACTCTGACCACAATTTAGTTGTTATGAAATGTAGAGTCCGTTTCAAAAAGATAAGGCAGGGGCGGCGAGTTAGAAAATGGAATGTAGAAGCATTATATGGTTTTAAAAGGAAGGAATACAAACAGGCGGTAGAGGAAATCATGAAGGATAGTAAAGAACTAAGTACTATCGAGGAAAAATGGGAAAGTTCCAAGAAAGGGTTGTCTAAAGCTGCAAAAGACACTGTTGGAACGGTTAACGCTAAAAGGACTAGGAAACCATGGATCACGGATGAGATGATTACAAAGATGGATGAATGGCAAAAATGAAAGAATGTAAATACAGAATTAGGAAAAATGAAGTACAAAGAATTAAACAATAAATTCAGGCGGGAACAAATAAAGCAAAAGAAGCATGGTGGAAGATGCAGTGCAAGGATATGGAAAGTCTGCAGAGGAAGGGGGAAATCGGTGCGCTGTACAGCAAAGTTAAATCTTTATCGGGAATTAAGAAAGGGAGATCAACGATAGCAGTTAGAGATAAGGCGGGTAAGGTAATAGTTGACACTTGAAAGATCCAAGAGAGATGGAAGGAATATATAGAAGAATTGTATAGTAAAGATATTAGACCAACAAAGTTAGACGTAGAAAAGGAACATGACGTAGAGGAAGATAGCTTAGGTCCAGGCATACTAGACAATGAGATAGAAAGGGCATTAAGGGAGATGAAACTAAATTAGGCCGTGGGGGTGGATAACATTCCCACGGAACTACTAAAAGTCTAGGAAAATGTGGACTGTGGAGTCCATATGGACTGATTCGTAGCATCTACGAGGAAGGAGTCTGGCCAGAAGACTTTGTGAGATCAGCGTTAATTCCTATTCCGAAAAAGGTGAAGGCTACATCATGTAAGGACTACAGGACAATAAGTTTGATATCCCACGCAGCTAAAGTTCTTAGGATCATAAACAAAAGGATAGAGAGTAGGGCAAATGATTACTTAAGGGATGATCAGTTTGGGTTTAGGAAGGGGAGAGGTACGCGTGATGCCATTGCAATAATGAGATTATTAATCGAGATGAATATAGAATACAACCAGGAGGTATTTGCCTGTTTCGTAGATTTCGAAAAAGCTTTTGATAGAGTGAACTGGGAAAAACTAATGAGTATATTGCAGAAAATAGGAATAGATTGGAGGGAAAGGAGGCTAATCCGCAACCTGTATATCTCTCAGACTGCTCAGGTGCGAGTGGGGAACAGGGAGTCCGGTTGAGCATTGTTAGGAAGAGGTGTAAGGCAGGGTTACCCATTATCACCGTTGCTGTTCAACCTGTATGCAGAGGAAATGATTAAAGTGGCATGGGAAGAGCTGGAGGTAGGAATGAAAATAGGCGGGGAATTCGTAAAATCAGTTAGGTTTGCTGATGACCAAGCTTTAGTTTGTCAGTCAGCCAAGGGGTTGCAAGAATTGCTGAGTGAATTGGAAATTCAGTGTGAAAGATACGGGATGAGAATAAATATTAATGAAACAAAGAATATGCAATTTTCCAGAAAGAAAAAGGTTATGCTAAACATTTCAATAGGAGGGCAACAACTAGAGCAGGTAGAACGGTCTACGTATCTCGGAAGTGTTTTTGACCTTCACGGTCAAAGTGGTAGAGATGTAAGGAGAAGAATCGTGCTAGGCAAAGAAGCTTTTACGGGGAGGAGGGAGTTGATGACAGGGGCGTTGAGTAAGGATGTTAAGAAAAGACTCATAAAAACTTTGATATGGAGCGTAGCTATGTACGGCACGGAAACGTGGTCATTGAAGCAGGAGGATAGACGTAGACTGGAGGCTTTTGAAATGTGGGTGTGGAGAAGAATGGAGAAGGTGAAATGGACAGAGAAGAAAACAAACGAGGAAGTACTTGGTATGGTGGGCGAAGAGAGGGGTTTTTTGGGAGAAATCCTATGGAGGCAGGAAAAGTGGCTGAAGGGGGTATTGACCGGCAGCGGGATGTTGAAGGCTGTAATTGAGGGGAGAATGTTAGGCAAACGAGGAAAGGGAAGGAACAGGATAGGGATGTTTGACGGGATGAAGGGAGGAAGAAAGTACACAGAGCTGAAGAGGGACCTGATGTAAAGTAGGATGTTGTGTTTTGCTAGGGGTCACAAATTATTTAATTAGTAATTATGTCCATCCAAAAACCTGCCTTAACCGGTAGATTACCTAATAATATCTCATGATTATAATTTTGTGCCATTGTATGTACAGCGAATTGTCACCCAATGTTACTTTGAAATGCTCATCGAAATTCGCACTGTAAGAGGATGTTATGGTAGCTTAATTGACTAAAATACTCCCCTGGATATCATTGGGGTTTGGATTTGATTTCAGGTCAGGGTAATTGGTCTGTGCGCTGAAATTCATAAATGAAATGTGAGTTGTATTAATTATTGTTTGGTGAAAATTAATACAGTATATATGCTATTTGTGAAATCACTGGTTAGTTAAACTGCAAATTGAGTGAGAAGGAAAACGTGCAGTAAAGTCTTTGACTTGTATTGGTTGAGAAGGGCACTCTGGGAACCCTAAGTCCGAATACACCATCAGGGATTGAGTGACCTTAATTTTTTAATTTACAGATAATAAATGGTAATTCATAAAATACCTTGGTTAAATCGTCATGCCCTGATATTAACATGAGAATTAAAATATAAACTAATTATGTATTACAAAATGATGTGACCAAAAAACATTGGTTCTTGGAAACAAAAAAATTTGTAAGAATGAAGTAATTGTTAAAAAGTTAAAATAGTTTTTTACTTTCTGTTACTAGCAAGTATGTGATTCGAAATTTTGAAATTCAGATATGATTTAAACTGCTTTTAGATTTGAGTAGAAAGATTTGTGCATATGATCAAAGGTTCAAGGAAAATTTTAGTGTGGAATCATATCCATACATGCGATTTGGTCCCCCACTCCAATTATGCACAAATTTGTGGGCAAGAAGTAACTTGAGATAAATCCGCTGTGGTCATTTTCAATGGTAAATAATGTTGATTGTTTCATTGGCAATGTAAGTAACCAGTTGCTAAAAAGAAAAACAGTGTCTAAGCAAGAGAACAGCATTGATGACGAATCATGTTATTTTGAATCAATAGACTTAGCACAATTTTTTGTGCTTATTGCAAACAAATACGAAGCCCTTTTACGCTGACTACAAGCTTAATCATGCCACACAATATTTCAGTAATAATTGAGAGTGTAATGTGTTCCTTCGCAGAAAACTTAATAAACTAGGACTTGAATGAAATAAGTGCATCATCTCAACACACACACACATCTGTTCTCGATGATAACACTTTTCCGTTTAAAATCAAAATTCATTAAAAAATTTCACATTTGAGGGTGCATAAGTGACAAATAGGACAGAATTAGAGTATGCTCTCAAATATTTTCCTTAAAATTTCCCGGAATCTTTTAAAACTTATGAGCTATGAAAATAATTCACCTAGTGCTGCTAATCAATCTGTCTTTCTGATTTCATTTGAGGTTCATCAGCATAAACGTAGTAAGTCCTCACTGATGCATACTTATGTTAGGTGAATTTTTTGATAATATGAATACAAATTATGATTCCAGCAGGAATATTTGAAAATATTAAAGGTCATTAGAAATATGCTGTGTACAGTACCCATCAAAATGTTCACTTGGTATGATTTATTGTTTAATTAATCAATTTAAAAATAAAATTATTTGCAACTTTCCCAGACTGGTGCAAATCTTCACATGAAGATTCTGTATTAATGTCAGGTATATTATCTGTTGTTGACTTTCATAAAAGTGATGTTACACGTGTATCTGGAAAGATTGTATATCTTTCAGCATGTTCGTAACTTCCCTGATTTTACATAACTAAATGTAGCTGTGATCATTTTGATAATCTTTATTTGTCATTAAGATTCCTGTCATTTTTTTTATCTTAGAGACTTATTATTCAGTTTTTAATTTTTTCCAGTATCGCACTCAAGCTAATGAAGCTTCGTTCTATGTGGAAGATCATGAAGCAGCCCAAAAGCTTGCTTTAGCTGACAGAAAAATGACTCTTAATGATGGTTTTAAGGTAATTCCATTTAAATTTTAAGCATTGATATCCACCCTTTATGTTGAGAGAGAGGGTAATCAGTTATTATGTTTTTCCATGTTAGATTCAAATAAGAGTACATCCTGGCACACCAAAATTTGACTTGAATCCAGCCCTAAAGGCCAAGGTAGCAGTTGTTATGGGAAAGCGTTATAATTCAGAAACTCGGGCTTTAGACCTTACAAGATTTCACTTGGACCCAGGTAAGAGATGGAGTCTTTGTAATTATTGTGTTATTTCCCTAGGTGTCCAAATTAATTGCAAAGTCAGCTACTTTTGCCAAATAGGGTGGTATGTTTAGTAGCATTTACCCTTGATCTGTACTGAGTGCTGACTGAAGATGAACTGCTTCAGTAATCAGATATCTGTAATGAGTTCATTTGTGTTTCTGATTTAATTTTGTCCATCAAATTCAATGTCTATGGAGTTGCAATGATAAAGGATTCTGTGTAATTATTGAGTTTTTCTAAATTTGATGGTGGTATTCAAGATGTACAATAATCTTTATTATCTTTACAGATTTGGTTCAAGATTCATTTTGTGCTCTCTCCCGTCCAAACTTAATGATAGCAGTAATGGATATTATATCTGAGAATATTCCTGATTTGGTTGCATTGAACCTGTCGGAAAATAAAATACACACAATTGATCATTTGAGCTCACTCTCAAAGAAAACACCTAGCTTGAAGATTTTGCATCTGGGAAGAAATAAGGTAATTTACAAGGCATGATGCACATCAATCTAACATTAGGCATTTTTCTATGTAACCAGTACATGCCCTCTGCTCTTAATAATACTTTTACTTTTTTCATAGATTCACGAAATGACGCAGCTTAACTCCTTGCAAGGTCTTCCAATTGTGGAATTAGTTTTACAAGGAAACCCATTATGTACCAAGTTTAAGGATCAATCTCTTTATGTAAGGTAGGGCAACATAGTGTCAAAATTTACTGGTGAGACATTGTACATCAATCAAAAAATGACATCACCATATGAGATGAACTTGTATGGTGACTGTTTAACTAACTGCACCTAGATTAATGGATTGTATTAATTCAGTCTAATGTATGAAAGAAGGAATTTCATACAATGGCTTGCAATTATCATCTTAAGATGCCATGCAGCCATCGTACAGTGAGGAATTAATGCACATTCAATTTCTTTCCGTGCTCCACTAATTAATCTGATTTTAATGGAATTTTTTTCACCTCCATGTATGAATTTGTCTACATTTCTTGCGAGTATCAAAGGGTAGGGAAGTCACTGGGTGCGTTTTAAAAAAAAGTCTGAGCATCATTCCATCAATGATGTGTCAGTCTCAGGCACTGCAAAAGAAAAAAAGTTGCCTTACATCTTGTACCTCAGCCTCTGTTGTTAATTCTAATGAAACCATGCTCTCGTCTAGTATTTTCTAAGCCAAGGTGCTCACCAATGCTGAATGGAATATTGAGGTTGGATTGGAAACTATTTGGTGCTGTTGTTATTGGACGTTGTCCATGACCGGTGCCTCATTTTGTCATGCCCCCTCCACTCTCTTTTGCCATACTCCAACGATGTTGCCATGAAATGGCCCCTGAAAGTTAACATGTGTTGCTCCTCTCTGCTGGTACATGACCTATGACGGTGTTGTGCTGTTGTCTTCATTGGAGGGGGGACCAGTGCCACCAGCAGGCATGCCAATGCGAGGGTCGAGCTATTTAGCCAGATTTTTGTCTCCGACAAAGTTTTGAAAGATTATACTGTTGAGGTGATAGGACTTGGAATCACCCAACATAATTGCATCTTTTGAAGCACCTGCTCCAAATCCAGATGCGCTTTTTTTCTGCATCGATCATACATTAATAAGAGTACACATTTAAAAAAAATCATGGTATTGATGCTTTGACTTTTTTTGTGTCATCCTGAGCAATCTTATGCTCCTCCCCCATTTGGATCTTAACATATTTACATGATTTACTCCCATGAAATGCTTGCAAGAAAATGCAAATGACTTTATCCCTGGAGGTTGAAGTCTACTCAAGTGCTGTCTCACTCCCAACCCCTCATTTGAGGCCACTTCACATGCACGGCGAGACATTTTTGTGCTCAATCCAAACTGTTTGAATGCTGCATGGCAAGTGTGGGCATTGGCTACGGTGGCATTTTTATTTCTTTTTTTAACTTTACATTTTGTGGTGAATGGTCTTGATTATTTAATTTTGAAATGCTCTATATTTTATACAGTGAAGTGAGAAAGCGGTTCCCCAAGCTCATAAAATTGGTAAGTCCTCTTATGAATTCTCACTGTGCAATGTCATGTCCAGAAATTACTTTAACCGTACAGGTATTTAATGATACAATTAATCACTCCAAATCTTACTGTTGACATCAGGATGGAATGGATTTACCACCTCAAATCAGCTTTGACGTTGCTGATGAAATCAAAATGCCATCATCAAAGGGTAGTTTCCTATGTGCACCTGAAGGACAGGCCATAGTGAGGCAGTTTCTTGAGCAGTATTACAGTCTGTTTGATGCAGAAAACCGGCAGCCACTTCTGGATGCATACCATCAGGATGCGATGTTTTCACTTTCTGCTGCATACCCAGCTGGTCAGGGAGCCACAACATCCCACAGGTATTCATTTATGGATTTTTATAATTGCCTGCCATTGTCTCAACTGATGAGTCCTTGTTGTGGACATTTGTTTGAACAGACTATCAATGCTTTGAATTTTCTTTGGTTACTTCACAGGTTAAATGACTACCTGGTCGAAAGCCGCAATCTTTTAAAAGTTCCTGACTATGCCAGAAGGCAGAAGTTACTCCGCAAGGGGAAATTGGCAATCGTGACGTTTCTCTCTCAACTACCTCAAACACAACATGACCCACTATCCTTTGCTATAGACCTCCCAATTTTTACTGTGAGTGTTTACCTGTCATTTACATTAGTGATGATTTTTAGCATGTAATTTTTCTCTAATAGTTAACTTTTTTTTCTAGCCCCAACTAATTTATATTTTGGTGACTGGCCTCTTCCGAGAGACGAAAACAAGTAAACAGCCAGTACGAGCCTTCAACAGGGTGTTTGTCATTGTTCCTGCCGGTGCTGGTTTCTGCATTGTAAATGAGCAATTGTTCGTCACCAATGCTACCAGAGACCAGGAGAAGGTGGGTGGTGTCTAGTTCTCATTAGTTGAATCAATATTTAGTACAACTTATGTATGAGTAAGAGAGATGTTTTAAAGAAATCAAATATCTACCTAGAAGGTTTATAAATGTCAAGGAGATGCATTAATTTTTGGTTTCACTTGGTATTATGTAAATTAGCATTGTGGAGTAGAGGGAATGGTAAAAAATTCAGCTACTGACTTGTAAGTCAAGAATTTTCACATGGGGATGGTCCAGCAATCCCAATTTGTGTAATTGTGTGGGTACCAAAACTTGCTGGGAAACTGAAGGGGATGGGGGAACTGGATTTCTTGCCCTAAACGTATGGATTTCACTTACTGGACTAAAACCATAGCCATCTTGAGGGTATGAATGAATGTGCTCAAGCATGTGGGCTCATGCTTTTATGCATAAGGTAACCTACACCTCCTAGGCCAAATAAATCTTTGGGTTGATGTCTGTCACTGTGATTCGCTGGTTGTTTTACCTTTTTGATTGATAATGAAGAACCTCTAATGTGGTACCTCAATCCACATCAAAGCTCAATTTATCAATGTGTCATTCGCCTTCATCGTATCCTTGGTCTCCCCACACTCTTCTTATGGATTTTATTCCATAACTTTCCTCAAAATGCTTGTGCAGGCATATGGCATGGCATGTTTCTTCCAGTTTCATTAGTTAGTAGTTTTTAGGGGAGGTGACCAAAAGCTGAGGTCATTTGCACCATTAGGGATGGACAGGAAAGGATAAAGGGTAAAGAGAAACCCAGCATTGGCATTAGCTTATTCTTTACGAAAGGCACCAAGGGGTCCGCAGCTTAACGTCCCATCCGATGGACAGCATACTCACTCAAAGTGCCCTCCACAAAGCACCTCAAGTAGGGATTGAGATACCACTAAAAATATGCAACACCACCGGGATTTGAACCCGGGCCTTCTGGGTGGGAAGCCAGTACGATAGCCACCGCTAATCCCCTTCATTTGTTTCATGTTGCTTTGATCATTATTGTTTGTGGTATTAATTCTTCTGTTCTATCATATATCTATTTCATATATCTTGTTATACAAGCTCTTTGGTGATGAAAAAAGTTTATTTCTAATGCTTCTATTACGTTACATATTTCTTTATTCATCATATTTACCTCTTAGATTTTTTTATTACAATTCATATTCTCAGTTGTTCATTTTGGTGGTTATATCGTTCATATGTTAAATATGGCATTTCAGAACAGTGGAGATTTGATGACTCTTCTAATTAATTTGCTTCTGTGGAAATCAGTAACTTGATGTTGATTATTACTAATCAGAATTGGCCATTTTTAATATGAAACTTAATCTATTATTTAGTGGAGATTAGCAGTAACAATGGGGTTGCTGTTTTGAGTGAATTATGTAAGAAGATAAAATGGAATGTAGATACAGTTAATGAAAAATTGAAAGAAAATGGTCATTTTTCTGAAGTGTTTCGTTGACCAATCACTGTAGGACTACAGTAAATATTGGAAATTTTCTATCTGCCCTGCATAATGTTCTTTGATGATATTTTAGACAATGTTTTGGCTACCTAAAAATGTTATTGCTGGTTTACTTTGTCAATGCTTTCAGATTAGATGTCAGTTGAGGTATTGAGTTGAGAAGTTTGTGCACTTTCATTCGTAATTTATCTTCCTGTCTTGTATAATAACCTGGTCATCAGAGAATAGCATTGTGTTCGGGCATGATGTCTTAATTGTATATCTGTGATATCTTTAATTATATATCTATTGTATTTCTTGCATCCATTCCTTAATGATATCTTCTAGAAAGTAAATAGTGTTGATGGCATACTAAGTACTTGTCTGTTTCATCGATTTTGGTCAGGGCAAGAATGTAAGTTATTTTAAGTAAAGTTGCTTGGGCAAAATGATCATAACAGGCCTCAAAGGAATGGTGTATAAATCTTAAGTCCAATGCAATAAATTCAGGCCTAACTGCTAAATGAGTTACTGGTTCTATTATTATTTTGTGTGTGCGTGATTTTATACTTTCCGTGGTTACCATAAGCCTGATCAGAGCAATCTTTGTATCCCTAGACATTTTTCAGTATATTTTCTGCGTGGTTAGAGAGGCAGAGAGAGGATAAGATAAGACATTGAGGATGGAATGAAGGGATATAGAAGTTATGTAGAATTTTTGTAATAGGTAATCTACCAGTTAAGGTAGGTTTTGGATGGACACAACTATCAAATAAATATATTGTCTCTCATTACAAAACACAGTCCAACGTCCTACGCTACAATAGTCTCTCTCCGTATACTTCCTTCCTCTCTTCATTCTATCCTACATCCCACTGCTTTTCAGTATGCTTTGTATCCATTTTTTCCTGTCTCCTTATAATATCTCCCAGTAATCCGCTCTCCTCCAACACCATACCCTGCACTTCCTCATTTGTTTTCCTGTCCATCCATTTCACATTCTCCATTCCCGCATCTCAGAAGCGTCCAATTTATGCTGATTATCTTGCTTCAGTGACCAGGTTTCTGTGCTGTAAATTGCTATGCGCCATATCGAATTTTTGATGAGCCTTTTCTTAACAGCCTTTCTCAATGTCCCTGTCATCAACTCCCTCCTACTTGTAAAAGCCTCTTTGCCTTGTGCAATTCTTCTCCTTGTGTGTCTACTACTTAGACCATTTTGGTCCAAAACACTCCTGAGATGCATAAATTGTTCCACCTGCTCTAATTTTTGCCTTCCTATTTTAATGTTTAACTTTGTCTTTTTCTTTTTGGAAAACCTCATAACCTATGTTTTATTTGTATTGATTCTCATTCCATATCTATCACACTGAATTTTCAATCCAATCAACATTGCTTGCATAAAATATATGCATGGATTCCTTGACAGTGAGAATTTATATTCCTCTTCAATTAGGAATTTTTTCTCTTACTTAGAATAAATGTTGCCTTCAGTATTGAATTTTCATTTTATTAACCTGCAGGTACATTGAATTCTAAATATTTTTCTGTTTTGACAATTCAGGCAGCTTTTAAATCAGCTCCTCTGCCACCACCTGTGCCGGCAATGACAGCCGACCCATGTGTATTACCTCAGGCGGCACCACCAATGACAGATGGTGCGGTGCAAGAGCAGATGATGCGGACTATGTCACAGCAATCTGGAATGAGCCTAGACTGGTCAAGAAAGTGAGTATCTCATGGGTCACATTCAGTGGTTGTAAATTATGTCCTCATTTATTTAGTTTGGACCCTGATGTAACGTTTGCCTGGGGATGAATTTTTGCGTACCTTGAAATGAGTCATCCCTAGAATAGATAGATTTAGTCTCCATATAACAATGCATAATTTTATGGGCTTCGATAAGATTCAATTAAAGTTACAGGTACATTAGATTTAATGGGAGTAATATAATATTTAAAGACTAAATAGCCGTTTTGTAATATAAAATTAGTATTGATTGAAAATGACTGTTTAAAAGTACTTATTAATTGAAAAGCACACTTCCGCTCAAGTAACAAGATTTCTATTTAAAATAATAGGAAAGTGTTTTTATTTCAGTCTGCTTTGATAAGCTATTAGTGGAAGGAAAATTTGTTTTCATGAAAAGAATTTGACCTCAGGATCCCTACGGTAATACGTTTGAGATCCCCTTTACATGTTTAGACCATTCTCAAAATGATGTCATCATTTTTGTTATAGGTGTTTTGTGAGCATTATAAAAACTGATATCCTGAGGAGCATGAAATTTAATAATGTAAATAAGAATGAATGAACTGATTAGGTTTTGGCCAAAATTTGGTATGAAAATGTGACCATTTCAGCCTTTTCTCAAGTGTGAAAGTAACACCACTTAAAATAATCCATTTTAAAAATCAGATATTTGAACTCCGTGTGTTAAAATGTATAGGAATTTCCATGAAGCACCATTTTATTTTTCTTACTAAAATATGAAAGAATTTAGTTTTCAGAATGGGGCACAAGCCATTATATGTATTTGTGACTGAATTTTCTTATTGTCTTAACTTTGTCCTAACTTGCTTATAAGTTAACTACTGTTGTACATATTCGGCTTATTTATGACTTTTGCCAGATTGATAGTGTGTGGCATGCATCCTTGTGTCTTTAATATTGAATTTAATTCAATTGGTGTTGTTTTTACCCTAGTTGTACAAGTTCCTGTTTTCCATGTGATAACCCTGAAAATATCATACAATATCTTAGGTTTGAGTCACTCAAACCCTGTGCATAATTCTAATATGCACACAAAGAGTGTTTTGAAGGGTTAAGGGTTTGAATGTGTGAACATTTTGCTTACAGTCCCCATTCTAACCTCACAACTTCCAACTCCCTGTTCTCTTCCCTTTCTTCATTGCTGGTCATGGTTTATCAGATGGTCTGTGTGCTATGTAAATTCATTGAAGCCTGCCCTTATTTTCAGTAGCCACCTTCTTCAGAGGCAAGCATTTTTGACGTCTCATGTGTTGATAAGGAGTGTCCAATGCATTATTCCTCTTAGGAACAATTAATAATAATAAATAAATACTGTTGCTAAAGCACATCACCCTTCGGTTGCGCAGGAAAAAAATTATTTCCATTGTCCACCCCCTGGCATGGTATTTCTCATGTGTTTAAATTTAATACAATTCCCTAAGAATTTATTTTGTTAATAAAATGAGAATCAATAGTGTGTATATTTCTGGTGCCCATTGCCAAAAACAGTGGTATAATTTTTTTCATTTCATTGGTATTCTCTTTTGTCTGTTAACTACACTTTCTGAAGTGGTCATTACCAATAAAACTGCTTGTGACTTCCATTTATTCGCCTGCACCTTTGCCGCGAAATCTATCCATGGAAAGACTATAAATCAGTTCAAAGTTAATTCCATGAAAAACTGTCTAAGAATGAAAAAGTAACATGAACTCACTACGAAGCTTTTTTATCCGAGGAAGTTAATTCCGTATAGTCACCTTGCATTTTAAATGTTAAATACTAAACATTTGTGTATTTCAATATTTTTCTATTTGTAAAATAGTCTTTATGAGATCTCAATGCATTTGGTGCAAATGGTGATGATGGTTAAAACTGGAATAATGATGATTTTTGCCATTGAGTGACAATTTGAATCAACCTTTGCATTTCATAATTAAATTGTCTTAATGTAAGATGTTCTCGTAATGACTGTGATGGTTCTTCTGGCCCCTCATCTTATATTTTAATATTGAATTACTTAGTATTATTTTTTTAATTGGCATCAAAATTGCTTCTTTCCTAAGTTTTGATGCAATATTTGGGCAGGGAAATAGACATTATTCTGACCAAGTGTGAGATTTGACTTGCCATACTCATTCTTATTTTAAATTGTTTCGTTTACAGGTGTTTAATAGAGACTGGATGGGACTTCCAGAGGGCCTTGTTTGTGTTCACGGAACTTCATAAACAGGGTAAAATTCCTGCAGAAGCCTTTGTTAAGTGATGTTACGTGCGAGACATTTTGTTTGTACAGCTGCAATTAATGTTGCGTCTTTAGTTATTATCATTCCCAGTTCTGAGGATCACTACATGGTGTGGAACTGTGCCATAATTAGTGATGTTAAAAATTTTATGGTATGAAAATGGATTTGTGATAAAATATAACAATATCGAGTGATGTACATTGGAGTGTTCCCAACAAAATTTTGTGCAGCAAGCAGTGCCCTTTGGGGCTAGAGGGTGCTTGGTGTTTCTTATACTGAATAATATAGGTTTCAGGTTTCTGATAGTTGCCTGAAATGAACAGGAAGGTAGTAGAGTTTGTTTTCTTCTGTAATGTGCTGACTGCTGTCCTTGTTATTCTTAATTTGTACTTTTGTTGTGAATAAATGGAGACTGTCTATATATGTATCTTTTAGAGGAATACTAAAAAAGTTGAACTTGTTTCAGCATTAATTTTTTGTGTGTAGTTCTTCCAGTCCTTTCAATTGCGTTCAAATGAAAAATATGTGTATTTTGACCTGTACTCTGTATAAAAGAGGCATGGCTGTCATATTAATGTTTTTCACCTTGGCATGCCAAGAATCACTCTAGTTTGGTTGTTCATGTAAGTTTTGACTGAAGCTCTTCCATTTAGTGTTTATACTAAAAAATGAGTTTTCTGTGTATCTTCAATAACAATACCTTTAACACCATAACATTAGGTCATTCAATGAAATCACATGAAGTTTTTTAGTCAAACAATTTCATTCATTCCCACTGAAGATGGTAATAACCAATGAATACATGGAATCATAATTGCCAGTGGCTATATCTACGGTAAGTATACAGAAGATTAGAGCCAGGTGATTGAAGTTAATTCCAAACAACAGAAGGATAAAAAAATAAACATTATTTACAAGCCAACGCAATATGCTGCCTTATTGCTTTTTCGCTATGATTCGTAAGTCAAAACGAGACTTAGGTTTGTGCACCCTTTTATTTGCTTTATAAATTAACTTACAGCAAATAAAATATTAAAAAAATGAGAGAATGAATGAAATAGAATTTTCTTGTTTTGTTCGTGTAACTTCGCTTTTTTAATATTGGTGCTCAGCTGTTCTATACACCCTCCAAGTTCTATGAAAGTGCCGCCTACATGGTGATTGTTTCAAACCTTAATTGAGTTAAACTTTTGTAATTTAGAATTTTCTCAAGAAAATTACCCATGAAGAAGGAAATCATATACAGTGGTGTTTAAGCTAGAAGTCACCAAACCCACGAAAGGAAATCACGAGGCTGCCAGGATGTATCCATTAATATATCTTTTAAATCTAAGTTCTAGTTGGGAAAGTTGATGATGTCTGGTATGAAAGACAACACAGAACCGGGGAGGATTAAAATGGTGACTTATGAAGAAATAAGCCGGTGGATCCTAGAAAGTCGGCAGAGTGACTTGTGTAAAAAATGGATTTGAAAAAGCTTTGGGAAATCAGCACCAGTGCTAGAAGATGAGGAAGAGTTAATCTCGGAGAGTGAATTCGGTGATGTGCCTGAAGAGATAATAAATGCACTTAATTCATTTAATTGTGATTTAGGTGACAAATTTCTTGGATTCAAGTGTCTATCTACCTATCCTATCATATATTTGCGTGCAAATGATATGACGTACTCTATGTAAACGTGAAATACTACGTACTAGGGTAAATGAAGTTTAGAAATTATATGTTGTACCTTTTTTCATGGATTTATGAGATAAAATAACAGTAGCAGTTTCAGAACTGTATAAAATAGAATGCAATTAGAAAGGCGTGCTTCCAGACTAATTTCTTTTTGCGAAATTATTCGATTAATTATTGTGTACATAGGTCTGTAAATGATTGGATTTTTTCAATTATCATTACATCACGCGCATCGTCATTTTTCTCGATCATCTGAACATTTTTGTGTGGATAACGCGCGTGTGATCGATGGGAAAATACGGTAAGTACGTTTTTTCATAATTAGATATTTCGTGAATCATTTTTTAAGTACTATGCCTTCCAATTTTCATTTCAATTTGAGATATTCAATGAACAGCCCTTTTGAGATTTCACTCACTGTACGAGGTGTGTTCAGGAAAAAACGGTAATTTTAAATTTCGCGGGATTGGAGAGTCCGATTGTCAAATATTTTTATTGTGATGGTATACATGCCCCTTAAGCATGATACAATTTTCAGCTGTATATTGTTGACTTTGTCTGTGGCAGCCGCGAAAGGTTGGACGTGTGTTTATGAGCTTGGCCGTTTTCGTTTGTTAAAAACAATAGATCAAATAATTTGCATCAAATTTTGCGTCAAAAATTAAATAAAGTGTGTGAAATTTTAACAACGGCATATGATGAGTCTGCTATGCGTAAAACGAGAATTTACGAGTGGTATATGCGTTTCCCTCCCTCCCCCTCTCCTCTGACTATCCAACCCACCCTCCCCATAATGTACAAGGTGTCATGCCTTTATGTAACAAACTTAAAGAAAACTAAGGAAATATTCAGGTTCATACTACTTACTGAAAATAGTAGTTGCCAACACATTTATTTTACCGAGTTCCTAATTAAATTTTCCTTACAGCAATTTATCGCCAAGTTAATTGGACCTCGCAAATTATTTTTCGGGTCGCAAGGCGTTAGCTTCGTCATTGGGCCCATTTACTTATAGATATGTTACGGCATGTATTTGTATAGTCATGGACTAACAATGAGACCCAAGTCTGGATTCACTAAATGGCCACACGATGGCTCGTTTAATGACGCGCGCACATTTCTAAAGGGGAACGCCATTGCATTGTTGGCTCGTGGTCTTGGAGGCAGGTGCACTCGGCACTCAAGCTTCCGGCGAGGAAGGGAACGGTTAACTCCAGGACTCCAGTTCGCGCCAGCGCAAAGCCCTGCGAAATGCGCACTTTCGGAATTGAAATGGGCTAACAATTTTTTTCGCCTCCTTTTCCTTCGTCCCAATTCGAATTCACTCTCTCTTTTGAGAAGCCTCCCCCTCAATAAAACCCCTTAACCTCCCCCACCTGCCCCCCCCCCTTTGCTTGCCGACGGGCATTTGGTCTCGTCAGTTCGTTTTGAGAGCTGAGATGAGCCAGCCGATCGAAGCGGATGGATTCATCGCTATCCCGGATTTCGTGGAACCCGAGAGGGCATATCGTCGAGGCACACTGGAGAAGACTAAGCGGTCGAAATCACGGGCAGCTCTATATCATTGGTGAGTGGCGATTTCATACAAGCTCATGTGCAAAAATACAGTGGTAGATTAGGCTTCTTCATAAACGTGTTCGGTGCTTCAAGTTTCTAATTGTCAGGTTTCGATTATCTAGATCTTAGGGTCACTTTCCAAAATTGACTGTTGCATATTGGTATGTATGTAGTCAGCCTACAAAAATTAATTCGAAATGTGCTTTCTCTTGCTGGCCTTGTATACATGCTGAGCAAAGGGTTGACGTACGCGGCAAATCCGATCTTCAGCTTGTCGTTGGTTATTGTCCTGGGGATGTATTAATGATGGTCCCATAATCGTAACCACTGGGGATCGGGATGGTGGGGTGGGTAACGTACTGGCTTCCCACCCAGAGGGTCCTAGTTTGAATCCTAGAGGCGGCAGGTATTTTTCAGTGGTGTTATCGATCCCTACGATGAAGGTGCTTCGTGGAGAACACTTTGAGTGAACTCACTGTACGTCGTTTGGGACGTTAAACTGCGGACCCCCTGGCGCCTTGCGTTAAGAGTGGACTTCCGCCGACGTCAGGTTTCTCTCCACCCATCTTCCTTTCTCATCCACCCCTAATGGCTCTGACTTCTGCTTTCGGCCACCTCACCTAAAGTAACAAATATTGTCAATCCTCGGCAATACTGAGGTCGTAATCACGGCCACGGTAGCTTCTAATTCTTGCATGCACACACTGAAATTTGGATTTGCGACGTTCAATTCTTCGTCATTCTAGACGCTCCACAATTTATAATCTGATAACCTTCTGGTCTACCCCTCGCTTGGTATGTGATTCGAAATGGGAAGGGACTGCAGATTTTATCACGTGTTTAGCGGATTAAAATTAAACCTGAATTTTGTAGTTCATTGCTTCGTACGCGACGGTGGCACCCTAATTAGTATCACGCTCGCCATCCAAGCACAGGCTGTGCGCTCAAATCTAGCATCGGGTTTGCGAGCGACTGGAATATATTTCCCAGGAATCCTTATAAGGAAAACAAAGGAACCGACCCGGCACGTTGGAGCTCTGTGAAATTAGCCACCAATTCCTTAATTTTGTCAGTCTTAAAAAATACAATTTTTAAATTGCTTCCTCTGCAGGTACGCTTCAGATGAGGTCACTCATAGACTGAAACATGTCAAGGTTCCCTCGTTCTTTCATCTCAGACCTATTGCAGGGAAATCGCCTGAAAAAATGTCCACCTGCTGCCAAGAGGAGAAAATTGTGGGTAAAATCCTATAACTTAAGGTTGCTCTGGTTCTACTGAGACAATTTGCCAAACATTGTCACTCACTTCCAAAGTATTATAAGTATGATGATGAATTATTTGTATTTTGTCTTAGCATGTAGAAATGGTGTAAAAGTTGACACTGGATTAAAGCCGAGAATAAAAGATTACTATGTATTTTCCACAAATCTTGACATTTGCAACAACGAGTTTCAATGCAAAAACATAATATTTGGGTGCCCTAAGATGATGCCTTTGTATTGAAATTAGATGTAGCAAATTAAAGTTTAGTGAGGAATCCATCGCATTCTCCTTTCATTCCATTATAAATTTCCATGCAATCAAGCCTGATATTGAGTGTATTAAAGGGGAGAACGTTAGTCAAGACAGGACTGCAGGATACTGGGGATGTTGGGTGGAATGAATGTGGAACAGAAGGATTTATTGTAGTGTGTCGTGTCCGGTATTCTTTTTTTGGCAAGGTTTGAGAAGTGAATTGGCTGTATTTTTGTGCCTTTCTAATACTAACTTTAATATTTTATTCACTGATGAACTAATATATTATTTAAAAGTTAGTTTCATTATTTAGTAATATTAATTAAAAGTATGTTTTAACTTTTATTTTGAAATATTTTAACTAATTAAAAAAATCATTCCACAGTGAATACTTACTTGTAAAATATGGCACCAATTTCTGATGGTGGCAAAAGATTTTGAGAGACCACTTCTTTAATATGTTATATCTGCCCAAATTAAGTGAGTTTATGCAAGTCTTTTTGCATTAATATTACTAGGAAATTTATTAGTTTCATGACATCTAAGATGCAATTACAGATCAAATTAGCTTTTTTTAGAATAGAGTAGCCCATGTTGAAAGCATCACTTCTTTGGAAAAACAATCCAAAAAGTAACCAAAGAAGCCCAATTTGTAATCATCCCAATGATGCAGGATTGTTGATATCTTATTATTTATTGAAAAACTTCATTTGTGAAATATCATCATTAAATTAACATAATCTTATGATGGAAATTTAGTATGTAGTAATTGCATCTGGCTGATGTGGTAGCCAAGGAATTAGATAATTCATTTAAACTCTGAACTCTAATTCATTTAAACTCTTGATACCTGGTGACTTTGGAACATTTCCAGCTTCACCATAATTCTATTATTTTCAGGGTGCTCCACATGCAAGCCACAGGCAGCCCAAGGAAATGAACTGCCCCATCTCCATTCCTTAATTTTGGCATGATGTTCTAATTTGCCAAACACCTTTACAACCGGATGTGAGGTATTCTGTCAAACTTTTTAATCCCACATGCCTTAGGCCTGTGTGAGGTGAGCTGCACTCGCATATTTATAAAAATCAATCTTCATGCTGATCACTGTTTACTCATGTTAAATCATTTGGTTAGTTTGATTTTCAAATTGTTTTCAAATATGACTTTGTTTTATGGATTTGGGTGAAACCATAGTACATACTAAACTTATGCTGACTGGGATGTCATTTTCATTTTATCTAACAGTATTAAGAAACTTGTAGGTTGGCTTTAAATACCTCAGCTAGTAATAAGCTGAATTTTATGTGACATTCACTAATCAACAGGGTGGGGGCCAGTTCCTTTTCTTGTCTCTTTGTGGTTTCCCAGGAACATCTGGAACCTGAAAAATCCCAAAGCAATGATGGAGGGCAGAGGGTCTCAAGAGGCATTGCTCTGAATCAAATCCAGGCCTCCAGAGCAGTAAACCAACATGCTACCCATTGGACTACCACACCCCCTGCTTAGTTTGTGTGCAATATATTTTTAAATGAGTTAAGTTACACCAAATTAAAATAATTTCAGTTCAATCAGAATTAGCTTTAATTCCTCACTTGGAATAAACAAAAGTATTTTTACCCACTGTAAAGGATTTATCAATCAAGGATGTCAAGGATTTGATCAATTTTTCTAGGAGATAAATAAATCATTATGTAACCTAATGAAAATTTAAATTACCCTAAATAATGTGAAAGTGTCATGTTTACGTTACTCCTATGACTCTTTCATCTTTTCTTTGTATTGAAAAATTATTTCAATAAGAATCACTTTTTGCGAGATGGATTAATTATTAATATTTCAAGTTGCTTCTTATAAAATTCAGTTAGACAAAATGTAAATAGAAAGATAAATTAAATGACTAAAGGTTACTCAACTAAGTAAGTTTTTAACACTTTAATTTAAGGTGAAACTATCAATGTCTCAGCATACTTTTATATACTAGTTTTGCAAAAAGACACAGGTCCTTGCATTCAATTGTGCAATGTTGCAAGAGGATATTGATTTAAATCTCAACAAGAAATAATTGGTTAATGCATTCAATACCAAGGTTTTAGGTCTACACATTAAATAAACTGGCGAGTGGCATATTGATGTTAATAATCTGTGTTCTGAACTTAACACTTTAATGCACACTATTTGTTTCCTGCATAAGTCTCTAGAGGTATTAAAACTCTTGTATCATTTTACTTTTTCTCCAGGGGGATCATATGGAATAGTGCTCTGGGGATCATTTGTATGCATATTGTACAGTTCTCGTCAACCATATAGACCCTTATTCAAAAAATGTTAATTTTCTTACCATTCCTTGTATGTAATATATATTTGCCATGTCTGACTTAATCATAAATAATATGCACATCTTTCATGCAAATAGCAATATTCATTCATATTCAACTAGTAATCATAACATCATATAATTTATCATAAATCAGCAATTTCATATAAAACCCCAGAGGGTAATGGGTGTAATAATTTATAACGCAATACCAAACTCTTTAAAAAATGAGTGATAAATTGAGTTTCAAACTGTGATTCAGGAAATTCCTTCCATTGAAGTGTTATTTTCCATTGAATACATTTTTAAATTGCAAATAATTGAAATGCTTGTCTTCGCCCAGGTGGTTTCCCATTAAATATATTTGATACAGTAAAATATGTTGTTCCATGTTCCATTGTACACTATTTCCCTTTTCATGAAAGAAAGAGTCCATTGTTATGTTTACTTAATCTAATAATTTCTACCTTCATTAGACAGTATTTAAATATATTTTGAAATCATCTAAATATTAATGAATTTTAGATTCAAATTTCCTACATGGTATTTCTGAGTGATGATCTGAAGTTATTCATTTCAGCGAGCCATTCTTAACCAATGTTAATTACAGATATATTCATTTAAAGGTGTTCTACCCATTGGTAGATGAATGAATAAAATGCTGAATTCGAGTGAAGTAGTAGTAGTTGTTAATCAAATAATTTCCAATAAATTGGCATGGATGAATTGCACATTTCACCAGAATAACATTGCATGAAATTTATCTCCATTTTAAAGCTTAAAGATCTCTGATATTTCAATGTGGTTATATGTATAGGTTTAAAGTGAAAGTTTCCATTTTTTTAATTTTAAAATCTTTCAATCCCAGTAAATATGCCTTCAGCTCTTTTGAACATACAAGTATTTATATTGTTGCTCAAAACATCATATAAGTAGTTTATAAAAACCACATCAACTAAAAATTCAAAATCATTTTTCAATTTGTTTCCCTCAGGTCTTCTATTGGATGTATACATTAGGTGAGAAGAGGAGCATCCATGGGAATCAAGGTCGATCAGCAAGCTTTCTCACCGCAGGAAATGAGGAACGAAGGTTTATATTTCGTCGCTGGTGCCAAGTTGGGTAGTGCTGTCAGCATCTGAAGAAGTGCACTTCATGTGGGTGTCAGCCGTAAATGAGGCCTCTCAATAGACTGCAACTCCTCCACCACTAACTTTGTGGATAGTGGCTGAGGGTGTTCCAATAAAATGTTTTGGTTGGCAAAAGATAACTTGGAATACTGATGCAATTTCTAATACAGATGTATCTCAACAAATGTATTTGAGTAATAAAGATGGGCTAAACAATAATGAATGTTTAATTTTTGCATTTTTCCCTTTGTGTAACTATTGAATGACTAATTTTGCCTTGAAAATGCTGCTCAAAAATTAGAAAGAGAAATACAAGAATTCATCTGAGAAATAAATCTTTTTTCTGAGGTTAACCTTTTATAAAACTGTTGATGTAAGTATTACCTGTAGTACAGATAACTTTAAATGAATATATTCATAATCTCCAAAAAATGTCAGAATATATTTACACACTTTGCCGTACTCACATTCGGCAATGCGGATTATTCAATTCGTTAGGAATTAAATCAGAATTATAAGTAGATTATTTCTTGAATGGAATTTCGGCATTTCCTGAAAGTATCTATTCGAAACAAATTGTTATCAAATCGATTATTTAAAAGCAAAAAAGCCGTGAAAGAGGCATTATTTGAAAAATCAACATTTGAGGCATCAGCATGAAATAGTTAAGCAGCAGTAAAAAATATATATTATGTGTAGCATTTGTAAAATATGAAAATATGCCTTAATCCTTACGTTGGTAGCCTTATGTTGTTAAATTATTCTAAAGTAATTTTATCCTATCCTGCATAGCAACATTGTGTGCACTCTGAACAATTGTTCTGTCGTTTTTTAGGTGTTATTCGTAATTAAAATAAACATATGAGCTATATTTGCTCGCACCGGGTCAAAAATTACGTCATGCACCGAACTGAACGAAGTCCAATAACTAGAGTTAATTGGTCTATCAAATACGAAAGAGCACAGTATCGAATGTTTTACAAGAACCGGCTCACGTTTCCAAAAAGAGTAGCTCCATCGACGGCCAACCGCTCACGAGCCGTCTCGGAGTAGCGTGAGGCCCAAGATGAGGACTCAAGCCTCCCCGAGAAAATATTTTGAAGTCCCGAGTCCACCCGGCGAAAAATATTCTAAGTCCAGAGCCCCTCGTCAGGCGAGAGAGGCGTCGAGGCAGGCAGATACCTCGGATTCGTCAGATTAGAGGCTTGCTGATGTCGAGTTGATTTTGAGGAAAAATCGGCTAAGTCCGTAGTTTTGCAGATCAAGAAATAGTTTTGAAGCTATTTCTCATAAGTAACCCGTTAGACTGGGGGATAAGAGGCGGATTGAGGAGGCGGGACTATAGAGCATGTTCCCTCGTTTTACTTTTGCAGCCGATTTTTTTTTTCGCAAAATATTTTTCATTCGCGAATATACAAAAAAGTGTCAGCAGAGATTTAGACAGTAGGTTCAGGATGCCGCAGGAGACCAGGAAAACAATTAAATATTGAATATTATTGTGAGGAGGGCTGCCATTTTTTCCAGCCGGGCGGCGGGGCGCCGGAAAAAATGGCAGCCCTTTTCACAAAAATATTCAATATTTAATTGTTTTCCTGAACTCCTGCGGCGTCCTGAATCTACTGTAAAAATCTCTGGTGACAGTTTATAGAAAATTAGTGAACACAAATTAATTAACGGAATGGTTGAGGTTTCATCCAACAGATGTCGCAAGCCTTCAGTATTTGAAACCTCCTCTAATACAGCTGATCCTAGTACATCCTTTTCCCACTAGAGACACCAACGTGTAATTTCGAAATTCAATTTTAACATGGTCCTACAGAATGCATTATGTGATTTGTATGTGGCTCTATGAGATTTGTTCGAAGCTGGGCCACGGTTGATATAAAATATGGCGCACCCTTCTTATTACTCCCAACACTGTTAATATTGAATTTGCTGGAACTCCATAGTGTATTTAAATATTAGCGAGGTAATGTTTAAACAGTTAAAAATTAGATAATGCTTGGGGCGGCAACCCTAATTGGTTGCAATGTCTTCTGGTTTATACTCCGTAATTTTTTATTTCTACGAAATCGGGCAGTTGTGAAGTATTGGAGAGTTGTATTTTCCGAAACACTTAAATATTAGTTAATAGCATTTTTCAAATCGGCACGCATTAAATGGTGCTATTGATCTTGGCACTGAGTAGTTACCCACTGCAATGGTTGCAAATTTCACATGCTCTTTATAACTGCACTCATAGTAGTTAGGACATAAGAATCATTAATGCAAGAATATATTGAAAACCTTTATTAATTTCAAAATCAGAGAATACAAAAGTCAACCAAGTCTAGAATCAAGTCTTAAACAAAACTGTTTCTGAAGACACGTTGGGTTTGACAAAATCTGTCCCCATGTTTCAGGGAAAATACGACCGTATCTCAAATTAAGTTTCTTTGGCTTTCACTCAAATTCAAAAATGTTCACAGAATATTGTTTCAACACGAAAAGTTGAAACTTATGCTTTCAATTTTACCAGAAAATTAACTTTACGAACCACGATCCATATGTCACTTGGTATGTCATGTTCTTAAATTATTTAAGTCTACCTATCAATGGGATTCATAAAAACCCTAAGAAAAATTAAGTTGCTTAGTTAGAATATAGATTGTCATGAATTTCCTTACTGCATATATTGAGCACACTAACTAGGAAGTACTGTGAATCATGGGAGAGGAGAGGGAATTGATGGGAATAATCGTGCAGGGAAGGTGGATGCAGACCTTTTGATTAGCAATGGGGTGCTGAAAACTTTAATGGGGGGGGGGTAGTAGTAATAGTAGTCATATTAGACAATGGATTACGGAGGTATTCATAAATTCAAGAGGGGCCTATTGTGGTGTTGGATGAAGTGTTGTTGAATTAAGTGAGGCAAGGAAGTTTTAGCTGTACTGTTTGGTAGCACGTTATTATCAGAAGCCTATTCTACGGACTGATTATATTTATTATTAGACATACGTTAAAAACAGGAAAATATAGCCATCAAATGAAACAAAGATACCAATGAATTTAAAATAAAAGGATTATAATGAGGTATTAGGTTATGAATCTGCTTACCATTGATCAAAACTGTTGATGAACAAATTATTGGACCAGGTTTACCTGCCTATTACAGAACTAGATAATATCTTATACCAATGGACTTTTTTAATTAGCCTTAATTATTAATTAATCTAAACTATTAATTAATCTTAATTTAATGGGATTTTTTTTGGGAACTTTGGAATGTGACTCAAAATAGGAGTGGATAATGCTAGTTTACTTCAAAATGTAATCAATGCTCTTCATATTTCATTGCACCTCTCCATTCAGATTCAGTTATCCACTTTGAAGATTATGAATTTGGACCTTGAGAAACTAGTGCATAAAAGAGGAAAGAAAATGCCTTTGAAAGGATTGGAGGAGAACATTAACCTATATACCTGGATACTGTTAATCTGAAGAAACATTTTCAATAACGATCATATGGAATTAAGCCATCTACATATGAGCAAGTGATTAAGGCTCTTTGGATTTCATGGGTGAAACCATTTTGAAGGGCCACTAAATAACATTCTTCATTATGGTTACTTTATTGCAATGCACTCATTAGAGTTTGTTAATTTTTACAGCTTGAATAATTTAACACATTAAATCACAGTTCAATATAATTTACTGAAATTCATATTTTCAACCACAGGCACCAACCTACCTTTCTGTTCATTTGGTCTATCAGTTGCAGCTGGTTTCTGGCAGTGAAAAAATGACTGGCTGCCTGTTAACTATTTTTTAAAACATTTCATTACTCCACAAATGGATAGGAAAAGTCTTTATTTACATGTTTCATATTAAAGATTGGATTACATCAAATCAGGATAAATCTATTAATTATAAAAACAAAAGAATAAACAAGCCACATTATGAAAAACCGGTAAATACTTTGATGTTAGGCACCACTATGATATAAACCACAAAAAATCCCAGTAAACAACCCAAAGGTCTGTCATGTTAGTGATGGTCGAGTTCACTCAATACTAAGCCCGATGGGGTGTTAAATTCACACATCAGGGAAGTGGGGGGGCCAAACCCTTTCCTTGTGCCAGTTACGGTTTCCCAGGAAGATCTGGTACCAAAAAGAAAACAGCTTGGATGGAGCTGAGGGTGCCTTAAGAGGCATGACTTCAAATCGAACCAGGGCCTTCCAGTCAGCAGTCCAGCCCTACTCCTGGGCTACCAGGTCTGCCAATGATATGTTTATTTGATTTCTTCCTTTACCGTCATAGCAGGGCAAATTTTTAAGGAATTAGCTTATAAGCTGACACTAACTCAAGTTTCTGTAAAAAATACCTTTCATGATGATTAACAAAAATTAGCGTAACAAATGTTCATATTTGAAAACACTTAAATTCTTCACAGACTTATGGACTGATTGACTACTGGCACCCTCATGTAGAATTGCATTATTTTGATTTCAGATCAATTGGGCAGTTTCTCACACAGAAAGGTGTCTGAGAGGAAAGAAAGTTTTTAACCCCCTACAGGTTCACCCATCTTATATTTCAATTCATTATTGTCAAATATCATTTTTGGATATACATTTGAGAATCTCCCCTTGTTCATACTTTGGACCAATTGGGTTGTACATTAACAGATGAAACTTAGCATTGCCACTGTTACCATATTTGCCATTCAACAGGTAGCTAAAATCCACCATTTCAATAACATTTATATACTTCTGGAGGTACACATGAAAAAAATTTGTGACATTCCTTGGCTTAAGCTGTTATCCTTGAACAACAGGGAGGGTCCTTACAAGGGCAACTCAACAAGTACCCGTGTTTGACGACAAAGGGCATTCCTAAGGGAAGTTTATGTTATCATCGTGTGCTGCCATCTATCAAACAACGGTGAAACAAATTTCAGACTGATTTAAAGGTTAGTTTCGATTTGGCAGCCATTCGTGTAAGACGTGTTTCGTGATTTTCGCTAAGATGGAAAAAGAGCAGTATCATTCGGTAATTCGCTTTTTGTTTTTGGATGGGAAGAAATGAGAGGAGATAAAAGCAAAATTGGATGCTGTTTAAGTGGACATTTCGCCATCTATGACCACAGTAAGATATTGGTTCAACATATTTAAACGTGGGCGGACAACTGTTTTTGATGAGGTGACCAGGATGCCTGGCAAACGTGGTTACCGAGGAAATCATTCAAAAGTCCATGCATGATTCTTGCTGATCGACTAACGAATGTGTGCGAAGTAGCAGAGGCCGTGGGTGTGTCCACCGGAACGGCAATTAATATTTTACATGATAAGTTGTCTATGAAATAATTGTCTGCCTGATGGGTGCTGCGATTGCTCACGGTAAACAACAAGCTGATCCGGAGTTGATGCTGCCAAACTGCAATAACTACGCAATGAATTGTTGCCACCCCCCCCCCCCCGTTTTCACCCGATCTGGCTCCTTGCGACTTTTTCTTATTCCCTAATATAAAGAAATGGCTCGCGGGAAAAAAATTTAGCTCAAACGAGGAAGTTATCGCCAAGACAGAGGCATATTTTGGAGAGTTCGACAAATCCTATTTTTTGGAGGGGTTAAAAAAAATGGCCGGAATGTTGGGAGAAGTGTATCTTTCTAATAGAGGACTGTTGAAACAAAAAAAATGTTTCTGAAAAATGGTTTCTTCATTTCTAACACGGGTACTTATTGAACCACCCTCTTATATACTTTAACCTTGGTTAATCTCATGTTCTAGTCAACTCCTGAATTTTTACTCAAAATTTCCACTTTTAACAGAACTCTTGAGTAAGTAGTGTTTTGTATTTATTGAATGTTTAAGAGTTCATTCCAGTGAGGTAATTTTAATTATAACTAATGAACTTTTATGAAATGCATGCTCTTAACAAGGATGAAAAGAAATTTAATTAAGAACTTTCAACAGTGGGTATCAAGTTATAAACAATCATTATATTTTTGAATTTATTTAATCAATAGTGAGACCCACTTCCTTCAAAAATTCACTCCATTGCCATGAATACTACCCACATGCGACCACTACGATTGCTTGCTTTTACCATTGCTTTGCTACAACTCTCAGGATTCAGAAGCAGCTGTAGGGAAAGTCAACCATGACATCACTATTACAAAGCTACAACGGCAATGAATTTCAAAATCAGACCTTGTTGAAGTTTAACTCTGACTGCAAATAATTTTTTTAATTACTAAAAATACCCTCTTGCCCATGTTGGTCAACCCTTAATTTTTTTCATTGAAATTTTCACTTAATGGCCTATAGTGTAAAGTCAGCCTGCAATGTGGTGTTCCGCAGGGTGCTGCGTGATTGGCTTACCTCCAATCCTCTATACTCAACAGAGGAGTATTATGAGCTCGACTTTATTATCCTAAAACTATAAGGTCTAGTCTGAGTAGAATATTAGGTCTATGTATACAAATATTTTCAATACAAGTATTTTATGTGATTGTATATTGTGCTGTATGGTATATTATCTATGAACAACTGTATGTTCCTATAAAAAGTCTCAATATATGGAACAAATTCCACAAATTTGAAAAATGATGACATCTACCATATGTGAATATGATTATAAGATGAATAAAGTATATTATTATTATTAACTAGTGGAAATTTACAAGTATTCAGGGGAACAAGGTTGTCCAGAAAAATTATCTTCATGATTCCCAAAAAGGATATTAGAAACTTTTCTCTGTCAAAGAGTCTTTATGAAAATATATCATGATCATATTCCTTGCAGTTATCCAATTGATGTCACACCAAATCGCACCAATCCACGGTATCATTACTGTTCTCTCGAGGAATAGTGGTGATGAAGGGCTTAGAGAAGACTGGAAATTCTATAGAAGAGAGAAATGGAAGGAATGGAGAAAAGTTGCCAGTGATAGAGAAGGTGCCGTGCCAACTGCATCCCATTTGGTCCCTCCAAAGTCCTGTGACAAGTCTTCCACCGTCCATTCTGCCTTCTCCATTCAGCCTTGTATTAAAATAACATGGGTCTTGCCCATCAGTCCCTAAGCTATTCAAATAAAACAACATTTCAGTGCTAAAACACTTAAGGACACTTTTGGAGGCTATATCTAAGGTGAGTATTGTTGGGAGTAACAAAGAACTTTTCCGTCTTAGAAGTGACAGAAAATTTGCAATTGGGATTGTCTTAATGGGTTTTATTGAATATTTTAAATTATAATATTATTCAAACCATGATACTGATTTAAATCCAAATTGCTTAAAAACCATTGTCATTTTTAGTGTATTTCAGCTGGCAATCCCAAATAAAACCCTTCAAAGCCCCATTTGGGATCACAATCCATGGGTTCATGAGAATATGAGTATTAAGGTCTATAGACATAACTGATCTGTAACTCAATGATCCCTTTGGGTAATTACAATTGAATAATTCTCTCAACTCAGATAAAATATAATAATTTTCACTCCAGGCAAATCTGCATGAATGTCAGTAAGAATGGAGTCTTTTAATAACAGTGAAATTTCAAAAGAAGTAAGCTATAATTAATCATTGCTTTCACTGCAGACATGCGAGTTCCCGGTTGAGAGTTAAAAGACAAAATATCTGGTTCATTATAGATTACCTTTTAGTGAGATTCTGCAGCAGGCAAATCTGAGTTTCTTTGACAATATGACAGAGCAAAACAAGGTAATGAAAAATAGGCAAGTACAGAGAAAAAAAGCAGAGATTTGAAAGGATGATGTGGAGAGAGGGGGCTGGGGCTGATGCAGAGGTAAGAAAATAAGTAACAGAGGCGTTTAAGGTATTAATTGCAATAACAGAGGGTTAGGCAATGACTGGGAAATAATAAATTAGCCGTCCTGGGTTTTCCACTGCGTTGGTTTATCTGGTATGAAAGCAGTTTTGCAATTAATCCAAAGAATTTTATAATTAAAAACCACCAGGAGACATTTGCGAGGTGAAAATGTTAATGTGGTAAGTCTTACATTGTCCATTCATACAGACCTCAACTGTCACTTGCAATAACACAATAGGGACATTGAAAAAACAAGCAATTCTCTTTGTTGGTGATTGCATAATGTGGGCGGAGTGATCTTTGCTCAATATGTAATTTGGACAGGCAAAAATAATGGTCATCGAGAGCTAATTCTAACTTGAACTCGTCATAGAAGCCACAGAAATCATACAAATAAGCCAAGAGTATCAACAGAGGATGCCCACCAACTCATGAAAATGAAATTTCAAATGGCCAAAACTAAAGAAAACCAGAGACACCATCATCACTATGGGTCCATGAAGGCCATTGGGTTAAAAATACACACATTATTTTAACCTTTTTCGAAAAATACACCCTAACCAGGTCCTTTATTCCTTAGAACAAGTGCCCCAACCATCCTTGAACTCATTTAAGAGAAAACATCCTAACCACAATCCCTCAATCGACATAAGGTTTGTTGGGCTTTTTAAAATAAATTAAAAGACCAAGACAGTACTACACCTGTGATCTAACTTAAATTTATGCCAAGGTTCAAAGAAAACTTCATTTCACAGAGCACATTGGATTACTTGCATCCAACCAGTTAAAGGGAAATATGAGCTAGATTTGGAGAAGTTTTTCTTCGATTGAAAAATTCATTTGAGAAAGAAAAAAAGAAAACTCAATCAAAATTTGAATAACAAAATGAAATGCTTTAAATTTATTGAAGAAGAAATAGTCCTCTTTGGCTTGAGACATGCCACTAACTTTGTATAACGCTCACTACTACCAGTAGAAGCACTGCAAAGAACTAAGTAAAATATCACCAAAATTTTGCAGAACGGATAAAATATATAAAATAGCTTACATCACTACTTGCAGTGTGAATCTTGCTCTCTTCCTTGTCCCCTTTTCTGCCTCAGCAGACCTCATGTGGTCGAGCACACATCAGAGCATTGCTTCTTTCAGTTGAGAGCACACAAATGGTGACACCAAAGTTATGCTGATGATGAATAGGATATGTTGCAGACATTAAAAAACAGTTTCTTCCAAAGTGGAGCCCATTCTAGGCTTGGGGTAAGAGTTGAAGTCCATCGATCTTATTTCTACATAGGAAATACAAATTTAGGAAAGTACAACATGGGAGGGGTGGCAGCATAGGGGAGTTTGTAACTAAAAAAAGTATCATTCAACCATATGAACAGTTTTAGGGGTCAAGGCAACAAAGAAAAAATTCAACAATTAGTTACAGAACTAGGAAATTTTGGTTAAAAAATCTCGCCGTTTGTGCATCTGTATGGTTGATTACTTTCACTTTTTCTGTATATGGCATCAGAACTGGATGGCAGATGATTAAATGAATTTGGTCAAGATAAAAATAAGACTAAATTAAGCAAGAAAAGTAAGATTTTTGAATACAGATTGTTATGATGGGGAGAGGAATTTTGGATTTTTTTCTCTAAATTGTTCAATACCTGCATGAAAGTAATTTACCATTAAAACTTTTTAAATTTAGAAACAATTACATGCCGATTACATTTTTTGTTAGTAACACTATTTTCAATAACCATGAAATGCAACATTATGAAAATTCATTAAATTTTTATGTACTCTCAGTCTATAATTGGTTCATCAAAATTATTTCCACAAAATCTATCCCTAGACGACAACCAAACACTAAATCTGATAAGTACAATGCAGTACTGCACTTCTCCCAGTTTTATTTTGTATGTGAATCTATATTTGTGTTCCTATACTAGTTGGCACATTTGCTTGCATGTGCTCACATGAACCTGAAGACTGCATTATAAGATGAAAATACTTTGTGCATAGTAATTAAAGGATAGTGGAATGGTACAAACCATGGTGCAAGCTATTGCTCAGCACATAAATTTGAGCTGACAGTTCTGGTGAAAAAGAAGCTGCATAACTTGCACAGATGTGCATACTGGATGTGATACATCTCAGACCTGATAGCAATATCAGACATTTCATTTTAGGCCTCATTGATCATTTGAATAAAAGCAAACATAAGGATCACAGAGTAGGTTCTTCTACAGGACCAATTTTGGAGGTAGAAGTTCATAAATCTTCTCATTCGTGCTTGAATAAATAAATTAGGGTATCACTCTGGGAATGGGGGTGGGGTTAGGACATCTTTGTCAGCATTAGTCTACTATCAGTGAAAGACGCCAAGGGATCACACAATTTAATGCTCCATTTGATGGATGGACTACTCTAATACAGCATATGGCACCCAAGTAGGGATCAGGATATCTCGGAAAAGTTATGCTACCACTGTAATTCAAACCCAGACCCGCAGCATACACTAGCCAATACACTAGCTACCGCACCAACCTGATCTCCTTCGTTGATGTCATGTTATTTGGCTAGTAACTAAGAATTTAAAAACATTCTAAATAATATAATATTATGTAACGATTGTTATAAGTTACAAATTTTTTACCGTGACATTATTACGTAGTATCAGTTTTAAATGACATAACTCGACTATGAGCAATTATCTTTACTTTGAACGAATTTTAACTCAAGTACATGGAAAGAGATAAGAACTAGCAACTTCTCTGCCTAGATCTTTCCTTGCCAAGTAACTGCTCCAAACAGTTGATGCACGCATTACATTAATATTCCTAATAGAATGATGTGACGGGGTAGTCTAAAACACTAAAATTTTACATACTGTTAAGTGGTCCCCGGAATGAAATCCTGGTCGATATATTTAGAGGAATCTGAAATGAAAATAGAAATATTATGTGGGATTCATAAATTGAGGACAACGAAATTATAGGTCAGAGATATGATTTGAATGTTCCCATTCCCTGGATTCTGGAGTTTCACGCGGGCTAAGAGAGTTCATCGCGATCTGTGCCATCATTGTCATCTTCCAAAAAATCCCTTAGGATCGATTAGTATGATATCAATCGACGGCGAGAGCTGGTGAACAATCATTCAAGCCCACCTGGAATACGCGGAGCAGCGTTCAGTATTTCCATCGACCCTCCGGTGCGGCTCAATCTTCCCTCTCTCTGACATTCGCTCCTCGTCCTCCCTTCGCAGCCACGAACAGAATGCTTCCAGATAGCTCCACTCACGCCCCGCTCGAGAGAGGAAATACAGGGAAAGAAAAGCTGGAAGTTGCGGGCGCGGGACGTAGTGGAGAACGAGCAAGTGCAATGGGAGACTGGGACGCCCGCCTTGGACAGGAAGGGGATATGAAGGAGGAGGGTTAGGACGAGAGAGGGGCGGACAAGAGTGAAAGCGGGGAAAAACTCGTCCACTCTAGATGACCTGGCCGATGAGTGCGTTGGAATTGTGAAATAAGTGAAGGAGGAGGGGGGCATAAGTTTGTTTGGGGTGGAGGTTCTTTTACGTAGACCTATACGATGGCTTCGCGCATGGGAGTGGAAATAAGTGGAGGGGTGGAAGTGATTTCAATGAGAGCGGCTGCATTCGACCATGGCAAACGCAGCGACTGAGTGTGGTTCAAGCCGAGTCCCAAGTTAGTTGGCTGCCCTTCCAAACAGAGTGATTTGGGACTGCTGTACTTAAATTTGACACCAGCCGTTTGAGGAACGGTGGTGTGGGCTATTTCATTACGTCTCCTGATTGTGGACGAGGTGAGGTGGCCTGTGCCGAGGGTATTTCCTACGAAGCGAGTCTTTACAGACAGTTGAGAATGGAGGGACATGTAGGTCAATCTCAACAATGATCAAAACAGTTGTGAGAACCACCAATCGACGTCAGATTTGATCATTGTTTGAGTTTCAACTAAGAATAATAAAAGAAACATTAATAAGAGTTGAATTTTGTACTGCATGTATAATTATATTAGCATTCATTTATTAAAGAATAAAATGTCGGGAAATATTTAGATTTCTCAAAGTAACAATTTGTTAATAAAACAGTAAGTCTACTGCTTGTATTGCTCAATAGTTAGAGGCTGAACGAATTTTTTCATACCATACCTTATTATTGTGATGTAGAACTGATTAGACAAAAATTTAAGCTGATAGCTTTTGTTGAGCAGCTTAGGATATTGTTTGGGTTTGGTGGTTTTTCTGCTCATTGGGTCCATTCTGTTCTGCACGTAATCTCTCTCATTTTACTGGCACGTCTCCATGATAAACTTAGTAATCCAAAATATTAGAGCAGCCAGGCTGGGTATCTCCCTCGGAGCGAAGGTCAAATTACAGATTAACTCTCTTGCATAGATTAGAAGGACGTCTCTTAAGCAGTGATGTTGAAAATGCATTATTACCCCCGGGTACTACGGTAGGAGAGATAGTGTCAATTAAATTAGAGAGCTCAACTGTAGAACAGATGGATTCAAGATGTAATTTTCTCCACGAACAAAAAGGGATCAGAATAACATTGTCCGACCGCGGTAGGGTCATATTCGGGTTAAAATTAGTCTGGTGTCTATTCACCCCCTGCCACACACCCTAAAGGTGGCTTGCAGTGCACTAGAATAAATAAATATACACTGAGAGCAAACGCAGGACCCATCTTACCGAGAATTTTTTCACACCTAATGTTTCGTGCAAAATTTTAAACACTACTTTGATATGTCTGTGGCCTCAACAGGTTCGCGAATTTTGATTCATCGATCGCTCAAAAGCGTATCGTGGATTGAGTCGATCATTTCTGAGGATATCACTTCCACTGGCCGTCCAAACGATGTTCATAATTTTTGGATATACGACCACGTTTTAACTCATTTACCCTCTTGTAAACAGTCGCAAACGCAGGAGCATACCATGAGTTTCATCCAACTCGGCTTTGATATTTTTTGGCGATAAGCCTCTTAAATAGAAGTGTTTAATCATTGCATGATGATTGTTTTTTTTCATTTTTTTAAATAAACGAATTATTTTGCTTCCAAAGAATATGAAAATGAGATCGTTTGATGGAAATATCTGAAAATTTAACAGCAGCCTAGTGAGAAATGAGTCTTACGAGAAGCATGCCTTTTCCCATTCATAGATTTGCAACCATTTCTTGGGATTTCTAAAAAGTTATTGAACGACCTACCTTGCGTCTGTTCATAACCACCTAAACTAGTAGATTACGAATAATATTCCCCTCTCACCACTCATGTGATGATGGCATCCGCCGACCTTGGTGCTGTTGTAACGTAGGGGTAGATTCTCCGAAATGCACAAACGTGGATCACACACCCTTTAATTGAGTTCGGAACCAATGAATCCCCAACTTCCTCGCGAATCATTCACCCTTGATCACCAACAGAAAGGATCCATTACCCTTCCCTGGCTCAGTTTACATTACGAGGGACTGTTATTCTTCCCCGGGTTAATCCGCACCGCGCGACACCTGCACCCCTGCTTCAAAGCTCCGAAGTCCTACCCTCCTAGAGCCCCGATCCCCGACTGTCCGAGTGAATTCCTCGACTTAAAAATATAATGCGTTTCTCGATTAAGCCATGGTGACACCATTTATCCTTGTGTTACCACGACAGGGTTCAGGGCTGTATTGCTCCTGTCTGATGATTGCAATTTTGAATTTTGGAAGTTCGAACACCGAACTTTGTATGCACGTTACGTTAGTGTTAGTATTGATTACATATGACAATGCGATATGACTATAACCTTATGAGTGTTCAAAATAAATGCCCATCTTCAATAAATATTTCTCCATCAACTATGCAAGCTTTATCCATTTTCTCTTGTCCCTGATGAATTCATTATTTAAGCAATGTTGTGTGGTCTGTACATCAGTTCATTTCATCTTTAGTTGGATTAAGCAAAGGTTTTGGAAGTATTGAGGAATGCAGGGCGATACTATATAACGGTGAAATAGGAGCCTTATTCCAAACCATCGTACGTATCAGACGGCACAGCGGAAGAATATTTAGGACGGCAGAGGTAAAGAGGGAAGTGTGTCAGGTTTGCATTGCCTTTCATCGTCCTTCCCTTTTAACTAATACGCTGCGTTTATTCAGCCATCACTGTAGATGATAAAGCAATGAATTATCAAGCAGCCATAGGCTGTAAGTTCTTTCGAGTGATTTACAGAACCAATGCGAGAAGTATGGAATGAATATTAACCATAGTAAAACCAATTTAACAAAATCCTCGAGATGTTGGAAAGCTTTAAATATTAAAACAGTAGGGAATAATCTTGATCAGGAGGAATCCACATTAATAGACAACGTTGGGGAAAATGAATTTGCATAAAAAGAAACTGATGACAGGTACGCTAGGAAAAGATATTGATAAAAGATTAATAAATACTTAAAAAAGAAGAGTATCACTGAATGGGTGTGAGACTGGGCCTTCGAGGCAAAAGGATGAGCGTAGGTGAGAATCTTTTGGGATATGTACACACAAATGGAGAAGAATGGAGTATAAAGTAGTAATGAAACTAAGTTGGACAGAGAGAAAGACTAAAGACCAAAATAATGCCGTTTCTCGAAAAGAGTAAATCGCTACGGGTAACTCGAAAAAAGCAGACATAGAGGGTGGAGGAAATATTGACAGGTAGTGAAATTTTGAAGACCGTGAAAGAGAGGAGACTGCTAGGTTTCCGATATGGAGACAGGAAGAGGATTTGCTTTCAATAAAACATTGAAGCATGTAGAATTTATGAAGAACTGAAGGAGAAAACAATGAAGGGCAAACACAAGGACGCTCTGGACGCTCTCAACATGATGAGGATAATAACTCTAGTCGTTTGGGACCGTCCTAAAGCGTGGATAGGTGAAATACCTTGAGATAAACGTTGATTTAGCGGTTTATTTCGCTTTTCCGTTAATATTATTTTTTATGTTCAGCGGCTGAACGCTATATGTAAAATAACTCATGCACGGTAAATGCATTCAAAAATGTCGCTCCATGGATACCGAACCGTACAAAAAAAAATATTTGGCGAGTATTGATTGAGATGTTATACAGGTATGTAAATTAACAAGCTTATGAATTTACTCCGGGAAAATAAGAAAATATCATAATTACACTTCGAAGTCCCTGGTTTCGACACCTATATCCCAAGACTCCCATCTCACCTCCTTTTACGATCTTTAATTTTTCTCACCCTCACGTCACAGCCAAAATTTCAAACGAATGCTCTAATGCGTTCTTCCTCTCTTTATCCCACGCCTTACTCTCTTCCTTTTGCCGTCAACCCTCCCCAAATTCGAGTGATGATAACACCCACCACGCCTTTTGTACTCATTTTTTTTATTCGGCCAAAGAAAGCCCGAAACGGAGTAGTCTCATTTTCCATCCATTACGCGCCCGCCCCTTCGTTTTACGAAATCTCCCCTTCTCCCCTCTCGAGCGCATTACTCTCGCAAGAACATGCGCCTTCGTTAAAGTGACAATTCTTTATTTTAAGGAAAAGGACAGGTTCCGCCGAATTAGGCCCCTCAACACTCCATTTCCTTTTCCTATCTTTCGTACAGCCCCCCGTTGTAGCGTGCCCTCCAGGTTGTCTGCCTTTTTTCAACCGAAGGGAAGCAAAAGGCCCGTCATCGAAATCGATTTCCTCAAGAGAAAATTATCAACTTGAATATGGTTGTGAATTCGCGACGATTTCTTCTTTTTACATCTCCTAGCTCTTTGGAGGCAAATTTCTAAGGCATTTACTTTATTTTCTCCTCAGTCGGGCAGACAAATCTCTCGGAACGCATATAATGGACTCGAAAAGAGGGTGGAAACGCAACGTAACAGTTTTTCCCGGAATTCATAATCGCTTTCCATTGCTGTGCGTATCTGAGGTCGTCGCGTGCTGAGGGAGCAATGATAAAAAATGAAGCACCATAGTTATTGTCGACGATAAGTATGATATGTCTTAGGAAAATTGAGCAATTCCTAATAACAATAATGCTACCTTTGCATTGGGAACCAAAAAGGAAAAATGCAAGGTTCGTACTAATTCTTTACTCTTTTCATAACATAGATAATAGACCCAACTTAAATGGACATATTATATAATCATACCTTCTGAAAATAGCTGCAAAATAAAGAACCTTGTACATTCCAATTAATCAAGAATGGATGAAAATTGATGCAAAGATGCTGGAACACTCGGAAATGAAATTACTGGTGAAGTGACCTCGTTGGGCATAACTCAGCTACCAGATAATATGTACACAGAAATGGCCTTATGATATACGAGGACTGTTAAAAAAGTATCGCGAATTTTGAATTTCCGCGGGTTGCGTATATTTGATTTTCGATTTTTTTGTGGCGTTATGTTGGTACTTATATCTATCACTTATGCCGAAAAGTTCGGTCATTTTGAATGTTCAGCTAATTTTTGACAGCTGTTTTGCTTGGACGTGTTTTGGCTTGTCGATTTTTGCCTGTTCCGAAAATTGGATCAAAGAATTTGTATCGAAATTTGTGTGAAAAACGAAATTAGGTGCGCGGACGCATTTTGAATTTGACTGTGGCATATGGAGAAGCTACCTTGGACCCAAGCAACGTTTATCGGTGGTACAAAATGTTCTCAGAGGGCCGAGAAGATTTGAAGGACGAAGAGCGTGCTGGACGCCCGAGTACGTCAACAACAGACGAAAACATTGATGAAGTGAAGAAAATAGTATTGCTCAATCGTCGAATCACCGTTATAGAAGTTGCAGAGGACCTAAACATATCGATTGGCTCGTGCCATTCGATTTTTACCAATGATTTGGGCATGACACGGGTCGCCGCGAAATCCGTATCAAAATTGCTCAATTTCGACCAAAAACAGCAACGCTTTAACATTGCTAATGAGATGTTGGACCCTGTCCGCGATGACGCAAATTTGCTCCAGAGGGTCATAACTGGTGACGAATCATGGGTTTATGGTTGTGACGTGGAAACTAAAGCTCAATCATCCCAATGGAAGCTGCAGCACGAGCCAAGACTGAAAAAAGCGCGCCAAGTTCGGTCGAATGTGAAAGTTTTGCTTACAGTTTTCTTCGATTGCAGGGGCTTGGTGCATAATGAGTTCTTGCCACAGGGTAGAACGGTAAATAAGGAATATTACCTACAAGTTATGCGCAATTTGCGCGAAGCAATCCGCCACAAACGCCCGGATTTGTGGAAGAACAAAAGTTGGCTTTCGCACCATGAAAACGCCCCTGCTCACGCATCGTTGCTCGTGCTTGAATTTTTGGCCAAAAACAACACACCAATGATGCCACAGCCACCGTATTCCCCTGATCTGGCCCCCTGTGACTTCTTCTTGTTCCCGAAACTGAAGAGGCCCATGAAAGGACGACGCTACGCTACGATTGACGAGATAAAGACTGCATCGAAGGAGGAGCTGAACAAGATCACAAAAAATGATTTTTTGAAGTGCTTCGAGGATTGCAAAAAACGTTGGCACAAGTGTATAATATCCAATGGGGATTACTTTGAAGGGGACAAAATAGATATTCATGAATAAATAAATAATTTTTGAAAAAACACAAAAGTCACGATACTTTTTGAGCAGACCTCGTACGTTATTAAGCCGCGCCTACTGTTTTTCACTTGCTTTGAACTAATTCAATTAATTACAAAAATATGACTCTAAAAAGGGTTTCGGAAGAATTGGGACTGAGTTTACATATTAATTGATAGAATCAAAAAATTGTCTTCTTCCATTTCCCTTAATCAGTGCTCACCTTATCTTAATAACGACAGTATTTAAACATTACGCAACAAATACGTTAAAAACAACAGGATATATCGCTATGCATGTTAAATGCCCACGGATTGAGGGAAAAAAGAATTACATTATAATAAATATATGCACAAATTTAGGAATAGCGTAATCAATGCGTCATTTCTCAGGGGCAGTTTTTAGTTATTTAGTAAACTAACGAACTAACAGCAGCAATTCTGGCATTTCCCGTTCTGCAAAAGAGATCCGTGAAAGCGCCGGTAAATGCTTCTTCCATCAGGACCCCTATGAAGTTCACTAATATTTAAGTAACTGAAATTATTTGTCGTGACAAGCGCACACATCCATTATTTATTCCCTGATTCCACTTTGCACGTTCAAGTGACACGATGTGGAAAGGAGGAAATGCACGCGAGGCATCAACCACTCACTCCATTAAAGTAGTAGTAGTATTTAGGGGAGGCGACCGACAGCTGAGGTCATTTGCGCCATAGGGGATGGACAGGAAAGGATGAAGGGTGGAAAGAAACCCGGCGTCGGCATTTGCCTACTCTTTACGAAAGGCGCCCAGTGGTCCGCAGCGTAACGTCCCATCCGACGGACGGCATGCTAACTCAAAGTGCCCTCCACAAAGCACCTCAAGTAGGGATCGAGATACCTCTGAAAAATATTCAACTCCGTCGGGATTTGAACCGGGGCCCTTTGTACGGAAAGCTAGTACGATAGCCACCGCACTATCGCGGCGAATCAAAACAATGAAGGAAAGAAGAAGAAATCAAGGAAAAGCGGCCGCATTTGGCTAAGAAGAAAGTGTTGTTTCATCAAGACAATGCACCAGCTCATAAATCCGTTATTGCAATTGCCTAAATTCATGAATTTAAGTTTGAATTGCTACCTCATGCTCTCTATTCGCCAGAGACCCCCTCGGATTATTTTCTGTTCGCTAACTTGAAAAAATGGTTCGGTGGTCAAAGATTTTCCACCCGGTAGAAGTGATGTCGGCAGAAATTGGCAATATTGAGCAGGAAGACAGTTCTTATTATAAAAAGGATATCGCGCTTATTGAATTATGCTGGAAAAAGTGTATAGAGCTGATAGGAGATTATATTGAAAAATAAATACATTTTTTCCAAAATTTTTGCGTTTTCTTTGTTGGGTCGGGTACTTCTGGGACCACCCTCGTATGATAGGAATTACTGGTATTACCCCTTGAAATAAAAATAACGTCCTCGTGAGGTACGAGAGGTTTTGGCGATATAATCGTTCATTTTGGTCTGAAATGCGGATCAGTAACCTTTGTTGACGCGGTAACTAGGGGACAAGTTAGTAAAGTTAAACCTTCGAAATGTATTAGCACCAGTTCCACGAGCATTTAAAATAAAATATTGCCGTAAAATCCATGTATGGCTGCTGTAAATACGTCATTGCTAATGCACTCTCATTTTCCCTAAGTCCAGTTCCTTCCGTGAATTAGCTGATGAAAATTAACTCTTAAACTAACACTCCAATAGTTCACCACAAACACTCGGCCAAATTGTAAGAAAAATTGTTCTAGTTTAAGAGATATTGTTAAGTGTATTCTGATTTTTGGTGTGAAAGGACAACTCTGGTGACGAATAGGGCCCTGGATCCTAAACTACGCAATAAGTATGGAGTAAGCGTGGGCCTGCAGATAGAGGAATAAGTGCTTTGGATTTGCGCAAAATTTCGAGAAAAAAATTTTCTGGTTAGTAGATATTGTCTAACCTGAAAGGTTTTCCTTTCGCTGTAAAAGACGGCTTGCCGCTTGTGCTAACTTAAGTTTGGTTATCTTTCTAGGGTCGTATATCATATATTACGTAATTAATATCGAAATTGCAATGGCTAGTGATTACAGGGAGCATTACTGAGTATATTATGTCCAACGTCGTGAGATTAATGCAATGGTTTAGCAGATTTATTTAGTTACTTCGTGCAAAAATGTGTATGTTGGTATGGTTGAAAATCCATAGCATCACCGGCCGCTAAGTAGTCGTGGGCTAGTTCTCCGTGGGCCAATTTCAGTTAAGTGAAAAAGAGAAAGAAATGAGCGAATGCCAAATCACAATCACAGAAATCGCTGATGATGTTGGCATGTCGATTGGCTCATGTCATGAAATATTTTTGAATGTATAGGGTAGGAAACGCATGACAGCAAAATTTATTACAAAATTTTTGAATTTTGGGCAAAAACAAGTTGCTCAGGAGTCACTAAATGAACTCGGCTATGACGCAAAATTACTGAAACGTTATAACAGGTGACGAAACATGGTTTTACGCATATGACGTCTCAACTACGGCTCAGTCGTTTCAGTGGAGGCATCTTGAACCGCCAAGACCGAAAAAGCCTCCACAAGTGCGGTCGAACGTGAAGATTGTGCTGTGTTCTTCGATTTTATTGGCACAGCGCACCATGAATTCTTGCCACGAGGTCAAATGGTCATTAAGGAGTACTACCTACAAGTTAACGCTATTTGCGTGAAGCAATTCGAAAAAAACGCCCGGATTTGTGGCATAACAATGCATGGCTTTTGCTCCACGATAATAGCACCTGCTCACACTCCATTGCTTGTTCGTGAATTTTTGGCCAAAAATAATACTGTTACGATGCCCCAGCCTTCACATTCGCCAGAAATGGCCCCGTATGACTTTTTCCTACTTCCAAAAATAAAGAGAACCTTAAGGGGCGGTCGTTTTACAAGCATAGGTGACATTAAAAGCGCATCGCCGAAAGGCTATCCCAAAGATCTAGTTTGAGAAGTGTTGCGACGATTGGACGAAGCGCTGTATCAAGAGCATTAGATGGGGACATTTTGAAGGCGACAACATTAACTTAGACGAATAAATAAATATGTTTTTCATAAAACGAAAATTCCTGTTATTTTTTTAACACACCTCGTATGTATTTGCATAATTGCATTTTCATAGCATTACATACCATCCTGAGTAGTGTAGAATGTAAGATTTTCATTGGTAAGCTGTGAGAGCTTAGAGACACGAAAAAATATGAAGCAGACTTGTTTTGAAAAATATTAACATAGGAGTAATGAATGGTGGTAATTCAACAAGAGTTGAAACCTTGACTTCTGCAACCAATGATGGCATGATTTTGAAAACAATAAATATCCTTTAAAATACATACAGAGAGGCTTAAGTTTCTTTTCGCAGTTTTAATCAACTAAAAATTCATTAACTCCAAAGGATTATTACTGTTTCTGCGTGTTGATATACTTAGATTGTATATAGTGTTACAAAAATGGACAAATGGAAATATCATTCTACACTGCTCAAGAGATATATTCAATGATTTTTCTTTTATCCCTATTGCCACCTTATGGAATAATCAGATCGCAACTGGTCAAGATTAATTCTGAGTGACAGTTAAGCCCATCCATTAAAAATGTCTTCACTTTTTTCCATTGAAACCACTGTATATGAACAAGATTCTTCCTATTATTGTCTTCCTGCTTTTTATTTCCCAATTCTGCACCCTTGTATTTGAAACTTATTTTCTCTTTCCTTCTTAACATCATATCCAATGCAGAATATCTTGTCTAACTTCCCAACTGTTGTTATCTACCATTACCCAGCTTTTTTTCATTTCTACTTTTTCTGCATTTGATATTTTAAAGCCTAAAGATTACCAATAATGAACAAACAACTACCCTCATTTTTTTCACAAAATTAGGCACCATATGCAGTAAAATCTGTAACTAGAGGTCGGTTGTCAGACTGTTTCTCACCGGCATTTGACAATGTCAATTGCACACAATTTGATTTTCATGAAATTACAGAACATGCATCTTATCCCTGGCCACGAATGAGAATATCCACATAAAGAGTGATTTACAGTTTCAGCAAGCTAAGCTAAGCAGCAAGCTAAACTTTATAAGCATGGATTCTTTTCATATTTCAAATATTAACATATGTAACATTTCTCACAACACTGCGCATCCAGAGGTGATCTCAGATTATAGTTTTCTGAATCTGGAGGGCTTAACTGCCCGGTATTCTAACACTGATTAAAAAAACGAATGGGAAGTACCTAACATCCAAGTTTATTGGTAGTGGTTGCTGGAAATACAAATTGTACAAATATAACCTTATAATTGATTACATGAATAAAAATTATCAGAGAACTGCACCAATTCAATGAAATAAACATAAAAATTGTGTTACTCTTCACGCCTAACACCCAAGATGAAATTACAGTAACTGCCAACTGCATACCAAAAATAGCATTTTAATCATTCACATACACTTTGCATTAAGGAAACCTTGAGGATCAATGGTTTGAAACTATTACCAATAAAGGCATTAAAATTTTCGCTCCATGATTTCCAAGGACCTGGAAAAGATATTCCAAATGACAGAATATTTTGAAAAATATGTTTGGATGATTTTTATTATCATCCAAGCATAAAGGATTTTATTTTAAGCAGCATCTATACAATTGTATGAAAATTGTAATGAATTTCAAGTGGACTGCCCACTAATTCCTTTGATTTCTTGACTCAAAATTCTCATTTACGCAAACCATAAGCTACAATTCAAGTGATCAGAAGAAGAAATTCAATTCGTTTAAAGTAAAAAAAAATAACATGGAAGAAACAGCGCCCTTGGTGATAAAATTCGAGGATATTTGGATGTCAGTCTCTCACATTCCATTTACTGATGGCAACTGAACAGGCAGAGCACTCATGAAACAGCTACTACAAAGCCATCTTTTCAACGACGAGCAACTGTCTTCCAGCTTCCATCTTCCCCTTCTTCATCGGCCCAGGATGTTGATGGTTCTTTAACAGGTGCCGCTATAGAAGGAAACAAGGAATGAGCATGATAAATATTCAAACAATTACAGCATCCTATAAAAATGCATATGCACACTTTGTAACAAATTCAGCAGGAGGCTAGAGAAGGTGCAAAAAGTAATACCTGGATATGAAACTAACTAAAACTTATAACCTTATTCCACTATTGATTATTCACTGTTACAATTTATTACTAAAAAAATTATGGGTACATTATATTTTTTTCCTTACATTGTCACGGACAGATGCTTCTGAGTTCAAGAGACAAACCTAATTTTTTTCTTTGATCATAAAAATATGCAGAGTCATTAACATTAAACCATAGTACCAGTCAATTTCAATTAAATTCATGTTCTCCCTTTCACAAGCCTGGATAATTTTAAACTTAGCAGTTTAAATCAAAGCTTTCCTGCTCAATAGAAAGACTAGCCTCACTAGTCAACGGTGAACTGAAGCAAGCAGTATCAAAAAAACATTGAGACCTCTGCCTGCCCATGGAAGAGGTCAATGCTAGCAGACAAAACGTAAAAGGGTGAAGATATGATGAAAAAGTGACATGAATTAGGAACATTTCACATGAAAAGAGATGACTAATAGGTTTTCAATTGCTTTATTGACATTTACTTATATTACCCGCCTCATATCCACAGACATCAGTCAAGCAGGAGCTACCTATAAGATTCTGAGTCAGCTCTGCCTTTGATCCCAGCATTCCATTCTCATGGTGGATTGGATAATAATGAGCTACATTTACTATTAAACAAGCCCCAAGGCAACTGTTATGGGAAGCTACCTTTTGGCATTCCTCCTCTGGCTGGTGAAGGCAACAGATAGGAAAAGCACAAAAGGAAAGAAGGGAGAGTGAAACTTGAAAGAAACTAGTTGAATCCAATGACACTTGCTTATGGTAGATGAGAGATGGAAAACACATCAACTAACAGATATACAAAGAATGAGCGCATTCACATTTCTTTTCCCCGAGAGATTGGCCTCATTATTGTTTATCTTTATCTCTCAAGGTGTATGAGACTTGCACAGCACAACCAGTCATGTGGATTACACCTCAGTCAGTCACCTGGATTACATATGTGAAAAAACTGTACTTTTTATTGAAATGAGACAAAAATAACCAATCATTATACAATGAAGAAACACTGTCAACATGGAGGGCATATTAATCAAGCTTAGCGAGCTTAGAGCTCTCCTAGTACTTGACCTAACGGAGTGTGAAATTCACACATTAGGGTAAGGGGGCTAGTTCCTTTCCCTGTGCCTGTTATGGTTTCCCATGAAGATCTGGTACCCATAAAATCACCTAGCTTGGGTGGAGCTAAGGGTGTTCAGAGGCATCCCCAGGAATTGCACCTGGGCCTTCTGGTCAGTAACTCAGCACTCAATCAATTGGGGCTACCACATCCTCTCTTTTTCTTAAATGTAATTGTTTGAAAAAGTTTTGAATATTTATGCTATTAATGTTAAATTAATTATAGATATGTATATATATGACTAATAATTTACTATTCAATCTTAAATTTCTTTTAATATTCCCTATACCATTAAAAAAATCAGTAGCCATTAATAAAATTGTCCTCTCTAGCTTTGAAAATCGATCAGTCACTTGAAAGTGTGACTACCATAATTTTACTCATCATTTGGATTTTGCTGCTACTTTGTCCTTGAAGAAATCAAAATAAGTGGTGTCATAGCCCAGAGGATTAAGCCTTCAGCCACTAATCAGAGCCATGGGTTAGCAATTGGGAGAATCCCTGGATATCCCTAACTAAACCCAAGTGGAATATGATATTTTGGGATCCAGAACTTCCTGGGAATTCACATACAGCACTGGGAAAGGATTAGGCCCCTCTAACTGGAAGTTTAAGTACCCAAGGTTTAGAGCTCGGGTTAAAGACTACTTTTAAGTCAGGATATGGGAACACTTAAAATGTATGACAACTGCACGTAAAAAATCTTAGAGGAGCAAATTTGTAAAAAGGGATCAATTTCACTATCAGGGATATGCCACCATTCCTACATGCATCAAGCAGGAGGCGAATTGCAAAAATACATTCTTGGAATTTTTTCTCATTGGATATTTAAGGATGGAAAATTTAAAATGTTGTCCCCAACATGAACCTTATTTGTTGTCGAAGAACAAATGGCAGTAACAAAAACAAAATTAATTTCTACTTAAGGCCATAAACTCGATTATAATAGCTCCTGCTTAATTTTAATGGGCATTTCATCTAGTAAATATATTGATCAGTTTCTTGGGTCACCTAATGAACAACATTTATGGATTTTACATTAAATATACCGACGATATTGGTGTAGTTTAATTAAGAATGCTATGAGGACACAATCTAAATATAGTATGTACCACCAACAATACATACACCACTTGCTCAGCAATTCAGAGCAACATCTACGGCAGTAAAACAAATGATTCCTCAGAAAATGTTTAACATAAGCCAAATTTTTTCATAAAGAAAAGGACTCCATACTTTTGAATTCTTCTCAGAAATCCAACAAGTGAGAATTTATAAAATCAGCACACATTGTAAAACTTACCAAACAGGTTTGAAGGTGCTTAAAATTTATTGTTTAAACTATAAATACAAAGAGTGCCAACTCACGTTTTTCCTCAGCTTTTACATCTAATGCTTTATTTGATATTAGGCGTTCTTCAGTCACAGCAACCCGCTTCTTGTCATCCTGAGGTGGAGGTCGGCGTGTTGGTGGTGCATCAGCAGTCACAGAGCTCCTAAGTGTTCCTGCATCCCTATTGCGCCACGAACCAGTTTCCCGTCCACCATCTCTCGATTCACCTAGTCCCCTGCGCTCCATGGAACTCCTCTCAACGGGACCTAGCTCCATGGAGCCCCTCTCAATGGGTCCATGCTCTACAGGAGCCCTATCTCCCATTGTATTCCTCTCAATAAGCCCTCGCTCCCCCCAATCATCGCGAGAGCCCCGAGCGACAGGTGGGCGATCACTTGGGCCACGCCTCGAACCCCACCGAGTTTTGTCCTCCGGTTCCTCAGCTTCAGGCTGAGTAGGACGGTTTCTCCAACTGCCACCACCCCGATCCTAAAGATGAAATTGTAGCATAATAAAATGATGCCCAGAATGACTTTGCTACGCACATTAAGACCATTTAAAAATAAAACTTAGTTCGCTCATTCAGGACAATATTATCACCAATTCCTGACACATTTTGAATTCCAATTCCTTCCAAGATTGGTGTTTTGCTTCACCATTGGTCTTTTTCTGCATAAGGCAAATTAGAATTTATGGAAATTATTATTAACATTTCATTTATTGGCAGGAGCCCAAGAGGCAGAAATCACACTACAGTTTTATCAACAAATTGAAAAGTAAAATAATGCACTCTCTCTAACCCCATCTATAATCCACTATGATAGGGTTAGAGAGAAAGCAGATGGTCAGCAGCTTTATCAAAGAAGAACATATTTGTTAGCAAAAGATGAGAATATCATTATCCGATGTTGACCACTTACTTCAATGTCAACCTTATGAAATGCCAATTAGGGATGGGAAAACTTGACTAAATAGAACAGTTTCCACTATCAGAACTATTATCATTCATTTAGAGAACTCCACTGCTTTAACCCCAGATGCAAACACACACATTAACTTTCAAACTTCAAAAATACAGGTGGCAATTGCTATAAACTCTATCCTTAAAATACAACATCATTTATTAATCCAATGTAAATCTAATCATTCAAGTTTTAGTCATTTTAATGCAGTTAAATCTTTTATTCAGTTAATATTAATGTCTCATTCCTGTCATCTTTGCATTGTAAAGATCCACAAAAAGGTAAAAATTGTGCTTTAATTGGGCCATCCAACCATTAATATACATTTACCCCAAATATTTTCAACATTTGTATCTAAGAAATAAAGGTTTTTTTCTGAATATAGTGAGCTGAAAGCATGGACTCATTGAAAATACTATTTGGATGGAAAAGATAATAAGATTTTCAGAAAAATAAATATACTCACGCTAGTGTCAGCTGGGCGATCTCTTCCAAAATCGCGTTCTCTGTCCTGAAGCCTCGAGCGTTCAAATGGCCGGTCGCCATCAAATGGTCCCGACTTCTCTCTATCTGAAGGCCTATCCCTCTCCATACCAGAACCCCTGTCAAATGCACTGCCACCCCTGTCTGAAAAACCACGCCCACCATCCCTCTCCCTATCCATCCCTCCACCCCGGCCATCGCGAGAGAATACACTGCCCCTATCACGACCAAATCCACCTCTGTCCCTGTCAAAGGAACTTCCACCCCTCTCCATGAATCCTCTATCCCCAAATCCACCACGGCTCCCCCTATCCACCCCATCCCACCTACTCCCTGCTCCTCCCCCTCCACCACCACCACCACCACCACCACCACTTTCCAATTCCCGTGCACGAGCTGAAAAGACAAAGTATGAAAACATTTACAGTCACAATCATAATAAAAGGATCATGAAATCATAATCCTTCGCCGATGAAATTGCCTTTCCAAAAGGACAATAAACATCTACCAACAATTTTGGCATTTTTCACCAAGCTCACGAGGGGAGCAGAAAATTCATTAATTTATTTATGGGAATAATCCTTTTACAATAGAAAGGCAGAAACATAGAATAGTTTTAACTATGGTTAATCCAAAACCCAGTTTTCCAAAACTATGGGATTTGGAGTACGATTTGCTCAGCCAGCCTGACTTCCTGATTTAGCACCCTCAGACTTCTGATCTGTTCCCAAACTTGAAGAAATTTGTTTCTGGGAAGTGCTTCACGTACAATGAAGAAGTTGAGAGGGCCATGGATGGATACTTTCACAGCCTTCCACTTCCGTGAAGGAATACTGATGCTGGAGAAATGCTGGACCAAGTGTGTTGAAGTTAAGGGAGATTATGTAGAAAAATTAAATCATTTTTCAACTGAAACTCACAGTCTTTCATTGTCAGGCTGAGAACTTTTCACCTGACCTTCGTATTTCCCTCAACCATGTTTTTCCATGCTTAAAAGTGTATCCATTAGCATGATTAATCCCGAGTTTACTGTATTTCACTTTTCCCACTGAGAAGACAATGGAAGAAGTGAAGCAACATTTACTGGAACCTGAGCCTGGACCCATAACCTGCTGCCTAACTAAGTACTAAGCAGTTTTTGGACATAATCATGCCAGTCACATGACATACTTGCTGAATGCAATTTATTGTCGCTTGTGCTCGGTTCTAAAAAAAAATGAAGTTACAGCAACTCTTGAAATGAATTTAAATCTACAGAAAGAAAGGCAACAGGAATTTGCAATGAATCATAAATTGCAATTTCAAATTACAAGAAAAGAAATTATGGGGAAAGCACAGCATATTGTAGAAGCATATGATACAATGTCACAAAAAAACTACAACAGAAAGAATGGAAGCCAATTATAAAAAACTATATGAAAAATTCAGCTGTTTATTTTTTCCTAATACTTTTCCCGATATTAGCTCAGAATTAAGCAAAGGGATGCAGACAAATGCAAGCACTGAGGACTGACAATGGCAAAGAATAGATCTCACAGCTGAAAATGTTTTTCCTAACATGGTAAACATCAGCACACTATAAAAATCAACCTACCAGGTCTCCATGGATCTGCTTTGCTTCTTGGAGGCTCTCCTGAGTCATCAGCTGCTGAATCATCCTTACGCCTCCATGACAATTCACTATCTCGATCTGAATCTCTTCCCCTGTCCCGGTCTCGGTCAGAATCATTCCTAAAGCTTGGAGCAGGTCGTCTCCACATCCCATCTCGAGATCTTTCTTCTGCCAGCCTATTCCGTTTCTCTTCCATCATTCTCCTGAGGAAATTAATTTAAAATTAAACCATTACCAATACCAACTTCCTTTTAAAGAAGCTACCATACATATTACTTATTATTTATTTCCACAGGATGGTGCACAAAAATTCCAGATAAAATATTTTCACCTTCAGCAACAACACTCCATTCTCTTCCAGGTAGAGCATAATAAAAAAGCTTAGATTTTAAGTAGTCAAACACCGCACTTGCGTCATCAGAAGATACATGTTCCCGCAATTAACTTTTAATTTAGTTTTATCACCACCCATGCAATATTCTATTTCCCCAATGTGCATGGCACCCCTTATTTACAAATTTTCATTATTATTGTGCCAACTATTTACTTTAAATATAAGCTGGATCAAAAAAATTTGCTTTCTAAAGCAGTTACTAATGTGCATCAGCCTTTAAAAAGTGAAATTCTTCACTTTGTTACATTCATATACACTTTAAAAAGCCAAAACAGAGAGAGAGAGCAGTAATGTGTACAGTTTTGGGGAATAATTTAAAAATAGCTAGGCAATACAGAATGCCTCTAATGATGGAGTTGTCCAACCTTGAAGTTGAACAACTGCTTGCACCAGTCAAATGGCAAGGTAGTTCAGATTCTCATGTATTAAGACAATTACTTCAGTAATTAAGTATGTAAAATTGAAAACTCTCCTTTTACTGCTATTTACATGTTCCCATATTTTATATTTTTTTTCTCGGATCCCGAGAAGAGTGTTAATAAACGGTTTTACTGTACTTTCAGGAATGTAGATCCTTTTCACTAATTTCTACCTCAGTGCATTGTTCTTTCATACTTCTATTTGCCTCTTTCACATCCATATGTTGTTTCATTTAATATATTTTGCCTTGAGACACTCTTCAACCACATCTACCAGACTCTCCAATCTTTTCTCTTAAATCATTCACTATTCCTATATAAACATTAGAACCTTGAACAGTGGGTAGTTTCCATTATGAACGAAAATATTGGCTTCAAAAATAACTCACTTAAAGAGTGACTTTTTGCATGACGAGTGACGAGGAGACAGGAATTCCTGAGTTTATTTTGTACCTACAACTGCAATTTGTCTCAAGCACTTGTTCTGCTAGCATCCTATCATTGCCAGCGATTACCTATTTTTCCAAACTTATGTTCACATATGTTATTACTGATTTTTTTGTGCAAAATTTAATAATATTTTGCGCATGGTTTTAAAACTGGCCCCGTACAAACATCCATAAGAAGAAAGACATAAGAAAATAAAAAATAACAGCAGAAACGAAAAGTAAAATCATTGAAAATCCTAAACAAGATTGAGCGTGGCTGATCTAGGAGAGCCATCAGCAATCGGTCGACATCAACGATTGGTCTTTTCTTCAAGATTAAGGACAAGACTAAGGAGATAAGATTCTTGAAATACAGTGACAAGAGTATACACACAATGTTTACGTATTCTCAACGATGTTGAAAAAAAGTCTGTTTGGTGAGTTGACTCAACCACTCTCTCAACATGACCAAACCAGTATAGAACAATTTTTATACACTTGTTCATAACAGATTCTACTAATTTTATACATTCCCTAAACACAGTCATAGACACAACATATTCATTACTATTTCACTCCTGTTCTTTCCTATTTAGCCTGGCAAACTCATGACTTCATTTTCCCAGCATTGAGGAGAGTACACTCCTATAAAATGCCATTTTTGCCACCTCCTCAGACAGCTATAAAGTTTTTTAGTGTGATCCACATACATTTCTCAACAAATAGTCCATTAAGAATTGCAAGGCTCATACCAAATTTGCAATTTACCCTTGAAATGAAGAATATATTTTTTAAGCACACAGATCTCTGAAAAAACATATTATAATCTAAATCCATTACAAGATGTGACAAATATCCTTTACCTAATGATATGCTATGATCCCGGTAACAAACTGATAAAGTGACCGGGGTCAAAACTACTAAAAATTATAATTAATACAGTATGAGAATGCATTCTACAAAATCTACCCAAGGCATTAAATATATCACATAAACTACAACAAATAGTTTGGCATACACCTTTCAACTTATTGTCTAAAATGCAGCTATGGCTGAAAGCAATAAGAAATAGCTAATGAGAGAATTTCTTAATTTGGTTAAAAACATCCAGCTAAATCTTTGAAAGCTTGACGTGGGGACAATTTTTTTCACCCATTTCTCACATAAATGGAGATCATGCCTCATAAAACTCAATAGAAAGTTGAAAGCAAGACTAATAAAATGGGAAACCACCCACTACATCTGCATAAGAGTAAATCAATTCTTTTCTATTCTACATTAAATGATCAATAATTTCCATTGATTTAATTAATAGAATTTATCATCGATACTACATTCATACTCCTCATCTCATCCTACATCTGTGTGTGTTTGGCTACTTAATCAGTAGAACTATCAAATGCAATCAATGATGACACATGAAAATTTACGCTTAGTGGCACTTTCATAGTGGATGTTTGAGGGGCAGCAGAGCATGGGAGGTGGCTGAATGAAGTATAGTTACCTAGGAGAGATTGTCTTGTCGTGCTTAAAAAGCCACTTTCTCCCTCAAACACAAATAAAAAGGCCTACCTCTCTTCTTCCTCCTCCTCCTGCTTCTTGAGTGCCTCAGCTGCTTCTCTCTCCTCCTGCCTCTTTCTCTCCTCTTCCTGCAGGAGCCTCTCCGCCTCTGCCTTCTCCTGCGCCTCCTTCTCCTTCTGCAGTAACCAGTGATTCTCACGCTCCTCCTCCCTTTGCATTTTGCGTTCTGCCAATCGCTTTATTTTCTCTTCCTCCAACTTCTCCTCAAACTCCTTCAGTTTTTCCTGAAATGGCAAACATGCAATGTCAAAAACTCAATGCACAAAAATGGGCAAGATGATTACTCATGCTGAACAACACCTTGTATCACTTCAAATAATGACATTGAAAAGAGTATGTAACTTTCAGCACAGTGCTTCAAGAAAAAGGACAGCCATTTAATCATCAATTTTATGTTCATGCTTATTCACAGATGTTAAGGCCAAAAATGTGTTCTTTCAGGGTTAACAAAGCTGCTTAATGCAGAACGGAAAGTAGCAATTTCCCACCAGATAAAGGGAAATCTATCTTATCTGGTGGATCTAACTTTTCCAGTGGAAAATTGCTCTGTTTTTTATTATCTTCAAATTCCACCACATCATGCCCGAAACTACCAAATAACTCAATTTTTGTGCTTAGTCAATCAAAATTATATTATTCTTTTGCTTAATTTCATGCAAAAATTGCCAGACCATCTTTAAGAGAAATGTAGAATTTCTGAAAAATGTAAGTAAAACATTATTATCCATAATAATTTGCTGAAAGTTAATGAAACTTATGAGGAACAATAACAAGAGAATAAAGCATATAAATAAGAATTATTCAATTGTTATTTACATATTTAGCCATCGAGAAAGAGTCACCTAGAGCAATCCTCCCATTTTTGTGAGCATTCATCAGTGTCATTTACATTATCTTCAGTGCTCACAAGGTAAATGATTGGCTAATAAGTTACTTGTGTCCCAATGGGCCATCATTACAGTCTGTGCTTAGTTGTAGAATTAGCATTTCTAGAAGTGTGGCAAAAGTTACCAATACAGGAAAAGTTAAGTCATTGATGATAACTTTGCTTTTTCTCTCTGGTTATCAAAATTTATTAACTACTGTCTTCTAAATCTGATACAATTCACTAATGGAACCACTACCACAAATGAATTATATACAGAACAATTCTGTGTTTGCAAATTGTTATTCTCTCTAAAATGGAAACTACTCGCCACAACTACAACAATTTTGTGTACCCGAGTAGTACTAAATATTCAAAAAATTACTACAGCAAATTGCAGATTATCCCCACTCCATAATTACTCTACTCCTTAAGCGAATGCAGATTGATTTCCTCAATGCTGTCATGCACTCAAACATGATTACCTAATGGACATAAATCAATGTTTTCTAAATAATTCCTATGGTAAAATTTCTACGTGACACTGACTATTTCTAAAAATAAGAGCACGGGTTAAAGAAGAATATGCAATGGCTGATTCAAGTCCTTCTAATACCAAGCAATTTTTTAGAAGACTCATCATAGAGCAATTGCATGATAAGTTACATGAGTAAATTACTTTAGAGCAGAAGGAAAAACTTTTCTATTGTATTAAATTTCATTAGCTTCTATTGTATTAAATTTCACTCACTGGGGTTGGGAGGGAAGGAGTGGAAGCAGATAAGAGGGGAGGGAAAACCTCTTGCTGGGACCCATGGATTGCCCATTGGATAACTAGATGTCAGATAATCAGTACTTACCATACTATGAATATACTATAAATATTTTCACATCTCTAGTCCCAAAATATGATAAGAATCAAGTATATAATACTCTCCCCTATCACAAGTTTTGTTTTGACTATTTATTCTTTGGCACCATTACTTGGTTTTCATTCGGTTATCAACATTTCACAACTTTTAATACACCTTAACTCTATATAAGTTTATAGGATTATTTTTGGTGGATTCTGGACATGGCATTATGGTGACAAATTAATTATTTCGAAGAGTTTCACAAGCAAAGTTTATATAGTACCAATACTATCAATTGCTTGATGATTAAAAAGTGAATCTCACGACAATAAAACCTACTAGAATATAAAAAATATTAACATTTTTATTTTAACAATTATTTCTTAACCAGAATGCTGGATCAGGTAGAATGTGGAAGTTCTTAATAAGCATCAAAGATTAATAACATACCAGGTATTGAGCCTTGCGTTCTTTCTGCAACTTGGCAAGGAAAGCATCCTTGTCCTCTACCATTCGGGCAAGCCTCTCTCTATGCTGGACAGCTGCATGCCTCTCCTCTATCAGCGTTTCTATCCTTTCCTTTTCCATTTGCTCCCACAACTCTTTATCTTTGACCTTTAAATGCAATACATATTCCAATTGATTTTAATCGCATTGATTTATCAATGAACACAAACTAATGAATTAATACGCAAATGATTAAATGGATATTCCATGCTCTCCATGACAACATTTCAATTAATCTAAATGAAAATGTTCAGGCTTTTAAAAGTTCAGTGCCCTATGAAAGAAAGAAAGAAAGTTATACCTGTTTTTCTTCAAAAGCTTTTTCAAGGAGGGGGATTTCTTCTAGCCGCTTAGCCCTCTCAAAGTAATCCACTTTCTTCTCTTGAGATTTCAACTTTTGCTGGAGCTCCTTCCTCTCTTTCTGCAATTCTTCAGCTTCCCTGGCTGCTATTTGATCGGCATCGAGCTTCTTAATATCCTATGAAAATAAAAAGAATGTTACTAGACACAATTATAAACAAGGCAATTTAGAAACAATATGAGGAAAGATACTCAAGTGAATACTAGGAATCTTGGATCCACTTAATTCTTAAATCACTTACATAAATTTGACTGAACTGAAAGCTTATATACCAGCAAAGAAATCACATCCTATGATATAATAGAAGATCATGGAAGAAGACACCACTTTTCCACAGAATTTTTTCATTACGACCTAGATTTCGTTACAGCGTAATATCTTCAGGTAAATTGGAAATTTCTGAACACACATATATACACCCAAAAGCTGGGAAAGAGGGGAGGAGGATAGAACAACCAAAGGATAATAGGAGGGGGGGAGGGGGAAGGAAAAGGTTAAGGAGTGAAGGGAAGAAGGCTCAAGGAATGTTGTAGGATGAACTATCCATTAACTGGTAGACCATTCTATGACATTCCTTGAGGCTATGCTTCTTTCATCATGAAGGATTTCCACCATGTTATGCCAGAAACTGCCATTCACATAATAGAAGAATTAATACTTTTATCTAGCTCAGTATTTGCACAGATTGATTTCAAGAGAAAAACTAACATTTGTGGGTTATTTAGAAATATGACTGAATTCATTCAAAGTAAACCAGAGGATAATCATCACATTTCGGAAAATCTTACTGGTCCATTAAATTGAGGTCATTTGCACTGACACTACATGTTGTATGAAAATGAACAATAGCAAAAAAACATATACTTGCAGGAAAAATTTGTTAAAATTATTCCAAATAATAAAAAAATTTAAGAATTGCAACTGAGAAAGGAAGTTTAACTAGATGGCATGTTCAACATGCTGCAAGGGATTAATGTCATTTATGAATTGTAATTAATTTTCTATAAAATCTCTATCAATTTCAAATTTAATAATTAATTACCATAAGAATTAAACTAATCGCACAACAGTCCAGAGAAAATTTACAAACTGGACAACATCATATTCCTCATGTTAAATTGTGCAAGTTTTCATACATACATCCTAGTGTAGCCAAAATTTTCCTCAACAAATATAAGATTGATTTCTTCAATTAATATCTTTCCACATGCATCCCTTGTATGTGGCATTTGGTTTTCTCTCTCTGAACTCTCTTTATCAGTTTTTATAAGTTTTTCCTGTATCTCTTCTTTACGTATTCATCAATACATCTTTGTATGGTATCTGCTAAATTATCTGTGTACATGTACTAGTCACTGAAATTTCATCGTTCCATTCAAGAATAATTTGAATCTCAATTATCAAAATGCTTGGAAATTGTCTTTTTCAGCAATGCAAGTGATCCAATGCACTACCATCTAATGAAGAAAAAGGTTTTCAGGCAATTAAATTTATTTCATCTTTCAACATAATCATCAGTATTTTAATTCTAACACTGGTTTACTGCAGCTACTAGATTCTACTTTATTTGAATGCAAGGCTGCATATTCTAAGGAGAATAATGTGGTGGTTTCCTGTTGCCTTCCCTATATTTCATGTTCATAAGTTTAAATATTGCCCATAAAATCAGTCTTGTTCACCAGTTGCTATGTTTAAAATGTACCATTCCCTATCTTGCTCCTTGCCAATTATTGTTAATCACAGGATATATCAAAATTCAAGTTTTAACACTGGAATAAGAAAACATTACAAGGATTCAAGGAGCATAAACGTGATGATTCACCGCATTACATGTGATGTCTTTCATGAACTTGGATACCAATTATTAAAAACTGAAAAGACATAAGAGTGAACAACCGGGCACTGAAATCAACCCGCAAACACAAGACCTTATACTTACATCTTCTTCTAGCTTCTTAAGAACTCTCTGGCCATGGCTGGTCATTGAAATCTGCTGCATTTTCTCTTTCAAGTGCCTGTCCTTCATTTGCTGGATCTCATTCTCCTGCCTCTTGCGTTCCCTCTCCTCTCTCTCCGCCTCAAGCCTCTTCTGCTCGGCAATGTGGTGGGCTCGCAGTGCTTCCTCCTGGCGACGGGCCTCCTCTTCTTCCTGCACTCCAAAAAAAATCTTTTACTTCAGCAACTAAAATGCCCACATTTGCTTGCCAACATACAGCAAGAATGAAAAAGTCACAGAAATACAAGCACCAATTGATGAAGAATTACTGATAATGACTTCCAACTACATCTTTTGAACATAAAAAACCAAACTGATTCCCTTATGAACACCCAGAAAACTGACCGAAGTAATTTGATGACAAAAACTTTTATGATATATCTTAAAACAGTAATGAATTACATATATATATATATATATATATATATATATATATATATATATATATATATATATATTTATATATATATATTTATATATATATATATATTTATATATATATATATGTAATTCATATATATCATGCAGCATTTTAAATTAAGTAGTAAAAGTAAATTTAGGGGAGTCGACCATCAGCATTAGTCCACTCTTAAAAAAATGTACCACGAGGTCTGTTTAACGTCCCATCCGACAGACCATGAACTCGCTTCAAGTGCTCTTTACACAGCACCAAAAGTAGGGATCAGGATACCACTGAAAAAATACTGCTCTCTCCAGGATTCGATCCTGGACCAAATCTGGGGGGGAAGCCAGCAGGCTAGCCTCCACACCATCACGATTCCATTTTAAATTACATAAATAATTTATCACAGAAGAGAGATGATTTAAAAAAATTGGTTTACATACATTATGCAATGCTATGCTAGAGATTTGCATTTTTAAAAGTTTCATCTTAAATTCTATTGTAACATACACTATAACATGTAGACATCGAGTAAAATAAGGTAATTCGGATATAACAGTATCATAAATCATTTTAACCCAAACAAGATAAAAACAAAAATTGCAATTTGACAAACTGATTATATGCACATGCATATTTCATCTTTAGCTCCATTAATTTCAAATGCATTAAACTAATCATCAAACTTTCTAAAAATCTCTACCATGAATGTATCCACCATAAAGTGTCTTCTGGGCTTCAATGAAACCAATGCAAGTGTTCATTTATGCTTCATCAATATAATATTTTTTCTGTGGCTAATCAACATTCATGTCTTCCCAGGATAGGTATAGTCAATCACTAAGTAAAAATGACAGTACACCAATTCAATTTTCCTTTTAAGTCACATGAAAAGTATTGAATGCTTGATCACTTCATTTATCAATATATTATTATTTCCTGCCATAATTTAAAAAAGGAATTAATACCAGTATCCATGAGTAAGTAAATGTTAAAACCAAATTTTTATTTTCAAAGCCTGGAAAAATTCTATTATAATGCATTCACTTGTAGAAAAATGTAAAATCATTCATTATCAGACAGAAGGTATGGCTTGGCTTAAAGAAATGGAAATATAAAAGTCCAAGAGTATAAAAATCATTTACCCTGACAGTATTGAGACGCTCAAGGTATTCCTTACGATCCTCTATTATCTTATGTCGCATCAATATTCTTTGGTGCTCATGGATCTTCGTCTCTTCATATCGCTTAACAATTAATGCTCTCAGAGTATCTCGTTTTTCCTGCAAGGTAAAAGTTAAGATTAATTTCAATCCGCAATTGAGATGAGATTAGACATGCTTCTTCTTCATACAGATTTACGTAGCACTTTAACCTATCAAAACTCCCATATGAAAAAGATTGTAATTAATTAAATCATGCAAAACTATTTGAATAATTTCTAATTTGGAGATGAAATTGGAAAAATGTTAACTTCCTCCCTCCCACAAAATTCCAAAATGAAATCAATAACAATATTAAAATGAACATATTTGACAGAGAGGACTCGAGACTGATTTAATGAACAAGTTCTCACAGATTAAAGCGATAATGAACAAAAATGATAGGCACCCTTACCTTTCGTTGATGGGGGTTAATGACAGCCATTGCTCGATTTAGAACATTAGACATGATCACAAGCTGGTTTCGGACTTGCTCAGAGGGCATAGACTGAAGAGTTGGACCTTCAGGACGGTCTTCCCTCTGCGACTCACTCAAATCCATACCAAAATGGACACAGTGGCGCCCATGATCAATGCGTATCTAAAATAGCAAAGAAATGAGAGAGCTTCCATCGCTGGCATTCTCATGAATGCAGAAAACTTGAAACATGACTGAATTAGTCTAATAACTACTACTACTAATGAGTTACACATTCGTAAAGAAGTGTACATTTTGTTCTGTAATGTTAAATGACTATCATCAGTTCATCGGTGTACTCACTTGCATGTCATTATGCCGGACACATTCGACCAACAACCTTTCTAAATAAAATGGAGTGGTAAAACGAGCAAGTTCCAGAAGACGAGAAAACTCAAGGGTTTGGTAGACCTGAGAAACCTAAAACATAAGCATAAGCATTATTAGTCATGATATTTTTGTTTACCACAAGAGAATCAAACAATCTTAGAAAATATAATGCATATATGAATTGACATAATGAAGAGTGTACCCAGAATACTTAAGAAAATGTATTTTAAACTATGAATGGTGACTACACCTCACCAGCAGCAAATGCCTTCATTTATATCTTTAGAAATTAATTATGACTCATGATCACTTGAAATGCAATGTTCTAGAATTGAGAAAAATTCCCACTGTCTCCCAAAGGTCTTTTGCCAAGTTACTTGCAATGCTACAATTGTTTCAATGCTGCTTGGTTTCCAACTGGCAAACATTGTGATACAACTGTTACTTACTAATACACCAACTAACAACTCAAAATTTCTTAAATCTATTTATCAATCTAACATTTGTTATCAAAAGTTTACTTGAAAATGGATCAATTAATCCTTTGAATTTCTAAAAGGCCATTCAAGTATAAAGCAAACAGCTTACCAAAGCTCAAATACACACTTAACCATGCATTTCATAACTTCTAGTTCATTCAACTAGAACTAACCCAGAGGCTATTATTGTTTGAATTCTTCACTTTCTCCCTATATTATAACAGCCATGAGATACTTACTTGGCGAATGAGTCTCATCAGGGTCACATCCTTGAGAGCAGGAACATATTGATACAGAGTGAGAGCAGTGGTGGTTGAAGGTGATGGGACGGTTACAACAGGAGGTGGAGGTGGCACTACAACTGGCTGCTCTCCTTCTTCTGTGGCCGGTGCACTGCCTACTTTCTCCTGAGCCTTGGCTGCAGCAACAGCCTCATCTGCAGCCTGCTGCTGTAAGTGATCAGCATGAAGTGCCTCAATCACAGTCTGGACTCTGCTGCAGAGTAGCAGTGGATGGAATTCCACTTCAAGCCAGCGATGCAAGTCCTGGAGCTGGGGTGTGGCCAATACGACAACATTCAGACGCACCTGGAAATCAAAGACACACTTAAGTTACTAATTTAGCACTTTTTAATTGGAGATACAACAACAATGCTTTTGTAACAATCTTTTTGTAATCACCATTCAACACTCGTCAGGACATTCCTTGGTAATATTTTCATTCCTCGTCCAAGCCCATTGAAAGAATTACAAGCATAACTTTGTGGAATTCTTTCATGATGAGGGTAAGTAGAAACTTTACACTTTCACAATAAAGATTTCATATTTCACAACCATGGTTTCAATGCTGCGCATTATCAACAGGTAACATATATCAAATTTTTTTTCCAATTATATAGTGCGTATAAGTTGAAACATTTTTATGTATGTTACCCGATGATGATGCACAGCATCGAAACCATGGTAGTGAAATATTAAATCTTTATTGTGGACGTGTAAAGTTTCTTTTTCACCCTCATAAAGAATTACAATCAACAAGTTTGGTTACCTCTTTTGTACATATTTTCCTAAATTACTAACCCCTAAATTGAAATGTCTGAATATGAATGCACAACCTAGGGGCAATATAAAAAAAATATGCAAAAGGATACATGCATTGCACAAAAAGATCAAAATCATTATAAATAATTTTTTCAATCAGGTAAACAGTTGTAAAAATAGTTGCAGTTAAATTGTAATGCTCGATGATTACACAAAGGTACTATATCACTCTTCTTGCCATCATCTCAGTATGGATTTAGTGATATTTGCTGGTTTAGAAAATCTTAGTCGGTGAGCTGTGAAAACAATGTCAGCAGAAGTAGACTCTTTCAATGGAAGTGAGAGACAGGATGGACTATCAACAATGAAGTGAAAATGTGAACTATGAAGGAAATAACATGTCCCTGAGAAGACGTCATTAACAATTATATGCAGCATGTAGATACAAAGGCATTAAGGCAATATTTTTCCAAGCATCATAAAATATTTTTCAGGTAGTTATTTTTGTTTAGATTTTACTTGTAATACAAATGCAGAATCCAAGGGATGCTCCACTGCTACTGAGAAATTCCAGTCAACTCAGGAAAGTGATTTGTACAGGGCATTGTTTTTTTTTGGAAATTTTCCAAAGCTGAAATGGTACTGTAATCTTAGCAAATCCCACCGTCAAACTTTCAAATTCTAAGATTTTCCCCAAGATTTCTCTGGGATTTTATTTCAACAGATTTTCACTTCAAAATCAATGATAATGAAGCTTTATACTGCTACTTATATTATTCTACAACTATATAAGTATTACCATGTTGTGGATGCCACAAAATAGACACTGCATACGATGGCAGACATGTGATATTACAATGGCTTCTGCCCAAGGTCAACTATAAATTCCAACTTAAGTAGGACTTGTGGAATGAAAAGGGCATTGAGATAAAGCTAATACAAGCGGCAAAGGTGCTGTACATCCGAAGTCAATCTAATTCAGTAAGACATGAAATATTTTTACTAGCCACAAAAGTCAGCCAAATACTAGAAGACTAAAAATTCATTAATAGTGGTTGAAGTAGTCAGAAAAGGAATTCTGATTTCTACTAAGGGGAGGACCACAGAGGAAGGCAATGGCATTTGTCTAAGCACCATGAGGAAGTTGCAACTGAGGGAAAAGTTAACATGAGAATTTCAACACAACATTTGAAAATTAGAGCTATGAAGAGAAAGTTTTTGGGAGGCTCTGAGAGCTAATAGAATTAATCACCATGACAAGGTCTCTAGCAGAGTAGACGAAGCACAGTCATAAAGATGAAAAATGCCAAATTAAGCTCTCCCTCAGGAGTCACAAACATTTTCATCGTTTATGGTTAAACAATGGACATTATCCTTCATTTGTTTTAATCAATGGATGATTGAAACATTGCGTAAGAGAGTAAAAAATATTTATAAAATGTATGAAAGAAAATGCTACACAGCAAAAAATATAAGTGAAACAATTTTTTCATAAAGATTGAAACAAAAATCCTTCCTGGACAGAAATAATGTAAAGAAAAACTTTGTAGACTTCAACAAACTTTATTACTAAACAACCAAATTATATATTTGAAGATTTCAATATGTGATGAAACCGGTTGTATTGCAATACATTTGTGAAATCTACAAAATTTTTCTTATTTCTCAAGATGTATTTTCATAAGGTAGAGCCTGATACTATTGGATTAACATTTAACTCCCTTAGGTTTTAGTTAAGAAATGTACATACAGTTTTAAATTTTATCATATTGCATGGGTACCACAGTGCAAGTAAGGTCAGCTATAGCTGAAATTATGACTACGTTGGAATCCTTTCCAAGTTTCATTTGCCACCCAAGTACAAAATAACTTACCATGTCGCGAAGAAGGGTTGCTCTAGTTGGAGGCTGAGGAAGACCAAGCAATACAGCAAGACGCTGTGCCTTTTCTAAGGGACTCTTATCGGTTTCTATAAACCGATCAAACTCTGGGTGCGAAGAAGGCAAGGGTATAGACAAGGTTGCGAGTAAGACTCTGCATGCCATCCTGAAAAATAAAATAGTAGCTTGAATAATATTCAATGGACACTCGACTGTCACAATTGACTGCCGGTCATACAGGGAGTCAGCTGGGTTTTTACAATTTACATAGACTTGAAAATTAAATTATGGGACACACTGGAAAAGCACGAAATTTACTATTCCATCATCGCCATAAACGATGCATAATTAAAATGGATGAACATTGAAAGCTAATAAAACCCAGTGCACAGTAATGCCTTACAATTCTGATGGTCTTCTTTCACCAAAACTATTACTCTAGTATTTAAGAATGCTGTTTCCACACTTTGTGTAACCAACACCGAATTTCTTCTGAAAACATTTAACTTCTAGACAGAACTATCATAATGGTCAAATACTTGAAATTCAGGAAGTATTTCCATTGAATTGAGAATTAAGAAAAAGCACCCTATGGTACAATTAGGATAAACCAGTTTGCCCATACAGTTGCTAATGTGCCTAGACTACAGGCAGACAAGTTGATAAATATAGATGTATTTATGAAATCCCTCACTTTTTTGCAATTTGACATAAATATCAAATTGTTGCTGCATGGCACCAACAAAATGTACAACATATTCCCAAAAAATACCACACACATCACATCAAATGATAGTTTTTATGACATGTCCTACATTGCCATTATACACCTATCCTTGGGCAAATAAAATTATTATTATTCATATCATTGATACATGTATGGATGCCATCCAGCACTCAAAAAAACAGGAGAAAAACAAAATTTTACCCCATATTATTATTATGGATTCAGATTAAGGGCTTGTTAATTTATCAACATTTCCACTTTTGAATTCACCAATTTTTACCACAGGAGGCAATGTACCTAACATATCTGATACAGAATGGAGGTGGCTTGGGAGAGATCATGAACAAAAAAAAGAACGTGATATGAATTCCACTAAACCCACATATCTGAGGTGGAATTTTCAAGCAACCACAGGCACTGGGGTTACAGTGAGTACAATGCTGAGGAAACTTTCTCATTGGACACCACCAACTGGTTATGGGCAGTTGCCATACTTTGTAATTTCTATTCCTCGTACATCATTGATTAAAATACCAAGTTACTATGATTTTTAAGTCATTTTAAAACCAGAATTTTTTTACAGAATGATGTTTTAATCAGGCCCTTAGCTCTTATTACCTTTTAGATATTCATGTTCATACAAAAAAGCTATGCCAGCACAAAATGCCATTTCCATGTCAGAGAAATGGATGACCATGGAGAGCTTAGAGTAAAACATATTTGTTGATTAATTCTAAAATGCTAACGCATGCCAGAGCAAGGCATATAAAATATTTTTTTTTCTAAAATGATCCTGCAAACACTTGGAAAACTCTATATTGACCAACGTTTGGAGAAAAAGTGTACAACAACGTCATACTTTTGATTGATTTCAATGCATATCATGATCAGTGTGATCATATATGTCAGAGAGACATAAGTTAGAGACATTTGTAACAAAAAAGCTAACTATATGCTCTAACACTGTTGATCTCCTGCTTCACTAATGTCCTGTATTGACACAGGTAATCAGCTATTAGTAACATTTAATGGGAACTTGAAACAAACAAAATTAACACATTTAAAACTGGATATCTTCAGAGGGCTACCCTTTGATGTCGTTACATGCAAAAATAAAACTAAATTTAATGCTACCACAAAATTAAATTAAATAATAATGGAGTAGAAGAAAGTTCGAATGGAATACATGAACACCAGAATTAAGGCTAATTTAGTTTTTTTTAACAATATCCTAACTTAATGATGAATTAACAGTTTCAGTTGAGTGATCACCTTTTGAGAATTTTCGATCACTCTTAAATTTTAAAATTACAAAAGATATAAGGATTCCAAAGAAAAATGAAAAAAACAAACTTCTGTATCTCTTCCGGCGTGATATTTTTCTTCATCTCCCTTGATAGCTGGAATAACTTCAGGAGAGCTGCAGCATGGAAAAGATAGTTTCCTGCCTTCCAAAACACCATGGCAAGCTTTTGGTAGTAATTGGCCATTGTTTTGGGAACGGGCATCTTCTTCGATAAATTCATTAGCCCGTGAATATCTTCAATGGCCTTGTATGCTTCCTGACAATTAATAAGGGAAAAGGAATAAATCACCAATTTTCTAATTAAACTTAATTGTCGCTAAATTGGATTACATAAAATACATTCAAATCATACTGAATCTTGAACAAGATGAATGAAATTTAAATTGTTTAAAATAATCTTAACTGCATAAGATAATGATAATAGCATTAATTTAATTAACTTGGTCATCCCTAATCCGTTCCTAACACATTTAATATTAACTCAGAAGAACCCATAAAATAGAAATTTCATGCCCTTATCATTCTACAGCTTTGAAAATAGTGATAACATTCAATTTCAACGGCTGATAAAATACTTACTTGCCACAATTCCATCTGAATGGCAGATTCCAACTGAACAAGTCTGGTGTCTAGGTTCAGCTGTTGAGTTTCTGGCTTATTGATACTAACATTAGTGCCAGATGATGGAAGTTTTAAAATATCTTCCAAATGCTTCCTCAGCTTGTCGCATAGCTTTCGGAACTCTGTTTTTCGATTATATTTCAAACAAAATGCAAATGTCTGAAAGAGAAATAAATGAGAAGAGAAATATATGAGAAATACAAAGAGAAATAAATGAGAAGAATAAAATTTCAACCATCACTGACATTATAAATATTCATGAAATCTAAAACTCTTACCATTCTTGCAATGTCATGATAAAGTGTTTCAACATGGGCATTCGTTCTCAAAAGCTCCAGACATTGACAATAGGATTCCCATAAGAATTTCACCCATGGAGTCAAAATTGTTCGGTCACTACGATCTTGGGCATCTTCCCCACTCACAGCACTATCGATAGAGAATTAATTGGTTAAATTAGAGAATGTTACACTTACAATCACTTTTATTTTCATGAAATATTTTTTCAGAAGGCTGACATTACACAAATTATGGTGTACCCAATCAGGATATTTAAACTGGGTTCAAAATTATTTCACTCCTACTTTTATGAACCTTTATGCTTACATACGTAGGCATAATGTGTAAGGACTGCTCTGACAAAGCTAAAATGGAATTCAAATATCTCTATGACTGAGCTTCGAGCCCTTTTGCGACTGTCTTCACTTGTTGGGGTGGAAAGGACCTAATGTGAAAAGAGGGCTCCAAACAGAGGGGGCTAAATGTACTGCCCAGAGGCAGTAATGAATTGAGTAATGAAAGCAAATATCTTTAAACATTGTTCAAGGGATAGGATTAGTGTAATAAGGGATTGTAAGATTGGAATAAGGAATATGGATTATACATTAGAGGAATATGGCAAGGAAGGTAATGTCTTTAGAGAAATATGGAATCAAAAGGCAAATCAACAAATTGGAGCACTAAGTGGGCATGACTGAGGCTTGAGGGCAACTGAAATTTAGAGGCTGTGCCCTACCCACTCATATATCACTGGTCATTCTCTAGTTATGCACCTTAGAGCCTCCTCCCCCTTTTTCTTCGAGTTGCAAAGATATTTGAATTACAGTGGAGTAATAATATTTACTAGTAGCCCAACAGCTGATATATTGTGCAATTTGAGACAAAGCTCATGCAGTTATTGATTACACAGCACTTAACACTTGACAGATTGAAAACTATCATGTAATATGTTTGCTGACCTGAGTAAAATACTCTCAGGAGTAGCCAAATTGTCAAGATCATCAATATCAACTACAGCTTGCTGCGACTGCTCTCTTGCAGATTCGGTTCTCTCTTCAGCCGTTCGGAGGTAAAAACGAATGACATTTTCTAATGAGCCAACATTTACCTGGAATAAAATTTAGACAGCATGAATTTAACAAAAAACATTCACCTTGATTACTTGGAAAGATTACATGCCCCAAAAGGACAATAAAAGATCGGAATGCACACAATGACTTAATTGAAAGAGCAATCAATCCTTTCTTTCATTGAACTGATGACTGTGGACCCAATCCCTTTCGGAGAAACTAAATGTATTAATGACATGATCTCATTGCTTTTTCCTCAGATTTTCATTATGACCCAGTAGGCCCCCACCCACAACTATTAGTATTTCGACAAATTCCAAAGAAAACTGCGGGAGATGCCGCAACAGTAACTTTTAACGGAGTCATCCGCTAATGTGCATTTCAATGCAACAATTTCAGAGTGTAAAAATCATTCGCCTTGACTGGGACTCGAACCCAGATCCCTCAATATCCGGTCGAGTACTTAAGTGGCTAAAGCACTCGACCGGATATTGAGGGATCTGGGTTCGAGTCCCAGTCAAGGCGAATGATTTTTACACTCTGAAATTGTTGCATTGATATTAGTATTTCAATAAAAAAGCTAGTCATATTCACAAAAAAATTATTGTCCACATTCAGTTCTTCAATTTCATCCAAAATGTTGCATATTACAAATACACTATTTTCCAGATTAAAATCTCACCAATATAACATCAATAGATTAGAAACTCCAAGGCAGGCATTCCTTGATGAGGATAAGTTTTAGGAAGAATAGGGAGCATTCTTATCACTTTTGTAACTCTTAAGTCCAAAGACATTATAAAAGACAGACTATCAATGCTAATTTAAAATTTTACGACCAATACCACTCTCTGAAAGAAGACAAAATGTGATGAATCACTTCCACAGTTTTCTATAATCAAATTATACACAAGTAAGATTTGCCTTTTATTAAGCAATGGATGATAAAGTTTGATCATCATTACCCTTAGTGATGTAAGAAATAAGGGGATAAAAATAATTTTGCAAAGTTAGGACACCAGGGTCCTAACTTTGCCAAAACATAGCTCACATCATATCACCAAGAGTTCGCTAAAAATCATATTCAGGAAGTGAAATTACAGACTCTAAATTGTAGCAATAACAATGATATTTCTTGTGACTATTTCAGACTAATTCAACAAATTTAGATGGAGAGGACGAGGATATTTAAATAAAGAAGCATTTCAGGCAACACCAGTAACTTTTACAAATAAAATTGTTTGGCCTGAAAAATATTAGAGCCATTAGTGTGCACTAAGAAGAAGAAGTAATAGGATTTTATGATATTCTGCTGATATATTGGATATGTAGTGCCCCCCAGAGATTTAATAAAAGATTGAACACATGGAATAATGACGGGGGGATTCCATAGTTGCAAATTCGTGAATCTTGATGCACGATTTTGCATTTACAATTTTCTAGATAGTTCCTTTCTTTGGAGAAATCCATTAATTTATAGTGGCCAATGTGCAATTCATCACATTTTTTATAAATTAATAATATAATTAATAGGTGTTATGAAAAATGAAATATATGAAAACATTTCCCAGACTTGAAAATATTAATGTAAGACATGAACACCAATATCATAAAATTTAGTTAAGCAGAGCAAAAATATTACTGAAGGACGAGCTAGGGAACCAAGAATACCAAAAAAATAATATTTTAACTCATTGATGGAAATAAATGCTCCATATGAACTGCAGCATTGTAAGGCATGGAAACAATTCTAATTTGGTACGGAATGAACTCAAATAACTTTATGGGCCGATTTAATAGGCGGTAGCAGTAATTAAAGATAATTTCTACAATTAAATACTCACAGATTGAAACATATTCCTGTATTGAAACAGGCCCTCTTTGGCTACATGAGATTTCTTCAACTCTACACAGAGATCCAAATACTTGAACATAATTGGCTCCAGAACACTCTCGCTCCAATTGTAGGCCCATTTTTTATTCCGGAACACTTCATACAACGTATCAAGAGCTCTAGCTGGCTTCAACACCTCTATGAATTCTACAGAAAAAAAACAAGAAAATTGGTGAGACAGGAAAGTGCACCACCTATGAGAACAATTGGACGGTAGCAGGTGACTTTCGATGAAATTTTGGGACGTACATTGAATGTAAATTGATAACTATGGTACCAACCCCGATAAGTTTCTGTAATCCCATGCCTTCCGAGAGAGTTAAAAGGCAACTACATCAAAATAATATGCGTTATCTATATTAAAGCGTATTTAGTGGGGTAAACAGGCGTATTATTTGTTCCACGACATTTATAATGAAGTTCAGATGAACTTGGTCCAAACAATCCTCATGCTGGATTCAGAAAATATTATTTCTCAAATATTAATTCATAATGTTTGGTGGTTAGATATTAAAAATGCGACACAATTTTTTCAAAACCTCCACCACAACAACGAATCGGCCGCAACTCCCTCCGGGTGACTCTAATTAAGTTCGAGCGACAATTAACCAAAAATGAGGAATTAATACCTTTCACATAATAAATGTGAGTGCTACATCACCCACAATCGAATATTTCTACCGCACTGGGGCAATAATGCGAAAGGAGAATATTGGAAATCGCCATATGCATTACACCGAACCTCATGCCCCAATGCGGACGTAGCATGCATATGACCCTAAATGTTTGACCGATGGATGTTGACAAATGCTTACCATTAGCCCTTTTAAGGGCATTTTCAGGCCTTTGCCCGTATCGAGCCATCGTAGCGTTTCACTAGCACAATTCACATTAGCAAATAAGTCACTATTAATTATATGTGCACTAATAATAATAGGCACACTCCCTTTCTCACACACGAGCCGACGTAAGTCGACGGACAGAAACCCACTGCACCCGATTGGTTACGTACTGGAAACATGGCTGCCCTATTAGTTCTTAAAAATTGAACTAAAGATATTTCGGCGAGTATAATGGATATGATTAATGATTGACATTCATTTAAAATAATTAAGTGATTTTATTTGAAATCTGTACACATATAACATATACAGAAAATGTTATAAGGATTCATTCGTTTCTGCTTCCTTTAACTCCATGGCGTTGCTTCAGCGATGAGTACGCTTAGCAGCCTGTTTCATGACAAATGAAAGGGGCAATGGCGGAACATGTGACTTTATTGTCATGTAGTGTAATTGGTAAATACTCTTTACTGTATGCTAGTTTGTACCAAATATTGAACGCAATGAAAAGACTTCGTTTCGCTTTCATTTTTATTCTGTACGGAATCTACTTATGACTTTTGCGTCAGAATATTAACAATAATGTTTACACAGTAGTGACGGTTTTAGTGATACTTAATATTTATTCCTTCAGAACGAGACAGTAATGGAGACATATTATGGACTTGGATATATCCTTCTATAACCACCGAGCAACGATCACTGCTCACCAGGAAATGCGGATTAGACGGTGATCACAGTTGGCCGCAACCATTTCTCTACGGTCGATTTCGAAATGCTTGGTACTACATCAATTCAACAGAAGTTTTTGAGTCTGACAACTTGCCTCGGGTTAGAACCGCCACTTGCATTTATCACACATTTTTTTTTATTTTTGACCATACAATGATAGATTTATTTTGTAGGTAAAACAATTCGCCCTTGCTTTGTGGGCCAAGGATTTCAATCCTGAAAAATATGAAACATTTTGTAGGATACTTAGCAAGACTTTCTGTAAAACAGGTACTTGATTTGTTTCCTTTTTTATTACTTATAAATAATATTTGCCCATGTTGAATATGCCTTTATTATTTAAAGGAAGTCCTCCAGCAATGATGCAGTTGTACCTCTCTGTGTTGACTCGAGGGAGTTGCATGACGAAAGAAAATGGAACTTTTATTGTCAAAGATTTCGAACCCAACAAGCACCTAGTAAACACCAATGTGAAGGGTTTGTGTGTACTTTTACCAGCATGGAAATCAAATTTACCTGAGGTGTCTTGAAGAACTTGTGCCTTTAGTGATGGTCATTATACTTGCAAAAAATTAAGGAGGGGAGCGAAGTCGATTTCGACGGATTTCCATGGAGGCTATTCGATTTCAGCACATTTATTTTATATTTTCAGAACTTATTAAGACCTTCGGCTTGGAGACCATTTTAATATACACAGCCCTTCTTCTAAAAAAGAGAATAATAGTGTACCACCACAGCATCGAAATCCTTTTAAAGGTCGGTTCTGTTGTTTATACTTTGAAATATTCTTAGTTGATAATTATAAAGAAGTGTAATTTTTCCAGTCACTGCGGACATTTCCTGCATTAATGTGGCATAGAAAAACCTGGGATTTACTTTTCCCTTGGATAGACCTGCATCCTGACGAAATTATCGACCTAAAGGTATGTAGTAACTGCTGATAAACACGCGAAATGTCACGACCAGGCATTTAGTCCTCGCCAGTTTAAAAAAAACAAGGCATTTTAATGAAGATGAATGAAAATTAAGAAATTTTTCACAAACGAAATAAAGTCCTAGAATAATAAACATATGGATTGGCTCCTAAGACTATTGGGTGAAAGACATGATATTTCACATTTTCTTTAAAATGTTGTCAATATTAAACCAAATTACTATCAATAACAAGAGGCAAAAAATCTCTGGCTTTAATAAGCAGGAGCCGGCATGAAATTTACGTACTTTTATTTCTCTCAAAAGGACACTTGGGCCCACAGAAGTTTGCTCTTTTAATATCCAATATTATATTGTGTACTTAAGTAGTCGGGTTTTTAACACGGTATTATAATGCAGCTTTTTGAATTGCACATCTATGCATTCAGAGATGTTTACTTGAAAATGGTCTGTAAAAAGGGAGACTAGTAATAGGTATGCACAAGAAGGACAAAGAGATGTTGCTCTATGATCTTTTCCACAAACCTTCCTCTTTCACTTCCTAAAACATGCAGACACTGAAGCATTCCTTACATTATTTCTTCCAATTAAAAAGAACCTTTAATCGCAATCCTTGCGTCAATATATACATGTTTTCATGCATGATACGAAAAATTGCCGCTTCATGCCTTTTAAGATGAAACCAGTCATAATGTATTAAATAACATTTTATAAAAGTATTGAGGCTTCTACAGTGGTGGATATATCCCTCCCAAACTTTTCTAAAAGATTTTTGGAATTATGTATTCATCCTAAAAAAGAACAGTATGTATTAATTTGAACAAATCCCAAAATTATACACATATTTAATAGGGTTATTAACAATATGTACTTTTTTCATCTAGATTTCCTTGTTGTCCATTGTGATACATCAAATTTGGTTCTTGTAGCATCATTTTGATGTTCTTGCTATTATAATTGCAACTAATTTTTATTAAATTCAATAATTAGATAGTTGCATGATGGAATTTGTGAATCAAGAATAAATCTTCACTCAAAGATGGAGCTTAGTTCACTCAAGGGAAGCGTTACCACTGCTGTTCCCCCTGCAGTATGCTTTACAGAAGAAGTGCGGTGATGTTTTGAGGTTACACAATTTCACAGCGTGCTTATCATTTGTGCCATTTCCTTTTGGGGTCAAGTCTTGAACATCTTTCATACTGATTTCTTCCATACACTCTTGTTTACATATATTTATTTCATGTTTGTCACATGCATACATGGTCTGTCCCAGAAGTAAGTAAAATAAATCTGGGAACAAATTTATTCCAGATCAAAGTATAAATTGCTAAAATTCTTTGAATAGGGCACTTGAGCATTGACCCACCAATGCCAGTTTGGTATGCTTCATGGAAAATTTTAATGGAAAACTTGTTTAGGCACCCTGTCACGGCTTCTTTGACATCATAGTGTTCCAAAATGGTTGCCTTTCAAGCTGCTTTTTATTCTTTGGAATAAAAAGGAGCTATCCAGTAATGCCACTTTGGGAAGCTGGGCCACTATAGCCACCTTGTGCTTTGCTAGGTACACGAGGGAGGCGATATGGTACTGCGTGTTGTTGTGGTGCAGCCTCCAGTTGGCAAAGATCTCCCTCCTGATGAATTGGACTCTTTTCTGCAGCCTTTCGAGGACTCCCACGTAAAAATTTCTATTCACTGTCTGTCCTCAAGGCTCCAACTCTCTGCAGATAACACCTTTTGAGTCGAAAAAGATACTACTTATTTTTGGGATAGACACTGTACATGTTAAAAATGACTGGCTGAAATTTTTGATCTTCCCTATCTTTTAAGTCTCATAAACCAAATTCATCCAAGACTTGATTGATATACCACTTCTTCCCAAAACATGCATGTATTTTTAGTTAATATTCACGCTTTTCCTATCATACTGTAGTATCATTTTTTTATGGTTAAAATGGATGAGAGTACACTTTTATGTGCTGTCACTCTGTCTAACTTAAACAAACATAATTTTTTTATATGCCTCGTGTACTACCAACAACCCTTCTTATTTATTTAGCCTTAGTCCGAAAACAGCACTTTTTGGCCCTTAAGTCAAACTATTAACAGTGATATCAATGGACACGATTACGAACACCCGAGCCCTAGGTGGATGAAAACCCACCCAGGGGTGAATCGAACACGGGACCCTAGGATTGACAGACGAGGACATTACCCCACCGCCACTGGGGCTGGCAATTGGCATTGGTACACCTTTTAATTGCTGAAGCTACCCTGTCATCATTTGCAGTCATTACGCAATGATACAAACTTACTTTCTTGTCCAGTTATTTTTTCTTTTACACCCTTTTATTGTTCTTCTAATTCTTTTAGCCGTTTTCACTCACGATTAAATTCTCCATGGCACCTTACCGAAGATATCTAGGGGCTCCTGGTAGAAAGACCCCCTCTTGCAGTTTCTCAGGCAGTTGAGTTGACTTGATGGTGTATATAAGCATGGGTGAATTTATATGTGTAATCAGTGCATGTACCTAGCCGTACATCTATCACTCACACCATTGGAAATATACACATTGAACAGCCTTGGTGACCTTATGAATCCTTATTTCTTCTTCTGTGGCTCTACAACCAATCTTTGGGTCATTCTTGCTTCAATCTATGCTTTATTTGAAACCATTCACTCAAAATCTATTGATTTACACTGACTTAATATTTTCGTGCATAGTTTTTATAGTAGTCATTGACCACTCATTCACTTCTTATTCTCTCAAAACCTTTCTCAACTTTCTCCTAAGAGTATTTACACCTTTGTATATCTTTTTCGAAATCACTTAATAAACTGTGTCTGTACATTATGCACATCTCAAGTGCATTCTTTCCTGAATGCAGATTATCAGTGCTTCTTCCATCTAGTGCAAAATTACATTGCATTACCAAGATTTTCCCCTGGGCTACCTTTCATATTCTCGCAATCAATACTGCACCCAACATCTCCCCCAATATGCTCCAAAGACAAATTGTTCTATAATTTTTACATTCATTCTTATTTCCCTTTCTGCAAAGGGAATGCTCTTGCATGCATCCAGTCAGTTGGTGCCACAAAAATTCGCAGACATGAATTGAACAATTTACATAACTGAGCCATGATAATGTGCACCATATACTTCACTTACATTTTCCCAAACCACTATTATACAAATTCTCCAAATATTCTCTATCATGTCTAACTCTGCATTCACTTCGGACAATATCACTGCTCATATTCTTTATTGCATTTATTTCTGTGCCCTTTTTACCTCTTTTCAAGGAAACTTCTTAATTCTTTCAGAGTGGATCTGTATTTTGTTGTCTCTCTGAATCCTCCATGATTAGATTACAATAAAATTTATTTTCCAAGGGTAATGCTATTACATAATTAGCACATATTGTGTGTAAGAAACTTTGTTGCAGCTTGTATTTGATTCATATTTCCATAACATTTCATCCATTCTGTGGAAATCATTGCTTAAACTTGCATTTAACTACAAGTTTTCTCAGATTTTACTCTTATGTTGTTGTGTAAGGAATGTTAAGATGAAGATAAAGCTACTTCCTTTTCAGAGTAATCAGTATTATGTTGCTGGCTGCAGGGATGCAGGTGTCTGTTCAAGGAAAGATATTTATGACATTCTTATCAACCTTCCAGCTAAAGAGATTAACATTGCTCCACATGCTAAAGGTACAGGAATATTTTTCTCATGTAAAAAATTATCAGTCAATTTACTGCCAGGTTATCAATGTGTTCTCTATTTCTTTGATGTTGGTAAAAATATTTTGCATCGATATTTTCCTTCAGAGTTTCTTCCATGAAACTACATGCACACTTTTGTGTTTAACTCTTGTAATACTAAGCATACCATCAAATATATACTGGGGGCATAAATTTTCTCTACATTTTTTGTAATAACTCATGATTTCATTTAGTAAAATTCACCCTCATGCATTGTCTAGTGAAATATTTGGGACCAGATTTGTGGATAAATATTCAATTGCAAGTTATCAAATTATGAAAAATTATTGGTTTGATACTGTATTACCTCAATATCTTCTAAAGGAAGCTATTTTTCTGTCTGAAAGGAAAGAAATATGATGAATCATAAGTGTAGTAGACTTCTATCATATTTGCATTGTAGCCCCGAGGCCCCGCCACAAAAGTAGTCTTGCTCCCTTCATTCAATAAGAAAAATTGCTAAAACTTCTGAGACAAATTTACTGTCAGCAGATTTTTTTGTATTTAAAATAGGTGCATTGTCTATATTTTAGTATCGAGGGTCCATTCAAGTGATTCATTGCTATATTATAATACAATTTCTCGAGCCTAGATCTAAATGATTCCAAAATTTAAAAGTTGTTTTCTAAAAATTTAGTTGAAAATGTTGTGCTAGTAAAAGTGAAAAATGGCCTTGGTGATTAGAGTCTTATGTATTCTATTTTGTGACTCTTAATGATTTTTCTCTAAATTGCACAGTTGTTTGAATATTTATAATAATATAAGAACATTATTTTTTTTCAGAAAGCATGGTAATGACCAAAACTCATAAAGAGATAGCTCTTTTTATGATGCAACTTTCGGAAAATACATCCATTTCTGAACAGCAAGTCGTCAGAGAAATAGCTGGGAAGACAGGAGATCTATTAGCACATTTAAAGTAAATGATATACCATTATTTTTTTTTCCTTTTTTGGGCTTTAATTCATTAAATGTATTGTCCCAAAGAATGTTCAAAGATTGTACACAATGACATACTGTCCCTAGGCCCAGAGAAATTCTTCCGGTTTACCTAAATTGTTACACCATTTCATGTAGTTTTCCCTTTCTTTACTTTTATTAGACAACAGAATGAATGGACTGAGATTATAAAAAATTGAGTGAAAATACCTGTAAAGTCGGAATTGATAATGAAGAGTTGCAAGGAACGATTGCTCATAATAGATTCATACCATTCATTATACCCATTACATCTAGTGATATACAAATGTAATTTTGCTCACTAACCCTGGAATATATACTGGGGCACTTCTTTCGTTATTATTATTTAGTTTTAATGTAAATTATTCACTGTGATTTTCTAGGTCTCTGGCAACTGTGAGCACAAGTGATGGGAAACCAATGGTTTGCATAGAAACCTTGAGGGAAAAAAATCTTCCACCAGCTTTGGAAAATTTTCTCTTCAACCTTGCTATAGCCGAAAACATGATGATGCTGTAGATCTCTTTGTTGATCCAAATATATTTATATAATTATTTGTTACTCAAAGTACTTTGATCATTCCATTGCTTGTTTACACAGATTTTATATGGCAATGTTAAATGGAAGGCTCATGATTACTCAATTATGAATTAATGTTACAACTTATGTCCCCAATATTTTTTGTCATGTTAATAAAGCTATTTTGTAAGAATTTTATTTGTTGTTTACTAAGTAACGTAGTGAAATTGAAGAGAGCTTCATGATTGAGCTGTGACATCAGATTTTGCCGGTTCTCTATGGCACAGAGGCACATATTCATAAAGTTCCTCTGAAATTATTTACTTATGACTGTAAACTGCGTGTCGTCCTCAAAAGCAGTTTGTGGAGTGCACCAAATCTGGAAGTTAACTTCACACCTCGGCAATTGGTTATATAAATTACAGATTCAGGTGTGAAGTGGTGGAACTAATCTACATCTACGTAATACCCCGCGAGCCGCCGCAAGGGCGTGTGGCGGGGGTGTTAGGTCACCAACCGTAAAAAGGAAAAATACCACATGCAAAAAAACAACACGGAAAATTACACCCACAGCTGCGCACACACTCATGCAAAAATCCCTTCATCCAATACTCATGCAAACACATACCGCAAAACAACTAAAAAACTGCACCCCATGATGCAGCACGAAAGCCATCCTACAACACGGAAGCCAGGACAAAACAAGCAAGAAATTGAAACACCACATGAAAATGCACCACGAAACACTCTACCCCCCAAAGAGTCTGTAAAAGGCAGGGAATGCGACCCAACGTTGCAGGTAGCGGGAATTTCCCCCCGCGGAGAGGGACAAGGGATTGAAAGGGAAACTTAAAAACAGATGAACAGAACACGAATGAGGTCATTCGGAAAGAATGGGTATAATAACAAAACACATAAGGTTAGTGGAAGAGCATGCATTTAAATACAACTAATTATTTTTTAGACGCTGAGGGTGGTAAGTGGAATTTTTGCTGTCTATAACCCTGCAGTTGCTATCCCGTATTGTCCGTGGGAAGAAGGAGTCCTTGAGTCGGCTAGTTCTGGCATCTATTTCCCGAATTTTATAGGCATGATCCAAGCGACATGTATTCCACAATAACAGAGATGAAAACTCCTGTGATTTTCATCTCTGTAATGATGGGCCTCTGTCTTGCGCTGCACAAAGGCATATAATGGATTCGTGAAGGAAGCCTAAATGAGATATTGAAATTACATTCCCAAAATTTTTAATTTTCATAATCAATGGAATCTATGAATAAAATGGTACCTTATTTGTCTTAACTGTATTTAAATTAAAATCTAATGTAGGGCTGGGAAAATGCTTTTTAATTTTATAAGTCCCAGGGATTTTTTAGAATTAATACCAATTTAGATGCCATGTGGTATTCATATCAGAGGTCTTCTTATATCAAGTCCTTTCTTCATTTCCTCCCACCAAGTCCGTGGTGATCTTTGTGTCCATCCTTCTTTTTGACTATCCTTGAATCCAGGACAATTATATACAGTTTAAATAAAATGTATAATAAATTGTAAAACTGTGCCAGACAGTAAGAGTAGAAGGGGAATGGAAATTAGGATAACCACGGACTTTGTGAGTTAGAATGAAGGAAGGACTAAAGTGACTAAGTTATAAGATCATCACGGACCAACTGGTGGCACAAAGACCACTCAATTGTAAACGTTAGCATGCAATTGTTAAAATTAGAGCTGTATATTTCTTAGTTCTTCTTTTTACAATTAATAATGTAATATATTTAAAGGAACGCAACAAGCAAGGTAGGAAGAAGCATAGTTAACATCGAGCAGGTTACGGATAGAGTATTATTTGTGTGCATTGAATTTGAGAAATGCTTTACTTCTGAAAGGTTTCATCCAAAACCTGAGCAATTACTTCACAGAGTACTTCTTCAAGTTTCTTTGACTCTATGGGACAACCAATGCACCTTCTTTACCTTTTAAACTTACCCAAAGGATAAAGTGAGCAGTAAGTCTTAGTGAACATGGAGGCAAGGTCATGGAAACAAGAATTCACCCCTGTGAAATACTGAAGAAACGTATACCAAAGTGCAGCCATGCCTATTCTTACCATGTGGGTGGGTCCCTGGTATCGCTTCAGCGCACATACTATATGTCACAATAACTTAGAAACACATTTGGAAACTTTCAAATGGTATTACTATTTTTGGCGTACAAGGTATATCGCTTGGAAAATAGAAAAAAATATGCTTTATGAAATACCTATTGCATATGCTTGGATAGAGTAAAATCACTCATGCCGGATAGGTTGATTGTAACAATCCAGACGAAAAGTAGTTCATGTAGTGCCTGTTCCTCAAGGAAAATATAAAATAATTAAAATTGTTTAGGTCGTGATAAAAATTCATCTTTTTGTCTATCACAGAATAAACCAACCAACTGGGTTGCAGGGAGTATTATTCTACCACCTTTTGTCAGCCAGCTCCAAAATGAGTGGTTTTTCTTCATGAGAAATAGCCACGGGATAGAGGGAGAGTGAGTAATAAGTATGGGAAGTGCCTTCCCATCATCTTCATTACTCAAGCCATTAGATCAAGTGGGCAATTTTCTCTGTTTGGTGAAACAAGATTCTACATATACTTCCTTTTATTGCAAAGACTTCAACATTCAGGTGAGAGATTGCACTTCGAATTAGAGTATAGTTTATCTATAAAAGAAAATGTGGGAAACTAGATAAAACAGGACCTTAATGCCATTAGTCATTTAGATAGAGGTGACATGGGAAAAGAACTGACTGAAGAATTGCGGGTTGGAGTACAAACAGATATTCACTAGCAAAAAATCAAACATTGTGTTCACTTGCATGAGTTAGAAATGAACACTGAAATGGATACAAATTTAAAAAGTCGACTCACAGAAATCTAGAAGCAAAGCTGCCCCACTGGTTTAACCAAAAAGTAATCTGAAGTAATTCCATATGTAGTCCTATTTGGCAGTTGATCCAACTTCGTGAGGATCCCATATATTAGCAGCATATTGATATACTTGCAGAAATGGAGGAAGTCAAACATAATAATGAGCAAATAATAACACTTTTCTACTAGACAATAATTAATACATGACTGCTCTCAATGTACTGCATCATCTTCAGGTACCTTACCTGAAGATGACGTACTACATCAAAAGTGGTCATATAATAAATCAATATCTAGTGAAAAAGAGTTATAATTTGAAAATTAAAATTAAATTGTAAAAAGAATTTACATTTTGCCATACCGCATGGTTTATTTCAGAATTCTGTATATATGTGCAACATTGCAAGGAAATTGTAAAACAAATTAGGAAAACAAATAGATGAGATATAGTTAAAATAGGTATGTTTTCAAAGAAGTTGAAACAACTTCTTATTTTACTATTTCACATTACTATTTTAGAGATGGATGACCAAAATATAACATATCACATAAATATAATATAATACAAATTTGAAGGGACTAGGATTTCTGAACATACTCTTCACTTAAATAATAGGTTGTACCCTGTCATACAAATCCCATTTTGCTTGATTGACAGGAATTCATCTGTAAATGAATGATTTTTGAATTGAAATGGTGATCCCCAACTTAGCTTAACATGCATGTTATGTGAATGCTCAATAATTATCATTTTTCTGCATATTCCAAATTTCTTGTACAAATGCATGTAATGTTAGTCCATTTATGAAAACACGAGAGCGGCCAATGGACACAAAAATTGTGAGAATCTGCCAAATACTTTGACAATAAAGTGTCAAAACAAATAATGGAATGAAGTGTAATGTTACCGACAGTGATCTAGGAGTAATGACAAAAAAGTCATTGGTATACAGGGTTCGTCCGGAAAATAAGTGTACTGAGCTCAGGAAAAAAAATTTATTACACTTTATCATATCTTAAGCTAATATTCCTCAAAATAGGACCCTTGTGAGTCGATACACTTGTTCCAGTGGCGTTCCCATTCCTGGAACGCTCCCGCGAAGGCATCATCGGGAACCTCTCGAAGACTCGTCGTCGACCTCTTCTCTGCCCTCCACGAACATCTTGTGCCACTGAAAGATCATGTTTCTGGACATGGCTGACTCCCCGTAAGCCTGGTTAATCATACCGACAGTTTCGGTAGACGATTTCCCAAGCTTTACCGCAAATTTGATGGAATAACGCTGCTCCAAAAACTTCGGCATCGCGTTCCGTGACGTGGGTCGAAGCGTGGAGGTTCGCGTTAACAGAGCTCCTCACTACACCACAGCTCAGAGCCGACTGCCTTTTTCAGCGTCGCTTGCCAACATATCCCCCTCCAATCGCAGCCCGTCAGAGCGGCGCTGGGTGCGCCTGGAGTGGCGCGCCCAGCCCAGGAGTCAGTACACTTATTTTCCGGACGAACCCTGTATTTCAGAACTTACTTCCATTTTCATGGCAATCATAACTAGTGAAGGATCTCCAGTTTTCACAATATCTCCATCAGAAACCATAACACAAGGCATTGAAGCCATAGCACTTCCTGAGCTGGTGCTAGATGAATCTCCACTTAGCTCAACCGGGAAAGATGAAGAGGATCCTCTGTATCCTTTGACAGTAGAGCTGTTCTTTTCACCCTTCAACCTCACTCGATATGTCATTTTCCTATCTACTTGCCTTTCTGTCTGCAAAGTTGAGACAGCTTATAGCTGAGAGACCTCAACTGCTCTGGTCCAGAGCATTTAAGGGCTCTTAGTTGCAAGGCAACCTTTCTCCTTTTTACACCCCATTTGTCCGCCTCACCCTCCTTTAAGAGAAGAGCTAGATTCCACCGAATCGGTGACATCACAAATTAAGTTCTCTACTGCCTTAGAATCAGAGGGTGATGGTCATAAGGCAGCAGAGAACTTAATTTGTGACGTCAAGAAATTCATAGATTATGAGGGTTACCAGCTGCAACTGATTTTAATTTCTGATGAGACGGGTCTCTTGAAGAAAAAGCTGAGGCGTACCTATGTACATAACAGTAGTGGAGAACACAGTAAATAATAGAATAATTATTCCATTTCTTTTTTATTTTTACAAATAGATTTTGCATTCTAGGTTGGTTAAATGTGTGATAGAAGAAAAGATGATGATTCATGATACTAAGCAATTCTTCTATAATCTTCTTTGAATATAACTTAGACATAATTTTTTTGGTGTTGAATGCATTATCTTTAATATTATTTTTCATCAACTTATATGGGAAAATACTTTTCTTAAAAAGAGTTTTGCTTTACAAGAAATATTCCAGAATGAATTATGCTCATTGTGCAAGTTTCCACTGTGGTGAGGACATTGGAAAAAGAATTACATCAAAAGAAGAAACTTTCCCCAGAATGGAAGGAGTTGGTGACAGGGTCATTGAGTTATGTTGAAAAGAAGAATGTTATGAAAAGATTAGTGCAAATTTTGATTTGGAATATGGTATTGAATTGTGCAGAAAAAGGGTCTTTGAAGCAATATGATAAGCTTAGAATGGAGGCTTTTGAGATGTAAGCATGGAGAAGGACTGAAGACTCACAATGAATGAGAAGGAATACAAACAAAGAGGTACTTGGCATGGTGGAGGAGGAGAGAGGATTTTTGGGACAAATTCAAAGAAGGCAGGAAAGGTGAATGCAGAGAAGATAGAATATTAAAGACTGTGATGGTGGGAAGAGCATTACACAGTTGAGATACAGGAAGGAAGATGCTATACATGTCCGAAGGAATAAATTGAGGGATATCAATGAGCAAAGTAAGGTAATTATAGTAGGTCGATGTGTTATAGTGTCCTATAAGAAGAAGCTAAGAAACATTCTTATCTTCAGTCTGCACCCATCTAAAGCCTACCTTTGTTGGTAGAATAATAATAATTATTATGAAATTTATCCAATTATAAGATTGTATTTTGGGCAACATTTCAGTGAACATGAAAGAAGGGTGAGTATAAATTTAAAGCTTGTTTTTTCTAAAGCAGCACAAGCAGTGGATTACTATGGTAAATACTCATGCATGGGTAGACCTGTAAATACTAAATTTCATTGAAAAAATGAAGGGTCTACAAATACTCAAGAGAGGTATTTATAATAAGTTGAAAAAAATGTTATTTGAAATGTGAATTAAAGTGTTTTGTGTTCAATGAAGTGCCCTGAATCCTAAAGGATCAATGAAATGAAAAGTAAAGTTAAAAAATGTTATTGGTGTATTTGAGAACTCAATTCCATTTTCATGGCCATCATGATTGATGAAGCATCTCCATCTTTTATGATATCTTCATCAAAAACCAGAACTTTCTCCACAACACCAGCCAAGAATTGGAGCCACATTAATTCCTGAGCATACCAAATGAATCTCCACTTGGCTCCTCCAGGAATGGAAATTCCAGGGACAGTTTATGGCTTTGTTCGTGCAAAGAAATATGTGTGTTTGATATTATAACAATTGAAAGAGCAGTGCCACATCAAAATTTTTGTTTGGTACACTGTACATGATATCTAATAGCATAGCCAAAAATTATAAAAAATACACTTTGAGAGGTAAAAATTGCACTGATCCCTTAATGATAATTTTATGGTAGAAATGTTTTAAAATGGCATTAGGCACAAATTCATAATAAAGGAAAAGAGTTCCGTAAAAGAACAAGAATTTTTAAAGTAAAATTACCCACATAATCTACTTTGACAGCAATCTAGCTCGTTTGCAGATATTTGATTGAATATAAGATAGATGTTTATGGATATTCTTACCCCCTCCTCGGCGCATAAATTATAATTATTGTTAACTTTTAATGGAAATTATATAACCGTAAACAAAATAACAGGCTAAAGATAGGCAGGACACCAAAACTCTGCACGATTGTGACGGCTAATGTAGGGATTTGGTAATCCAAGAACAAACATTTGGGAGATATGCAAAATTCTTCCGCTGAATCGCACATAATTGCTTTTATATAATTACTCCTAACATTCAGAAAGTAATCTCACAAGTCCCTTACGTGGCTCACAACTTCAGAAAAAAATGACGAATCGACGTAATAGGTGCTCCGGTCATTTATTTCGCGAGTTAAGGGCCTTGGGCGGGGAAACTCATTTTCTACCGGGGGGAATCATTTCTTTGTCAAACCTCGGGAGAAAACAAGTTACAGTCATGGGACCCAACTTAAAGCTTGTTGGACTTCCCTTGAAGTTCTTCCCAAGTAAACAAACTTCCCAAACGTTTAATTTACTAATCGAGAAATTTCCGAATGCAGCTAATTTTTTGGTGCTGGAAAATATGAACAGGAGTTTGTGGAATGAAGGCTTCGCGGGGAAATAGGGCGGGTTTATTGATCAAACTTTTCGGATCTAGTCTGCCGCAATGAAACCCGTGCGTCCGGCTCTCCGAGCTTCTGCCCTCAACTCGGTCATGTTAGAGTGGGAGCCAGTAGACAAATATACATCAGAACCCAATGAGCTAGAAAATACGGAGCAGAGGCATGTTTACTGTGTTCAATATTGCGCAGGTGGCGATACGAAGAATTGGGTGACAAGTTATCGGCAAGTCGTTAATAATTTTTGGCCCGTCGCATGGCTCATTTTAGGAATCTCAAATGCAGAATCAATGTTAATTATTTTATTATTAGGTAATATACCGATAAAGGCAGGCTTTGGATGGATACATCCACCAAATGAATATTTTGTTTCTCCAAAAAAAACACAACATCCTACTCTGCAATAGGCCCCTCTTCTTCTCTGTATACATACTTACTTCCTCCCTTCCAATATCCCTATCCTATTCCTTCCATTTCCTCGTTTGCCTAACATTCTCCCCTCTATCACAATCTTCAACATCCCACTGCCGATCAATATGCTTTTTAACTATTTTTCCTGCCTCCTTATGATTTCTCCCAACAATCCCCTCTCCTCCCCCACCATGTCCAGCACTTCATTTTTTCCTTTCTGTCCACTTCACCTTCTCCACATCCACGTTTATCAAAAGCCTCCAATCTACATCCATCATCCTGCTTCCGTGACCATATTTCTGTGCCGTGCATAACTACGCTCCATATTAAAGTCTGAGTTTTCTTAATATCCTTACCCAACGTCCTTGTCATCAATTCTCCCCTTCTTGTGAAAGCCTCTTTGCCCAGCTCAATTATTCTCCTCGCGTCCCTAATACATTGACCCTTTTTGGTCCAAAACACTTCTGTGATACCTTAACTGTTCCACCTGCTCTAGTTTTTGCCCACCTATTATAATGTTAAGCTGAGCCTTTCTCTTTCTGGAAAACCGCAAAAGCTTTGTTTTATTTACATTAGTTCTCATCCCATATCTATCGCACTGAATTTCTAATTCACTCTGCAATGCTTGCAATCCCTAGGTTGACTGACAAACTAGAGCTTGATTATTAAGAACCTGGATCCTTTGATGGCTGACTGAGTGCTTTAGCCAGTAAGGCTACCAAGGCATTTTTTTATGCTCCTGTAAAACTCTTTCTATTCTCCAGATGTCAATTCCTTATTCTAATACATACATAGCCTCCTACATCATTCCCATTGTTTCTTTCCCTGACCACTGCATTCCAATTCCCCTATCACTATAGTGTTTTCTTCTAGGATGACCTGAAATCATTGTCTCTAGTTGATTATATATATTGTATACTTATTCCACCCTATAATTTTTTATTAGAATGTTAACCTGAATGAAAACTTAGTTAATTGACCCTGCTTTTCTCTCTACTAATAACTGTCTCACTACCTTTTTGCTTAACACTGCTGTCAACCCACACTGAATGTTGTCCCCTTCACTGTACTTGAATTTCATAAAAACTCTCACTCCAATAATCACCTCTATTTTCCATCTCACCATGCACAGCCCTGACATATCTACATTTCTCCATCGCCTACTTGACGTTTTCTAACTCCCTGGTCCTTAATATCATCCTATTATAGCAAATCCCTCTTTTACAGCAACAATTCTATTTTGTATCTTCTTTACACTGATTTCAATTAGTTTGGCTGTGCCAGGATTTCATTTGATGTTTTGCCTTGCCTCCTCCCTGTTGAGCATGACACCCAGCCTAGTGGGCTGTATCCTGTAGTCGCACAAACTTGTTTTCACATTTGTATTAATCATAAATCATTGGATAAATAAGTGAGGTAGCTTTGCATTGCCTTCCTGAATAGTGTTTTTAATGTGGCAACATCACTTGATCAATAGCCACATTGAGGGAGAGGTACTGCATGGATTACCTTTCATCTGGTTCACATTCTTCAATATCTCTGGCATGCTCGTATGTGACCCAACTAGAAGCAATTTCTTTGCTTCCACCTAGATAGCTCTAATTATTAACAGAAATTGCAAGTTATTTTATCACCAAAGATTGTAGTTCATAGGGAGAGCAATTAGAAATGGCACTACTAGACATTAGAGCTCTAAAACATATAATGGCATACAATAAAATGCAAATGTAGGCAAGTTAACATAATAAATTTCCTTGAAGTTACACTATGGAAAAATGGACAAGAGAAAGTTCCTTCTATGTACTACCATGAAAATAATATCATAAAATGTTTTGGCTGTTTATTTATGCATCAGGGGCCTAAAATAAGAAATAGTTGGGGTGTCAACTTTCCAGCAGTATTCAAGAATGATTTATTTTTAAATAAAGTGTTAAGTGTGTTGTGACTGAAAAGCATGACGAAACATCATCATTGAAGGACTAAGATAGTACCTACAGCACATTTATTTAGTCTTTACAATCAAAACATATTTTTCAACACCCACACTTCACGGAAGAACTTGTATGCCAAATTATACACATGATGATGATGATGATTATACACATGATGACTTTGGAAGATGCATCTTCAAAGTAAAAATAAATAGAGGGTAACATCATTGCTTCTCCTCCCTTATTAAGTAATTCTATGGATAGATTATAATTAATTATACCGAATCAGGCCTTGAAAAACTATTTGCAATCCATAAATTTTCTTTTCTGGTTTTCAGAGGGAATTCTAGTATTTCATTCACTCAGACTTTTATTATGTGAAAGAGGGAACTTTTTATTTATATTAGAACTTTAAGAATGAGCACCTTTTTATGTATAATAAAATAAACTTTCTCTCATTTTAGAGGGTACAAAACTTCTCATGAAGTTAAAGGCCTTGAACCTGGAAACTACTATAACTTTAGGGTTGGTGTCTCCTGTTCTGAGAAGGATAAAGTGACATGGAGTGGTTTACTAATTGGCACAACTAAAGGTTAGTTTAATTATTTGACTTGATGGAACTGAAGAGTAAGTCTATTATGGCATAATTTCACACAACCTAATTATTGCATAAATGATCTTCCAAGTTTGTACAATGGTAGACATTCTTGCATGGGTTATGCCTTCTTTTAAGATCAATATAACATAAATTTTCAAGTCAAATAATAACTTTCCCACGTTGATTATAAGTATTATTGCAATGCTATATGAAGTTCACTGATTGATTTCAGTTGGATTCACTGGAGTTCAAAATGTCATTACTAATTAATAACCGATTGATATTTTCATGAACTGTTAAACTGCAAAAAATAAAGAAAAAATTTAACATTCAAGTAATCATTTTGAAGTCTTGTGTGATATTAATATTTTGAAGGGCATACTTAAATGTTGAATGCACTTTGAATTTTCCTGCATATTTTTGGTACGAAGTAAATATTTTGATTCATGTGCAAGTTAATCTAGAAACTTACCAATTAAGAACTGACTTCTATAACTACGCCATAAGATATAAAGCAAATCTAAATACTACTTATAGTAGATTGTCTCATTTCATGATGTGAACATTTTACTATATTATTATTATCATTTTGAATGCTCTTGTATACATTGTTCAAAGAGAATTTCCAGCTCAGATAAGAGCGGATTGTTCCCAATATTCAATAATAGTCTCGTATGATGTATGATTAATCCCTGTAATGAGGTTCTCAAAGCAGAAGAAAGATGTAGGAGAGGGTATTCCAGACAACAGCTGAACACGAGGTATATTATTTTGGGACAGATGCCAACATATAATAAACCTGTCCACATATTGCATTGCAGATTGAATTTTGACTGACTAAAATGATGAATTTCTTGAAGTCCATGCTGCATAGGTGATTCACGATGATTGCAAGGTCATTCAGAATGGCTTAGCAATACATTGTAGTTCATGCTTAAAATAATTAATTAATAAAAATATTAAATATTGAATTTAGCAGAAAGCTGATACTAAGGATAGTTTAAGACATTGAGGATAGGGTTACAGCCAACCAAAATATAGCTTTCAGAAAAAAACCTTAAATTTCATAATTGATTTAGTGAAACTTATCCATTATGGAATAAAAAATTGCAACTTTGTTAATTCTGCTTTATATTTTAATCCAATGACCCAGGTTTCAATACATCGTAACATCTGAATCACAGATTTGAAGATATCACTATGTATTGAAACCCAGGTCATAAGAGTAAAACATTAGGTGGAATTAACATATTTGCAATTTTTATTACAGCAAAATATGGCTGCTTCTTGTTCACTATCTGTGAGAACATGTACAGTTTAAGCGCATTACAATAGTATAAAAGTTGTCTTCTTGGTAATAGCTCATTTGCCATTATTAAAATTTATTTAAAAAAAATTAAGTGGTTAAATCCATTAGTTGGATCATTTAATATCATTAGTAACTCATTAATAATTTAAAGGAAGAACCATAAAAAATACATGGCTATACCATTCTGTGCAGCTGGGACTGCAAAAAAAAATTACCAACAGGTTTTAATTATTTTTTGAGTTTGCAGGGCAAGTCCCAGTGGCAGAGCCAGTGTTATGTGACCCCTGATTTACACCATTCCCAACATTAACAGAGCTAGAGCACAACAAGGCAGTTAAAAATTCCACACTGACACCTGAACCATTCATTAAACAGAAGACACTTATTTTAATGAGTGGATCCTTAAAATGCTAATAAGACAGGGAACTGTGGTTCAAGTGAAAATTCATCAACTTGAAAAAAATGTTTTGTATTATGTAACGCAAAATGACACTAATAAATTGAATAATTTTTCTGGGTAATTATTTCAGCAATTTCACATCAGCACAATATTAGTTCTTCGCAAATATAGCCGAGTTATGTGCAGTTATCCTTAAGTTATCACAAACTCATGTGCTTTGCTTATGTACATCAGCGTTGGTTTTCAAATTGAACATGGCTTTAGTTTACTGCACACATTTTAAATTTCATTTCATTGTACTCGTAAATACCTTTCATTGAATTTTATATTAATTGATAATGTCCACAAAAGTTGATACTATGCCATGGATGAATATTATCATTACTAAGAAATTAAGAACTTGAATGAGAGATGGATGTGCTCTACTATGATAAAGTTCATTTCCTTTTAAGTTACCTACTCAAATGTCTTTATAATGAATGCTAATATCCAAATCTACAACATGAATTAAGCTGGAAATTTCAATGTTCCTAAAGCCTATCAAGAGTGAATGCTTAGCTTTGGTGGCCATCTGAGGACCTAGAGAACTAGCCTTTTAATTTAATTATTATTGTTCTAGGGTCAGACTTGAGACATAGAACATGTTATTGTGAATATTTATTAAACAAGAGTGCAGGCAGATCTTAAGAATTAATTAATTATTAAAGTACGTTAAATTTCAATACTAGTTATTTTTAAGAACCATTATTCCACAGTAAAATTTTAAGTGAAAAATGAAGATTCGGGTTAATTTAACTAGGTCAGTTGATAATCATCATTAAAATTTGTGGATATCATGAAAATTTTGAGATGTGACAATATAGTGTTTTATGAATGATCTTTCTAAGAACAATGATCTAAATATGTAACTTGCTTTAGGATACAAATATTTTCACTAAGAATTAACTCAGCTGGATTACACAAATCATATTCACATTTTGTTTACTAGAAGAACCAGTGGCCATCACTGACATTCATCAGGCAATTCGAAAAGGAAACCTGTCAGCTCTCCGTCAGTTGATTAGCTCAAGGTGAGTAAAGATATATTTAAGTAGTATGAGGCTATTCCAATGAAAATTAAGCACTGTTATTTTGGTGTCATAATAATATAAAAAAATAATCAAATAGGATGGCTGCAGTTGACATTTACAACACACGAGGACTAACTCCTCTAATGGAAGCATCAGCAACAGGAGACATTGGAGCAATGGGAATTTTGTTGTGGGCAGGCTCAAATGTTGAGCAGGGAAGTGCAGGAGTGGGGAAAACTGCATTGATGATTTCACTCCAAAATGGCCACATAAAAGCTGCAACCAAGCTATGTGAGGCTGGGGCACAGTGGGAAACAAAGGACAGGCTAGTAATGATTAGCATTTTTCATATGAATTCAATTATGTGATAACATGTAAACTTTGAAATAAAAGAGTAGCTACACAACTTCCTCCATAAAAATTATTTGAGGAATGACCTTGAGAAAGGTCTATCCTGAAAATAATTATAATAAATCCAGGAAAAAAATGTACCACAGATCAAAGAAAAAATGACTAAAATTCTTCAAAATAGCATCATTGACACATTGATGCCAGTCATGGTATGCCTCTTGGAAGGTGTCAATGAGGAACTTGTTCAGGCCCCTCATCATGGCGTTTTTCACGTTATCCAGTTTTCCAAAATGCCTTTCAAGCTCCTTTTTATTCTTGGTTTAGCCACCCTGTGCTTGGCTAGGTACTCAGTCATGAGGAAGGTAGTGTAACACATTCTGTTATTATAGAGAATCCCTAAGTTGGCAAAGATCTTCATGATGCATTGCACTCTTTTCACAGCCTTTTGAGGACATCCATATAAAACTTACAACTCACTGTATGTTCTTGTGGCACAAACTCATTGGAGATAATGCCCATTGGCTCAAAAAAGACTACTTATTTTTGGGACAGACTCTGGAGACATTTAAGAATGTATCCATATGTAGTCATGTTATATAGCAGACTGATGAGGATGGGTATGCTCAAAATGCAAATTTATGGGTTTCCATTTCAATCTTTGACATCAGATGGCTTATTTCAAAGTGATTGAGTAGCAATTATGGTTGCTACACAATGAAAAGCACATTTGTTTCAGCTTGTCCCATATCAGTACAATGTTAATGTGATAAAGGACAGAATTTGCTTTACTTTTTTTCACAGGGCTTCAAGAATGAAATATAAAGGTAAGGTTGAAAATAAAAGGACACTTAAGAGGAACTTCTCAGGATTTATAATTATTAACAAAACCCATACAGGATTTAATGAGTAAAAAGCTACTCTTGTTTTGTTTAAGAAACACGCTAATCACTATATGCAACCAATACTGTACGCTGTGTCTGCTAGAAAAATAAAATATATTAAATTATTATTACCACATTAAAATCCAGAAATTTAGACAAATAGGTCGGCATTCTTACATTGAAATGAACTGAAAGATTATAACACAAATATGCTTCATTATGCAGACATTTTATAAGAAGAGTTTTTAAATTTCGTAGAGATATTAGGGAAAGAGTTACTCAAAATTCTTCTTTCTCAATCATGCTTGGAAATTGTTCATGTTCCTAACCGTCCCCTTAATTATAGTCAAGAGAAAATTTTTTAGTGTCAATGATATAAAGTTGACAACTAAGCATACTCTGAATCAATGATTAAAACCTCTAATTTCTTTTATAAAGGTGTGGATGCACAGCATTACACTATGCAGTGGAAGCATCACAAGTGGAGGCTGTCGATTTTGCCTTGGTGAATGGAGCCAACATAGAGGCTAAAGACACATATGGATGGACTCCACTAATGCGAGCTCGTAAGGATTTTTATTCCTTTCCATTGATAAGTTAAATCAACTGATCTCACAATATCAATGAAATTATTTTGCATGGCGTTTAAAAAATGTTATTCAAAGGGTACTCATCATGAAGCAGAGTCACAAAAATAATTCCACAGAGGGGCAGGTAATGAGCCAATTGATATTTCAAAGAGATTATACATATGCACTGATTGGTAATTATGTTTCCTGGCGTATTAGTCTCTTTTCTAATTTTTAGACAACTTGATTTGTAATTAACTGTATAGAAATAGGCATGGACCTTAAAGTAACACATTGTGGACTAAAGCATGATCACCCAACCTAACCTTCTTCTTTGAACATCAATTTTTTTAGTTTTTCCCTTCATACATCCATCTACCCATCTCATACCTCTATACACACATATTAAAACATTCAATACACACTTATCTCTTTCCTCAAAAACAAAGTTTTGAAACCATGCAATGCTACTTACTATCTCTATCAGTTTCCACTGATATATATTCACTGTAAAGTCCCGGCTTAACACTGAGTGATTTTCATCTGTTCGAGCCCTTAAAAAATCATTTGGAAGGCAGACGTTTTGAAGATGATGATGCCCTTGCCCAAGAGGTTACTTGTTCACTGCGATATTAAACAAAAGATTTCTTTGCTGTTGGCTATCAATGATGTGTAAAGAGATGGGATAAGTGACAGAATGTACATGGTGAATAAGTAGAAAAGTGAAATAAATTTCAGGAAATTACTTTGATATTTCCATTGCCTCTATCCAGTTTGGCGAGTTATTTCTTGGCATGAGTGTCTTCCCCTTATTAACACATTTATTGAACTAAATCCAAAAACCACCTGAATGGCTATTACATTGGATTATGAACCAAACAATGCAAAACACAAATAAACTTTAAATGAATAAGGAATAAGCATACTGAGCATGGAGAATGGAACGAAAACTTTACACACACTTAACTCCCATGGACGAGTTCACAAGAAGAACAAGTCAGACAAAAGTTCATCATTATGCACAAAAGTTTAAGTTCCAATAATTACAGTTGGTCTAATGATTGGTGATTTGAATGAGAAAAGGGTCCAGAAGATATCCATTTCATAAGTTAGAGAAGTGAACTGAAGGTTTGTGGTAAGCGGTAGCTGAAATATCTCCCAACTCATTCATTGAAATTATTGACTAATTCCACAGAGTTAGAGATAGTAATTTTATTGAAAGTGATACATTTTTTCCTGTACATTTTTGCTGCATTAGAGGTATGTCCAATGTCTACGGAAGCATTTGATAAGTCTGGAGATAAAAGCGTCTGCTTCTATTGCAATTTTTCAGTATAAAGTTTTACATTCCTTAAATAAATGTAAATTTAAATAAATTTTATGCTAAATGCAAATTTAATCTGAAATTATAGGCATTAATGTAAACTAAATGTAAGTTACCACTTGGAAAACTGCCAACTTGTAATAATTTCCTATATAAATTAAGGCCTTATGGCAATTTTTATGCATATATCAAATCTACCGTCATCAAATTTTCAGAATGAGTTAAGTTTCAAAAGATATTGACTCTTGAGTAAGAGTTCAGTCGAGGAAAACTTTGTTTTTTGAAAAACAGCACTAAGTGTATAATGAAAATGTTAGTGAAGATGTCCATATTTAAAAGAGTTTGTAATTTTCCACAGACTTTATTTCACAGCACAACGCCTTCCACCCACTTGCGGCATCATCAGGTACAAGTGACACGCACAGCTATTGAATATATACCCATCGGACAGAGAAGGGGGGGAAAGTTGAAGGTAGCTTGACTTCAAAGTCGGTGGCCATGGCTTTCCGGTAAAAGAAAGAAGAGTTGGTGGCACCTTGGTTATGACTAATCATGGGATCTGGTTCGGTTTTATTTGGGGGGGGGGGACAGTTACTTAGAACCATTGGATTTGTTTCACCTCAGGGAGAGGGGTGGCTATGTAAGGTCGGGTAATGTTTTGGAAGTGAAAGTCCGTGAACATAACAGTTTCAGGTTTAACTTTTTGGAATTCCTTCATTATGAGGTTACAAAGAAACTTAACATTTCCACCAGAAATGTTAAAATCTTCTAGGTGGAACTGTTTAGTTTCTTTTTACCCTCATAAGGAAAGTCGGTGGTCGAGTAAAGAGAAAACAAAATGGCAGAAGGGTATTGTTCTGGTTGAGACATTTCATAGGGTCCAGTCATATATACAACTGAGTACGTTGAACCATTGGGTTTGTTTACTCTCAAGGTCAGTTTTTTGGAAAGGAGAGGGGAGGGATGGGCATATAATTACTCATTACAAAGACTTGTATTGGGATCCGCCAAGTGCCTTCTAATCTCGATTAGCCCTAAAGGATCCATTTTCAATCCTTCAGGGAGGATATGTAGTATTTCTGGGACAAAATTGCTATTATGGTTACAACTTAAGAGGCGTTTTGTGAAGAGGAAATTGGGGTTTTGCTTTTTGTGACACCTGGTGTGTTCTTGGGCTCATGTTTTGAAATTTTTCCCAGTTTGACCAATAAATTAAGTGTTGTGATTATCACATTAATTTTTGTAGATGCCTGAATTATAAAATATATAGTGTTGGTCTTTGCCATTAGCAAAGAGTTTGGAGAGAGTAAGGGGTGTGTCAAAGGCCGCTCTGAGTGTAGTTGGAAGGTGATTTGAGATTTTATAGGAGATATCTCCCAGAAAAGGGATCGAACACCACCTGAAGTCTGTAGAAGTGGAAGGCTGAGAGGGGGACATGTGCCTTATGGCCATTGTTTTCTACTTCTTTTGTATTATTTTTCCAACCAGGATTGTATCCATTGCTGGTGGCTATATTTGTAATTGTTCTGAGATACTTATTGAAATTCATGGGGGAATCGGGCGGTGTACAGGAGACAATGTATCTTCGAGTGGAGGGCTGATTATTTCTGCAAAAAAATCGTGGGTGGAATCATTGGGAATTATATGATCTGTATATGTGGTTTTCCTGAAAATAGAGAACTCCTGTCTATTTTCTTTTATGGTTATTGCCAGGTCTAAGAAGTTAATTGAGCCGTAAACTTCTTTTTCCATGGAGAAGGAAATGTTAGGTTGGATCTTATTGTGGTAATTGTGGAGGGAGTTTAACTGGCGGTTTGACCCTATCCACAGGTAGAGAAAGTCATCTACTTCGTTGAACCAATACACCACTTTATCCCCATGTTTATTGGCCCTATTGAACAGAACTTTTTCTAATGAATTAAGGAATATTTCAGCTAGGAGGGGAGAAAGTGGGGAACCCATAACTAGACCATCTGCTTGGATGTAACAATTTTGGTTGAAACTGAAATAATTTTGATTAACTGCCATTTTCATGAGGGCAATCAATTCGTTTGCAATATTTGGGGCAATGCTGGACTCCAACGTTGGATTCATGCAATAGCTCCTAGTTGAATTCACAACATTTAGGGTAGTTAGAAATGTTATCACAATAATCACCAGATGTCAGCACTAGTGCAACGAGTTTCCTGCATAGCAATAGGTAATCCTTTATGAGTTAAAAAGTAATGCATCAGTGCTCTGAGAAGAGATCTGTGGAGTGGACGTCTCTCTAGTGTTGTTCCCGAGCAGTGATTTGTGAAGATGGAAAAAATTGAGACTCAAGCAGTGATTAAATACTTCGTAAAGAAAGGTATGAAAGCAAAGGAATTTCTGCCGACTTTCAGAACACTCAGGAGGACTCTGCTCCTTTACATTCAACTGTTGCCAAGTAAACAAATAAGTTTAAGTTTGGTCGGGACAGCTTAGATATTGACCTGTGTAGTGGTTGGCCAAAATGTGCCACTATCCCAGGAGTTATAGCAAAAATACATTAACTGGTCATAGAGGATCCCCGACTGAAAGTCCAAGAAATTGCTGATGCTGTAGGGATGTCATCAGGATGGGCATATCACATTTTAACAGTGGAATTGGATATGAGAAAATTATCTGCTAGATGAGTGCCACGACTCTTGATGCAGGATCACAAATGCATCAGAATAAAAATTTCTGAACAACTTTTGACCAGTTTTAAGAGCAACCAACAATATTTTCTTAATCTGTTTGTGACCACAGATGAAACTTGGATCCACTACTATACCCCAGAGTCAAAGCAGTGGAAACATGTTGATTGACCACCGCCAAAGAAAGCGAATGAAAAATAGCTGACCAGAAAGGTGATGGTGATTTGAAAGAGATATTGCTGATAGATTATCTTCCCATGGGTCAAACAATAACCACACAATAGTACGCTAACCTCCTGGACTAACTACAGCAAAAGATATACACAAAAGGTCAGTTTTAGCAAGGAAGAAAGACATCTTTCATCAAGACAATGCATACCTACACACGTGTCATTGCCAAGGCAAAAATATGTGTGTGAACTAAGATGCGAATTGTAGCCACACCCACCTTATTCGCCTGATTTGGCTCCCTCAGATCTCTTCCCCAAGCTCAAAATTTTCCTAGGTGGACAGAGATTCTCTTTAAACAAATGAGTGACAGCCAAAGTAGACAGGTATTTTGCAAGCCTTAAAGAATCTTATTTTTGAGATGGGATTAAGACATTGGAACATCGCTGGACCAAGTGCATTGGTGTACAGAAAGACTATATTGAAATAAAAAAAAGTTTCACTTAGGTAATGCATTTATTTCTATTCCATTCCGAGAACTTTTCTAATTACCCTAGTACATGTACAATGATGCCGTAAATGTTTTTGGAGCATAAGCGAGCAATGCATCATTTACTACACGAAAAGCCATTACAATTAGAGAAAAATATAAACAAAAGAAAGCCTGAGCAATATAGCTAATTTTCTAAATGACAACACAATATTCAAAGTCCTGATTTACACTGAAAGCCAAGTATGAAAAATAAACATTTTTGGAGTAAAAAGTAACTCCATCACCTTTTGATTGAGCATGGTTAAATGCTGATGTTAGACCATAGCCAAGAATGCTGAAAGATGCACTTTCATTAGCCCTTATTTCTGACCAATCTTATAACCATAGAGTAACCAATTGTTTACCTATCAAACTAATTTCTTAGTTGATTGATGTAGTTTGTTTGTCGCCATTGATACTGTTATATTTTCACACTTGAGTGGAAAAAACAAAGAACTGCACTGCCTTTGTCTCCTTAAAAAACCAATTTTGGGTTGTAATTTAACTAAGTGAATACACTATTATACTACTGGCGCTGTGCTTTCCTCACAAAATGTTTAATACCTGTAGCTCACTCTCTCCCCAAGGGACATTTCACTGCAACAATTTCAGAGAGTAAAAATCATTTGCCTTGATCCGGATTCGAACCCAGATCCCTCAATGTCCAGTCAAGTGCTTTCGCCAGTTAAGCTATCAAGGTGTCCTCTTAAACTCTGAAATTGTTGCATTGAAATGCACATTAACGGATGACTCTGTTAAAAGTTACTATTGCGGCATCTCCCGCAGTTTCTTTGGACATTTAACTTTTCAAACACGGAGATTTTTCCGGACAGCTCATAGGATATCCATACCCATAAAGACAATTCATCATCCCCAAACATCCTAGCATTAGTGCATTCACAGCTTTCAAATACTGTTGTTTCTAAGCACCATAAACATCCTTTATTACATGAAGATTAAATTTTAACCATGCCATCAAATATTATTAGAAATTTTGAGGGCACCTAATACTGACAAAATATTTTTTTGTCAAATTACTTTTACAACAAACTTAGTTTTCTCTTAGATATTAATTTAAATACCCATTTTTATGTTGGGTTCTACATATGAGTAGAACACGAGTCTTCTTTGAAAGCTTCAACAATTGAAATATTTCATAAATCCATTTCAAAACCTTTTAAATTAATAATTTACCCAATGACTAATATTTATGCTTACCAGTTTCCATTGATTCACACCTTTGGAGCTCATGAAAATTAAAAGGCTGGTGGATTACGCAATTATTTATAAGGAGACGTTAATGGTGTCTCTGATTTACTACGTAATCCATTCTCTGGGTATGTTGAACGCAGTAATGAGCTGGAAGCAACTGAAGACTGAATTGAGTTACCAATAGATTATGAAATTCAACAACATTTAATTAAAAATACTTGTATAGGATAAGCATCTCTTTTTAAAATAATAATTCTAGATACCATTTTTTAAAGTCATTGTAAGAAGTTCTATGGAGACTCTGAAAGAACTGTTGAAAAATGGAGCAGATGTGAATGTAGCCAAAGCTGCAATCTATAAAGATGCTGATACACCAACACCTATAATGTGTGCAGTATTATCCTGCCACAGTGATAACGACCCTTTCATGGAATCAATTCAACTCCTCATCCAAAATGGTGCCAAAACTGAGGAAGTTAACGCATATGGCCATAAAGCTGCGGACATGGCACTAGCCAAGGGTTGCAAGGTAAATATGCTCAGTTTTACAGTAGAACCATGTGAAACTTTTCACTGCAGGCTGTATTAAGGTACCCACATCAATATTTGGGGTATTTAATGTCCCAGTTAGCCAGGTTGGTAAAATATATCAACATAGCGGTTAAGCTCGTTTCTAACATGGGCATATATTCCTACCAAGTACTGTAGTTTTTCAATGCATGCAACAATATAACCTCAGTATTCAGAGAATCTTTACAAGAACAAATAATTGGTAATACAACTATTAATTACATATTCATGCATGTGCAAATAGATTACATATGTTCCCTATGACTACACATGATCCATTAAAAATTGGTACCTAGGTATTTACAAAGACATCCTGTTCAAAATACCCAATGGTATTGTCATCTTTAGTGAACATACTGCAAAATTATACGAGGGTCATCCGGAAAGTAGTACCCGTTCGTGAAATAAAGACACAAAAGTAAATATTAACAAACATAAAAAATTTTATTTGAAAGAGGATACTTTAAACTACTTCTCAACATAATCTCCAAGCAAATTAAGGCATTTGTCATAACGTGTGACAAGTTTCTGTATTCCTGCTGCATAGTCCTTCGCCGCCAGCTCATTGAGATACGCGAGGGACCCATCTTGCACAAATTTTTGCATAATGCAGATGGTGTTTAACAATTTCATGAACAATTGTTCGAGAAACATTGGGAAAATGCTCACAGATGTCATCAATTGTGACGCGCCGATCGTTCCTCACGAATTCGTCAACTGAGCTCACCAGTTGGTCTGTAATGACAGACGGTCTCCCCGAACGCTCATCGTCGTGTGTGTTCCCCCTCCCCATGTTGAAGTTGCGACACCACCGCCGAACAGACGACTCGTCCATTACATTGTCTCCATACACCTCCTTTAATTGGCGATGAATATCACATGGGCGAACGTTTCTTGCATTGAGGAATTTAATCACTGCCCTCACTTCACAACTGGCGGCGTTCTCAATTTTTTTAAACATTGTAAACAATCACAGAAACAACACAGGCAATGCTAGCGTCACGCAACTTGGCTCAGAGAAGGCAGACAAGCCACTGAAGCTATCTGACCTCGTCCAGCGGCTACTCGCGTCGTCAGCACTTCATGCGGCACGAACGGGTACTACTTTCCGGATGACCCTCGTATCAAATCTTCAAATGAAGTGGTTAATAGCAGAAACAATTACCATATCTCCTGGTCCATTAATGCAATTTTTTTACTTCAAAATAAGCTCTAAAATCAGCCTGTATGTTAAGGGCAAAGGGTACATGGGTATGACCCTGTCCTATACGTCACAAGCCAATTTTCTGGGAATAATTGTTTCTACTAAGTATTTTTCCCCTCATCAGATACATAAAATGATTGTTTTTACTACAAATTGCAGTAATAACAATGTTTTGAGTCAGTAATAAGCAACAGAGCTTTAATATTTCCTTGATAGTACTCCCTAAAATAATCTCAAATAAGTCAAAACTGTATACAATGTAGGGAGTTTAGTTCCATCTCACCTATTGCTGCAGTGAAACTAACACACATTGGACTGACTTGGTTGAAGCCCCTCTGCCCAAACATTGTGTCGCTCATGCTAAACTCCAAGTCTACAGGCACTCAACCATAAGTAGTATAATAGTGTCGTTCAATGCATAAAACATTCCTTTCTATTTCGTGTGCATTTCTGCTTTCACACAGAAACTAAGTGTATCTTAAAAAGTTAAAACGTGAATAACTGCATGGGATCAAAAGAGAGAAGATTGATATGTAGGATCGCATTTAAACTTGAAGTCGTAAATTATGCTTCAGAACATGGAAACAGGGCAGTTGAAATGCATTTTGGCCCACCTCTGACTCACGGGGAGACTGGAGGAAGCAGAAAACTGATTTAGTGTATGCACATAGGAGTAAAAAAAATTTAAGTTTACGAGGTGTGTTCAAAAAGTAAGGTGACTTTTCAAATTTTGCTGACAATATACATTCCATTTTTTGTTTTGTTGTGATGGTACAATTTTCCAAACATTTGTTTACAGTTTCAACAATATAGCATATTTAGTTTGTTATCAACAGAGACAAACGTTATACGTGTTTTGGTGTGCTCAGCAATTTCCTGCAATAAAAAAAATGGATCTAAGAATTTTAATCTAATTTTGTGTAAAAAATTAAATTAAGTGCTCCAAAACACTTTAAATCTTGACAGTGGCATACAATGAGTCCTCTCTGAGTTAAAAAAATGTTTATAAAAGGTACAAGCTCTTCCAAGATGGCTGAGAAGATGCCAATGATGAAACTCGCTCTGGACACCCCAGCACATAAACAACAGATGAAAACGTTGAAGCAGTGAAGATTATTGTTTTGAAAAATGGTCGTATCACTATTAGAGAAGTTGCTGAGAATGTTGGCATATCAGTTGGCTTGTGCCATGCAATTTTTTTGGGTGTTTTGGGCATGAGACGTGTGTCAGCGAAGTTAGTTCCGAAACTGCTTAATTTTGACCAGAAGAACTGTGGCATGAGCATCCCTCAGGAGCTGTTGAATGACGTCAATGATCATCCTGATTTGCTCAAAAGGATCAAAACTGGTGACGAATCATGGGTATATGGTTATGACATCGAAACCAAAGCCCAATCCTCCCAATGGAATAACCCAAGAGAACCAAGCAACACTACGCAGAGAAGTTTAGCGTTAAACTAGGGAAATCCACGTCGAAGACCCTTGAACTCATTAAACAGGCTTATGGGGATGATGCCTTAAGCTGCACAAGAGTTTTTGAGTGGTTCAAAATGTTTAAGGAGGGCATTGGATGCCCGACGACCGCTCGAAGGTGGCCAAAGTGAAAAAAGTTTTGGACTCTGACAGGCATTTAACCATCGCCCTTATCGGTGAGGAGACTGACCTTTCAGTCGGAACCGTCCACACCATTGTAACAGAGGATCTTGTGATGAGGAAAGTGTGCACAAAGCTGGTGCTGAAATCCTTGAGCAAGGAACAAAAACTATTGCGGGTGGAAATTTCACAAGAAATTTTGGACTGCGTCCAGAAAGATGAAGATTTTCTCGACAACGTTATTACCTCAAAGGATAGCTCAAAAGGAGCTCAAAGGATATCGGTTCAACTCTTTTTGGAACCAGCCCCAATACTTATTGTATGGACCCTGTAGGTATTTCTACTGCCAATTTTTCTGGGTCAACATTATGGTGCAAAGGATTCACAAAGAGAAATAGTCTCTGCATGCATACCAATAGTACAGAATCACAAATAATGTCATTTGAATACAAAAGTTATATTATAGAATTCCACAGTGAAAATAGATATGATTTTAGCAGCAATGATGACAAATTTCTGGGATTTTATGATGAATATATATTTATGTAGTTCCTAATTTTTCACCCAACAGTTCTAATTTCTTCCTGTAACATTAAAATACTTTTAGGTCGGATCCAAGAATTTTTTGTGAATTCTAGCCCGAAAAATCATAGTGAGTCGAATGCACCACCTTATGAGCTCGGAAAAACAGTATTTTATCTCCTGATAACTTACTATTAAAATGTAAAACTAATAGATACCTGAATGTGCTCAGTCCTCTGATATACTACATAATCCATTCCATGGAAGCAGAACTGTCACAGAATGGATTAAGGAATAATTTACATCCATCATTTAATATGACATTGCCTTAACCATGTTTTAATGAATAGGTAATGCTCATGATCTGAGGAAATAACTGAGGAAAAAATTATTTTTTCCAAAAGTTAGGAGTGTATTCATCTGAAGTAAATGGAAATCAAAGATCATCACATCTTCCAAAGTTTCTTATTAAATCATTAATGATAACAACAGAAGATAAGGGTAGATAAGCACTATCACTAACATATAGCTAAAGCTGGACTCCAAATAATGCCAAGGTTGGAAATGCCTTATGCGACACATTAGAATTAATATGGATAGTTAATTTAGATTAATATAGATAGAAGTGTAAAATTTAACTATTTTGGATATTAATCTCATGATTTCAGCATCACTTGGGTGGTTTTTGGGAAAACTGAAAGGGTCTAACTTCGGCAAAGAGAAATAGTGGGAGAAAAAAAATTTGAGTTGACCAGGGGTATAGCAGAGTAGTGAAGTTACAGTTGTGAATCTATTATTGTTCAGCCATTTGATATCTGACTGAAACCAATTTTCTCAAGTTACTACTAAAGAAGGTACTTAAAAAATATTTTTATTAGTGGTAATAGCCTTATACTGTGATTATTTTAAAAATATATAATTAGTTTTTAAAGGGTACTGCTGGCAGAAATCTAGAGGAGGCTGGAAAGGCAGATGCAGAGCATTTTGATTGGCAATGTAGTGTTGAGGAGGGTAATAGAGCAGGAGATAAGGCAAGCAAGGAAGGGGTAGGAAAACGATCCGCAGAATGAACACAGATATAAAGTATGCAGACTAGAAGAAGGGTTTATTCTAGCATCAGATATCAGGTTGCATTTTATTAGGAAAGGCAAAGAAACTTATCATTTGCCCAGCCAAAACCTGCCTTACACAGTGCAATGCCATTGATAATTGTATTAATGAACTTTGGTGTAACCCTACTTGCTGCTCAGTTTAATTCTCACTATGTAAGCATTAAAAGGAAATAGTATGAATATAAAAAGCTCATAGCCTATTATAAGTTAGAGCTTATAAAGTTAAGATGTGATGCTCTTTGCAGATGGTAACAATAATACTGGAAATTATTCCCATAAGAGCCATACCCTCAATAAGGAAACTTAGAAAAGATTAATTAAAGAAATGTAATTTCACCAAGATGAGACATCATCCCAACATCACTCCAATGAAATTCGAATTATAGTGTTGAGTTATGCGGTCATTCCCCACATGTTAAACAAATTTTGCTACTACAAAAGAGAGCTATTCGCACTTTTGCTAATATACTACCTCATGATTCCTGCAAACCTTTTTTTATTAGGTATGGAATCATGACTGTATTTAGTTTAAACATCTTTAAGGCTCTGATTCATGTGAAAGTTAATCTAGAAACTTACCAATTAAGATCTAACATCCATAACTACTCCACATCTCTACTCATTAGTTTTTGTCCTATTACATTATTAGGTAATCTACCAGTTAAGGTAGGTTTTTGGATGGACGTAATTACTAATTAAATAATTTGTGGACCCAAGCAAAACACAACATCCTACTCTACATCAGGTCCCTCTTCAGCTCTGAGTACTTTCTTCCTCCCTTCATCCCATCCAACACCCCTAACCTGTTCCTTCCCTTTCCTCGTTTGCCTAACATTCTCCCCTCAATTACAGTCTTCAACATCCCGCTGCCGGTCAATACCCCCTTCAGCCACTTTTCCTGCCTCCATAGGATTGCTCCTAACAAACCCCTCTCTTCGCTCACCATACCAAGTACTTCCTCGTTTGTTTTCTTCTCTGTCCATTTCACCTTCTCCATTCTTCTCCACACCCACATTTCAAAAGCCTCCAGTCTACGTCTATCCTCCTGTTTCAATGACCACGTATCCTTGCCGTACATAGCTACGCTCCATACCAAAGTTTTTACAAGTCTTTTCTTAACATCCTTACTCAACGTCCCCGTCATCAACTCCCTCCTCTTTTTAAAAGCCTCTTTGCCCAGCGCAATTCTTCTCCTTAAGTCCTTACTACTTTGACCGTGTTGGTCCAATACACTACCGAGATACGTAAACTGTTCTACCTGCTCTAGTTTTTGTCCTCCTATTTTAATGTTAAGCTTAGCCTTTTTCTTTCTAGAAAATCGCATAATCTTTGTTTTATTAATATTGATTCTCATCCCATACCTGTCGCACTGAATTTCCAATTCACTAAGCAATGCTTGCAGCCCCTTGGCTGACTGACAAACTAAAGCTTGGTCATCAGCAAACCTAACTGATTTTACGAATTCCCCGCCAACTTTCATTCCCACCTCGAGTTCTTCCCATGCCTCTTTAATCATTTCCTCTGCATACAGGTTGAACAGTAACGGTGATAATGGGCAACCCTGCCTTACACCTCTTCCTAACACTGCCCAACCTGACTCCCCATTCCCCACTCATACCTGAGTAGTCTGAGACATGTACAGGTTGCGGATTAGCCTCCTTTCCCTCCAATCTATTCCTATTTTCTGCAGAATACTCATTATTACCTATTACATAGTACATCTTAAGCCAACCAATCTTAATCAAAATATTATTCAAGTCAAAAGGTTTTGACTAACAACAATGACAAGTGTCACACTTTCATAATAATCCATGAAAGCACTACACTATCCAAATTATTTTCATTACATAATACACGTTTTGTAGATGTTCTAATAATTAATTCAAGTATTCAATCAATAAAAATTTTAATTAAATAATATATTTTTCTTACATATTTATTCCTAAAACATATACAAGCCATAGGCTTCAATGTTTTAGTTTTAAGTTTATGGTAGCAACCATGGCTTAAGTCAGAAGTAATAAAATAATCACTGTCAACAAACTTACAGAATATGGAACATATACACAGTTCACTAGGATAAATTCTAAGGGTAAATCTTTGAATAATTAATTAGGAACATAATTGAAATGGAAATAATTTTGCAACAAACATATATGTACATTTTAAAGTTAATGAGGGGATAACCATTTGCTTTGACCAGTATTCCAGCCAAGATCCATTGGTTTACAGCCAAATGTTTCAGGGAGTTGAGTTTTTAAGGCACACCCTGACACTGAATTTTTCCACTGATATTATTTCTCCAATTTGTGATTACATCAAAAGAAGACTCCACTAAACTCACTGCTGTATCATTTCCCACTGTTTCTTTGAACATTCATAAGGATTAAAAAGAGAGTGATTTTGAAGCTGAATGTAAATAAATATATGGTCAGTTTAGAACTTCATTGATTGTCTCCATTGTTTCCCTGGGGAACATGATGATAAACAATTTACAATTTCAAATGACACTAACTTTACCTTGGGGGGCTATAATTTGTGTTACTTCAACAATGGGTTAAACAATGAATCCTTGGACCCGGTCCTGGGTCCGTAGTTCCCCTTCCTTGCCATGACATATTCTGTGGATTTATTCTATTGTGAAAGCAAATAGAGTAACTTTGTCTAATTTTAAGTTTTAAATATGATCTATTATAAAAGACTTCAACCTCCCTCTTGACGGACCATACTTTTTTATTTGATTCAATGGATATACTTGATAAAAACAGTAGATATAATAGACATTACATCTGGAACATATGTATAAAAAGCTGCATAAAACAAATTAAAAATAATCTTTTAGATGAAAATGTGTACTGTGCATGTACAAAATGAATAAAAATATTGCCCAAATTCTTGAATGAGAAGTTTTCCCCATGAAGATTTACTTTTGTATCTTTATCTTACCTTCGAATTCATGTAATAATGAATTAATTATTCATTCAAATCATTAATTTGATAGATTCAAAAGAAAATATCAGTACTACAGGATAAAGAGTGAACTAAAAAATGTTAAAAAGTGTCACACAGGCCTTAAATATTTACAACTTGCAGATTTTTAATCTAGAATTTAATAAACTAAAAATATTAAGTTCTGAATAAGCTCCTAAATCCATAAATAACCTGATATTGTTATCTTAAAGTGATTATGTAAATTTACAATTCTAAATCATAATTTAAATAATTGTTAATTGAGTAAAAATGGACAATGTGTTTCTGTTTAAATGTTATTAATTCCTGAGATTTGTATTACAGGCTATTGTAAATGACTTGGAGTCCGCCGGGCAGTTATCTTCAAATGTCTGATGGTGATAAATATGTTGTACAAAGTAAAATGACGGAAATTCCCATTAACATTCTTAGTTAGCTGTGGAAGGATCCTTGAAGGTGCTGTTGACTCTGAAGACTTGGCTGCATAACAACTGGCTGGTTTGGTCCCTGTGTCTCCATCAAAGTGAGGAGAGCCAAGTCTGACCATCGAGCCTCTTGCTCTCGGAGGGTGGCAGCTGCAATTGATTCACCACCAGGACCCCCACTTCCTCCGTCTGCTTCCTAAAAAGTTATTGAGATCAATATAAAAATATAAAATTGAAACATGAGGTTTAACCTATTGTTATTACACATTTGAAAAATTGCAAGTGTCATTGCAGCTACCACTGAACATGATAAAGGAATTCCAAAGAAACTGCGGGAGATGCCGCAACAGTAACTTTTAACGGAGTCATCCGCTAATGTGCTTTTCAATGCAACAATTTCAGAGCAATGCACATTAGCGGATGACTCGGTTAAAAGTTACTGTTGCGGCATCTCCCGCAGTTTCTTTGGAATTTGTCAAAGGGAAAACACCATAAGTGTTTAAAGTTGGCTTTAACCTCGTGGACAGTGGCGCCTCGCGCACGACTACGAATGCATGTGACATTGTATGTACGGTATTTCGTCATAACATCTAGTTCCTTTAAAAGCCCCAAAATTTCAGAGTTTAAGAGGACGCCTCGGTAGCTTAAGTGGCTAAAGCACTCGACCGGATATTGAGGGATCTGGGTTCGAGTCCCAGTCAAGGCGAATGATTTTTACGCTCTGAAATTGTTGCAATGATAAAGGAACTTCATGGCATGAAGGTAATAAACAAATTCATAAAATTCACTAAGTGTCACCTTACAAACCTGGGATTCTGGAAAAAGGTCTACTTTTGTAATATTGTCCCATGTGACATACTTGGTGTAACCTTTATTCTCTAATTGTTTTGAGTTAGGTGTCAAAATAAATAATAACTATTGACTTTTTGAGATAAATTTAGTAATACAAGCAAATTGAATTCAAGCCTAAATATTGCAGTTTATATTTCTCTTTAATTTCAATTAACTAATAATTAACTGACATTACAATTTAAATCAATTAATTAATAATAAACTAACATGTACGTGCCAACTATCAACAACCATATATTATTATAATAACAGTTCACCATACCCTTACCTCTCCAGAAAAATGAGGGTGCCTTCTGGTATTTTTCATATTAATGAAATTAATTACATTTTTCTACAATTTACACCTTCATATTTTTTTGTACAAGAGCAGTGCCTAAGCAATAATTATTACCTAAATAAATTTGAGTCCGTAACATTAAGGTTTAAAATCACATGACAGTGCAAATAATTTAGTACTATCATGTATATTTTACTTACCTATTTTAAAATACTACAACACAGTCTACGCAAAAAATTAGATTGAACGAGTGGAAAAAAGTTTTTACACAGGTATGTTTTAAAAATAAGTTATACCCAAATAAATAAAATACTTAAGAACCAAAAAAGGACTAAATATAGCAAAAAAGCATCTTTAAAATGCTTTACAGCCTTAAATATGTACTTCAAAATACAACTAAGAACTCTAAAAGTTCAACAAGGTAAAACAATATCTTGCGTTTCCCCATACATATTTATTTCATTGTTGAGTAAGATCTTACACTTTAATATAACCAGGTCATGAAATAAACAAGCTTATATGCATATGGCAACAAAAAGTACTGTTTTAATCTATTAAAATCACTTGAGTTCCACAAAATAGAGCCAGAAAGTTTCTTTTTACTGAAGTAGGTAAGAAATACACTTTAAAGATACGAGAAGGAAGAAGATTATAAATAAGTTTAAAATAATGGATTACCAGTAGGTATGCATATGCCTCTCAAGTAAAAGTAATTACCGTACAAAAGTGTCTCTTAAGGGTCCTTCCTGATCCATATGCGACACTTTTTTTGCTATAAATTCAGCCTACATTTTATGAGTCAAGGGTATACATGTATAACTCTGACCTACAATACAAACGCCAATTTGCCAGAAAAAATGCTTACAATTTAGTATTTTTTCCTGCATCAGGCATAGCAAATTGTTGCCTCGAAAACAAATTTGGATAAAAATCACTGTTTTGAGCCAGTAGTAAACAATTAGCGTTAGTAAACCCTAAATATCATCATCATCATCTATGCCCTCTGTTATTATAAAAATAACTATCATGAGTAAATTTGTCAAATTTGACCAAATAGTAACTGCTCTGTTAAAACTGCAAATCTCATGTGACCTAGCATTTGATTTTGAAAGAAAAAGTATAATTTTCACCGCAATACATTAAGATAAGTCTGGTCTCACAATTCAGGGTTCATTTTTAAAACATAGATTTTTTAGATTCATCACGAGAGTATTCAGTTTCAGAAAAATGTAGTAAAAATGGACTTAGATCAACATTAGTGTTAAATATATTTTCATGTGCACCCATTCCAGGGTTGCCGATTGCTAAAAGACAAACTTCCATTTGCTCTGGTTGGTTTTTCTAGTTTACTTACCATTATGAGTGATTGGAAAATATGTTGACTGTATCAATGATCTCGGTTTATGATTTTATGTCGGCGCACTAAAATATTCCAGTTGTCAAACATAAAGTAAAGCGTAAGCTGGCAATCGTTACTCTTGCTGGATTTAGAAACTAATATTGTAATTTGGGATTCTAGAGAGTTCAGTATCTCTTTAGAACCAGGTGGTCTGTGGAACAAGCAAGCTTCTATATTTATTTCTTTGCCTAGTTTTAGAACATAAAACACATTCTATAGAATGCTATAGGAATGCATGCTGAACCAGCTTATGGTGAATTAAGCAATAAATAAACAAATTTAAAATATGATTTAGACTCTACCACGGTTAGACCCTGTGACCCTCAAAAACCTATTTTGATGACCCTATTCTCAATGAAATTTCTAGCTTATAATGGCTGAATACGCGACAAAAATATCCATAAAATTTTACTTCTGTTACAATGGACAAACCTCAGGATCTGGAAGTTCTGAGGGTGGCACTGATATATTTTCCACAGGAAGAACTTCTTCTCTCCAGCGATCATCGGCCACTTCCAAAAGATGACCGTCACCAAGGACCTGACTGTCCATTACTCACTGCAACTGCAAGTTCAATTAAACGATGGAGTGTTATGGTGGGCAACTATATCATAGCTAAAGGTACCAAAAGTGTAAGTGGCTAACAAAAAAGGCAGCTTAATGAGGTAACCATCGAACACAATCATGATGATTCACGAAGTACATATTTTGCTGTGATAAATTATGACACCAAGTTGACCCACGAATATATTTTGCCTCTACTTAAGAACGCGGGAATAATTTCACTTACAACACTTGGTGAAAATATATGTAATAATATGTAACATATGAATGAGCAGGAGCGTCACCAATTACATCGGGTGGATTTGATATTATCATCTGCCCTTCACACATAAACAGCCCAGATAAACTTAAAGAATGAACATATTTAATTTGCTTTCTGAAGTAATGCAAGGGTTATTTCATTCATATCGAAAATGTTCCCCAATAGTTTACTCTAGAATATAACATGGCATCGGCATGACATTTCCCTATGAGGACAGATATGCTTGATATGGGTAATATGCGACAATTTTCAATTGAGAAAATTACTATAATCCTCTAATAATACTCAAAATTGACCCGAAAACTTCAAACCTGAGGCGTATAAATCTTCAAGGAAAAATTAATAGAATAGCCAGGGACAACGCAACAGAAATAACAACCTTAACTTAGACAGGCACTGCAGAGACCTAATAAATAGTGGCGACTAAAATATTCGAAAAACACTACCAGCTTGACGCCACGGCGCATACCCCTCTTCATTTGTCATAAAATGAGATTGTCGCTTCAGACACTCCCAGGCAAATTTCGATCAAATAAAGTCGGAAACGTGATTTCTATTATCATCATTTCTATTGATAGACGTTGAAGGAAGTTTTTCAATGGACACACACTGTAATTATCATCTTCGCCTCAAAAGACAATGAATTCTAAAGTTTTGTAGGAAAGAAAATAGGCTAAGGATACTCCCCGCCCATGAACGAGGAAACTAAAAAACAAGACATTATTCATTTGGATTGTAACAAAATAAGTCTATAAAAATAAAGACAGTGTGAGGGGCGAACAGGATAACTTCCGCAGATTTGTATAGTTGCCCTGAAAGTCTAACAGAAATCCATCAATATATGAATTGATACCGAAGTTGCTTGCTTGTGCAAACAGTCCGCGACTGATTGAACAGAGAATTAACACACGGAACCAATTTTTTTAAATTCACGCCCCTTAAACATATGTTCAATACTTGGTTTTTAAGGCAGGAGAGTGACTTCGGATGTTTCATGTCATTACCACTAAATTCTGAATGGTTTCCAGAACAATATTTGAAATTTACTTCAGAAGGGTTTGGAAACGTATTTCAATGATTGCCCAGGAAGAATCTTCATAACATGAATATTCTCGACGACGCACCTCTGCTTTAATCTTCTTAGGCTTGCGATTGCAAATACAAATGAGATAAATTTTGAAAATGACTAGGTAGTTATCTTTTCACAGTAACTAGATTGTTATCTCTTTCATTAGTACCTAACAAATATTAATCTGTAATTGATACACATTGGACATACTGTTATTATAGCTTCAATTCACAACATATTTTGGCAATGAAGAAATTTCACCTCCGATTTTCCTCTTTAACTATAAATGTATGCGGTGAGCTTTTCAGTAATGGCAATTATACATTACCAAAAATTGCGGTAAATTACCACAATTACCATGTAGATGAACATTCGTCAGTTTTTCAATGCAACGTTAGACAAAAGTTACAAGAATGGTATACGCTCTGTATCTCCTATTGGGGTCTCGATCATTTTCAACCTATGATGCCTGTCTAGTAGAAACTGAATTAATGACAGCACGCTTGATAACGCAGAAACACGCAACGTTAATTACATTAATTAACTTTACAGAGGCCATTATATTTATTTAAAATCTGACTTTAAAGAGATTGACGAAAGAACCCATGGTATACGCAATGATGCGTATCATGAGTTGCTACAGAACTGACCTTTATTAACCTTAAACATCGCCGCTCCATTTGTAACAACTGGAACAAAAGATATACGAAAACTGTTCGACCCCTCGAACGAAGAATTGGGGCAGATATCAGCTGTCGTTCTAGTGCCCTCAAGATTGTGTGTGATTAATAATCAAGAGCATGGCAGGAATGATACGAACACTAGTGAACAAGGTGTCGTAATTTTTTCACCGTGGTCACCATGGAATATATTCTTTGAAAGTGTAAACCAATTAAGTCTGAATTAACGGATAATGACATATGTATACTTTTTTAATACAGGCACTTCCATCTTTTACGAGACTAGGTGCAACTCATTACGTAAGGTCTATCAGTACAAGTAAGTAATCTTACCCTGACCTAGCATTTTGCGCGAATTTAATTGGATTGTAATAGATTTTATTTTTTGTAGGTTTGAATTTGAAGGCACCGTTAGTACAGCGACCGGCTCCGTACTTCGAATCAACTGCAGTAGTGAATGGCGATTTTAAAACAATTAAACTTAGTGATTACAAAGGAAAATATCTTGTTATGCTGTTTTACCCTTTAGACTTGTAAGAGTACTTTTTGAGATTTTGTTCAGTGTGTGAATCCTGTGGATTTTTAATCAAAGCCTTGTTTTCCATGAATAGCACGTTTGTATGCCCAACCGAGCTAATATCATTTGATAACAAAGTGAAGGAACTTAAAGAACTGAACACGGAAGTTGTTGGAATTTCTACAGATTCTCATTTTTCCCACCTGGCATGGGTCAATATGCCAAGAAAGGTATGTTATTCGTACTGTAAGTTTTCTTAGATATTGCTGTAAACAAAAGTTATATCTTTTGATTATAAGTGGACGTTGCTAAAATACAACATTGATAAATTTCAGGAAGGAGGGTTAGGAGGTCTACAATATCCTTTGATAGCAGACTTCACTAAATCAATATCAAAAGATTATGACGTGCTTATTGAAAATGAAGGTGTAGCTTTGAGAGGATTATTCATCATTGATCCCATTGTGAGTATAATGAAATGTTAACAATTGAGCAGTCTGGTGTAAGATATTGTAGGTAAAACATCCGTGCGATTTGTTATAGGGCATCGTACGACAAGCAACAATCAATGACCTACCGGTTGGAAGAAGTGTTGACGAAGTCATTCGTCTCATCAAAGCATTCCAATTTGTTGAAAAGCATGGCGAAGGTAAGGAGGTTGATGATGAGCTGGTCTAGTAGCAATTTTGATAAGTTGACTCAGTGATCACAATTATAAAATACTGCCATAAAAAATAATTGTATTTCCAGTAATCAATTCTTTTTAAGCTTTTGTTTTGTGGTCAATTACTTAATGTAGAACTTTTTGCTGTCAAATAGTGTGCCCGGCCAATTGGACTCCAGATTCACCAACCATTAAGCCTGATCCAGTGAATTCGAAGAAATATTTTGAGAAGGTAAACTGAGAGGCTTCTGCTTGAGAGTAATTGGAAGGTCAATCAATGTTATTTGTTGTAATTGTTCGTATCGAATAAAACTTTTTGATTCCATGGTGAAGTTTGTTTATAGTGAAAGCATAATTTTATAACAGTAATCATAAGTTTCACATACAATGTGAAGCACATTGGAAAACAAAGTTATAATGTTGCAAGTCATCCTACACTCATTCATTTGGTGGTGAAATGAACTTCTCTCGAAAGTGTATACTAAAATTGTAATGATGAATTCATATTAATGTTAATATCTCATTTAAGAAGACCAAAATTAACATACATATGACCAATGTCTTGACAAATTTTCTTCTTCAACATAAAATGTTAATTTGTGAATTAAAACAACCACTGCACTGCAAAGGATACGTAGCTATTTATCGTATAGATCAGACTGGGGGAATAAAGCAACATACAAGGATCTTGATTAGCCTGTTTTCGTTATTGTAATTCATATCAGATCATGGCAGTACTTAATTGAAGAGAATGCCACCACAAGACCTTATCACAGCCAGTTCTTTCCTCATTGATATTCACTCTAACACATGTCAAAACAGATATACAGAAAGTGATCATTTTATAAACAAGTGCTTGGTTCATCCATTTTCAAAGTAAAAAGTCCGGCTCTAAAATATATCTTACTTGATCAGTTTTGAAGTAAAATAATTAAATAGTTTTCATTGACATCATATGTTACCATAAGAATTGAAATATATCAATTCCTTAGAAAGGAAAGAGCAGACAATTCTCCACAGGAATATAAATCTTTAACACCACTTCAAAATGCATTCCCTGCCCCCTTAGTAAATCTTACCTACTTTCTTTACAGCCAAACTAGACCAATGAAGATCAAAATAACTGTCAGGTAACTCTGCATATTATTTACACTATTCAACGGCTAAAAACGGGCATCTATTCATCAAGTGCGACCCCTCACACCTACGTTGCACTGTCTTTCAAACCAGAAATGGGTCTTTTTATTTCAGCCACAAATCTTTTTGAGGCCTAAGTAATGGGATGTCATATCTACACAATGAAAGGGTGAAAAGGAGTGATAAAGAAGTGTGGAAACTATCAGCAGCTCCCACTTTTAACCACGGAATTTTTCCTTCCAGAGGAAAAGTTTATTTATATAGGTAACTGCTTTCACAGTTTCTCCACCTGACTCCCAGACGTTGTATATCATGCCTACGGTTGTGCCAGCCAGCCAGCCACACCCGTAGGTCAGAGGAAAAGGAGACAGGTGCTAATTTTTTGGTGGCCTCTGGCCTTTCTTTATCACTCCTTGGGCAACCCTAACTTCTCCACAATAATATTCTCCTGAAAAGCTTTCAGCGATGGGACATAGGAGCTTCCATGAGGGCCACCTTGCCCTCACCAACCGAATTGAATGCTAGGGCTCCATAAAGACCACCTGGTCCACTTCCTCCGCTGCTAACACCTCCACTGACGATACTGCTACTACTGCTCCTTCCTGGCTGCTGCTCTATACTTTGCCGATCAGGTGATTTTTCCGTTTCCCATCTACTTCCACTACTGGATACAGCTTGCATGCTGGGATTAGGTGGCAATGACTGGTCCTCATGATGTCCAAATTTCCTTTTGCTTAGCGAATACTTAAAGAACTCATATGTGGTCCAACAGATGGCTGTCGATGGAACTTGATAAATTACTCGAGCCTTCAGTCCTTGGAAGTAACCACGGATGCCTCCAAGCCTGTACACCGTTCTTGCTGCCTGTTAAATTTCATAATAACAGCATTAATGATTGGTGAGATAATTAGTCAAAATTAAACGAATCAATATCATAAGATGGCAAAAGTTTTGGATTTTAATGATGAGGAAAATACAATAAGGCAGTAAGTTACCTTTGTTCTATTAAAATCGAATTTTGGTTTATATTGACTTTCAAGTTCAAACAATAACAAATTAATAGGGGTGCTGCAGCTGCAAATTCAAATGATTAAGATTCCTCTATGCTAGTGTTACAATTCCACAATTATATGCTTGAACCACAACCTATTGATTGGTTGCATGAAGAACGAAAAAATGTTTCACATTCGACTGAAAGCAAATTAATAAAAAATAGGAACAGTGATAAGGATTTAAACTATAAATAACAGCTAATTTTCCACTCTCTTATTGTTACCCATAGGAGATATTTGTCACTATGTCAAAAAATAATCCTTGAACTTGAGTTATTTAGCAAATCTTGGTTGAAAGTACACTTACCTGCTCTATGAATTATACAAAACAAGTACAGTACATCTAAATTAGACTAGGTATAAGAATACATACACACAACCACTCTCTAAATGAAAACTTAAGGAGTTTACACTCCACCTTAAAGCATACGTTCATAAAAGTTTTCACCAGCAGAATCTCATAAACTTAACATTATAACTCCATTAACTTATGCTTCTTATTTTACGATTTTTTTGCCCAGTTTTAGATGAGCTGAACAGCGCAACTAACTTTAATGACATCCATTTCAGTAACTGATTCCAAGTCCCAGTCCATGCATCAGGCAATTACACTGCAAACAATGAACTATCTATAAATTTATGGAAAACTTTCAGGACTGGTATTTAATTAGAATCCCAATATTCCTCATAGCATAAAATCATACTGCACACTGAACTAGATATTCACATTATCAGCTCCTCAGCAAAATACATTACCTAATGACCTTCCATCTAAAATATTAGCAAAGGAGTTCAATCTGCCAAAAAGGCTTTTTACAGAGGTAATTCATACATCGAAGAGCTGATTATGAACAATGCAATGTAAGAAATTCAATAAGCCAAAAATCAAGTACCTGACTTTATCTTGAAACTTGTCAACAATTTCAAAACAAGACAGAAAATTGAAATATGAGGCTCATACAGCTCAAAAGAATGACAGAAAACAAAGAAAGTCCTTATGTGTACGGGAAAAATCAAAGAACTTTGCTTCACGGAGAGCAGCTCTCTTTTCGTAATTCAATGTTACATGGAAGATTTTTCTATTTGCTCCAGGGACCAAGGGTGAAAAAACAAACTTGCATGACAGGAGTTTCTGAAAAGAGGGATACCTGGAATTTTAAATAGGTATCTCATCATTTTCCACCTGCAGCAGTGCTTTTTATCAAGCAAGATAATTTATGGCAGGCAAATGCACCTTCAATTTTTGGTGAAGTAAGATGGCCAGTTGAGATTTATGCATAAAATGGACAACATTTAGTATTTAATAAAACCAATGACATTGAAATACATGTAGGAGTCTCATCACAATGTTTAAATCAAGAAGTCAGTTAAACTTCTTTCGAAATGTTTTCATTATTCAAAGAGCAAAATTTGTTTTCCACTATTTATTTGTTTTCTTTGGGAACAATCAGTGCCCTTTTGAGCAGGGAGGAGTAGTATGAATAAAATGAAGAGAACTTGCTGGGTCCATGAATTTTACTACGTCATTTGATAGAGAAGAACAGACAAGTTAATGAAAAGACAGCACAAGATTTAAGGAGCTTCAATTGTTAGGTGACATATTCAAAACTTCACATAACTTAGACTGCACAATTAAGGATATTGGGAGGAAAATCCAAATGGTAGGGAGATAAGAAAGAATGGACGGTCCATTACAGCCTGTGCCCTCTCAAAAATGCAGAGAAAAAAATGTTTCAAGAGGCATGGGAAGAAAGAATTCACAGAAGGAGAAATGAAACCAGGCTAAGAGCTCATTATTGAGTCAGATTCCTGCAATAGATGATCCTCCAGTTTTGATTAGCCCATGAGCCAAAGGATTTCAGTCACTGATGTTAACATTGTAGAATCAGTGTTAAGAGGTATCTATGGGATTAATAAATAGTTATCATAATAAATCTTAGAAAAATGTAAGTACTGGGTTAGCTAAGAGATATGAAGTCATAAAAGTTAAACTTCCAACTGGAAGGACATAAATTAAGGCAGTTACAATTATTAAATCACTTGGATATATTTGATTTTAAATGGTCCCCAAGTTTTACAGGTTTTCCACACTTTTATCTTGTTTTTAAAAACCTTTCCTTAAAATTTGACTTTAAAACACCTTGGATGCATAGCATCCACATTATATAGACTGACATAGTTTAGAGCATAAGGCTTGATTTCATGTAAACAACATTCATAAAGAAGGATTTCAAATATTGCACTTTTTCAATAAATTGGAAACTTTACCACAATGCTTGTTCAATCGTTATGTAAAAGATGGATCTTGTGTATGCATGATGAAGGAAGGTCTTGTACCTGATGATGGCTCAGGGAACAAATTGTACATCATAATAAATCATCTTAGTCAAAAGTGCAATATTTTTATTCTTCACTTACCTACATCTACACACTTATCCAGCATTATTATCATCATTGGTATTCTCCTGTTTAAGGTAGGTTTTGAATGGACATAGATTGAACATTGATACAGTTGCCCGATGTCCAAAGAATTCTTTGAAAATCAAAATGCTACTGAGACAAAACTCACTGAAGTTATTTGGGGAACATACTATACTTTCTTCATCTGTCTGTGACCACAGATGAAACTTGGAACCACTACTATACCCCAGAGTCAAAGCAGTGGAAACATGTTGATTCACCACTGCCAAAGAAAGCAAAGGCAAAACAGTTGGCCAGAAAGCTGATAATTTCAGCTTTCTGGGATGAGAAAGTGATTCCGCTGATAAATTATCTCCCCACAGGTCAAATATAACTGGACAATACTATGCTTAACTCCCAGCCCAACTGCGCAAAAGATACAAGATACAAGGCCAGGTTTAGCATGGAAGAAAGTTATCTTTCATCAAGACAATGCACACCACACACTAGGGTTGTTGCCACATCAAAAATATGTACATGAACTATGACACGAATTATGACCACACCCGCCTGATTTGGCTCCATCAGATTTCCATCCCTTCCCCAAGCTCACAAATTTCCTCAGTGTATGGAGATTCTCTTCAAACAAAGAACTACCAGCTGAATTAGACCGGTATTTTGATTACTCTTTTGATTGACTCATATTCAATTAACACAAGGGTATCCTAGTAACTGCAGTTTTTGATGTTGAAGTCCCCCCATAATGATTCAAAATGCTTAAAATGATATGTGTTGAAAAGTCACAGTATGTTGTGCTATGATACTTGAAGACAATAAATGCAGAAATTTCAGTGCAAAAGCCTTAACTGGAACTATAACCTGGACTGCTTCATTTCTGGCAGAGTTCTTTAACCAATTAAGCTACTGAGGCATCCTCTCACGGTGTGAGTTCCTAGGGGCTTTTAAGGAACAAGATGTTAAGACTTATTAATATACAATCAATGTCACAAGTAGTCATATGTATTTGTATTGGGACACATTGTAAGAAAATGCCTCGGTTGCTTAATTGGTTCAAGTATTCAGCTGGAAAAACGAGGAGATCCCGGTTAGACCCTGAATCAAGGCGAATGATTTTTACAGTGTGAAATTTTTAGATTTCAGTGCACATTAGCAGATGAATCCATTAATTAACTGCCACGGCAGACTCTGCAGTTTTTTGATCTATTGTAAGCCAAACCGATTTCTCTCCTTTTTGCTCCTCTGAAAATCATTCCTACAATAGCTTTGTTGTGACAAGTGAATTTGTCCCAAATATCGTTTTTTTTCACATCTTTTAAATGGAGCATATTACAGGTTGCAAAATTTACCTCACCTGAAACATGAAAAAATACAGTGGAAGGGTTTCTGAATGTCCCAATAAACTAAGTATATCTGATTTTATGGTTCTTATAGGAACACCAATGCTAGACACTACTTTTGTACGGATTACCCTGGGCACTTGCATTACAATAAAGCATTATTCTTCACCTTTTTTGAACGAGGATAAGTGATATAGAGGAAGGAAGAATGGTTTGAAAGGGTGCAGAAAGTATGTGATGATGAATATGAGATCGTCAGTATAGGACCCACTAGCCCATATTTGCACCATAATATTTTTAAAGTATGAATTCATTTGAAGAAAATTGAGACCGGAGGCTTAATTTACTACATCTTTCCATTCCATCCCCTTTTCCGCCATTCCAGTTTTTTGCCCTTCCTGAATTGGAAAATCTATTAATACCATATTCCTTTTCCTATTTTTCGTCCTACTCCATAGTTTCGGACAAAATTTGCAGTTTTCCAAGGTTTTTGTTTAAGACTATGATCATATATGCATAGCTAATTAGCAGCACATAGCAACTTTCAGAGTATTAACTAGAACACTTCCCAATGTCATGCCAAACAACAAATGAGTTGAAAGTTACCAAGAAGAATAATTGGAACTGTGTAGGTGATCTTGGGATTCAGTGGGATTAAAAGATATGGGGTTGGAATCTCTAGCCTTTTGTACATTTACTTATATCTGCAAGAGGGCTGCATACAATGCACACTTCATACATGGTATTCATTGCAAATTGTTTGAACCACCCTAAGATGAAAACAATCAGAGCCTAAAACACACAATTGAAAATAAAATCGCATTTCTTCTTCCAGATCTCACTTCTATAAAGTTTCAGCAAAATTAAAAACTAAGTTTATAACTTTTTTGTAACAGAATTCTGCAAGGTGAAGGTTTGTACCACAAAGTTTATGGTGCTGTGCGGCAATTTCCATTGAGTGGTCCACTAATTGGAAAATCTCTCTCTTTAATTTCACATTTCCAGTATTGGCCAGGCAGTTTATAACAGAAGCCTTCACATTTTAAGGAAGAGTTAATTTGAAAGGCAACTGGTTTTGGCATATTATTGTCAAAAGCATGATAACTTAAATTAACCTGATAAGGAGTACCTATTTTCCAAACAGGTTTTTATGTTATGCTGACTTTTATTATCTGAATAACCTGCTTTTCAAAACCAGCTATAAAGGAATATTAGATTCTTAAATACGTCCTCATCTCTTGAAACTTTTGGCAAGCTTACAATTCAAGTACATACATATGTAGTTTAAAATTCAGTCAATATTTCCATTTTTGACAGTCATACACAAAAAAGGGTGACCACTCTAACCTGATCATATATTAATTTTCAGGTTACTTTATTTTCTTTCAGGCACTAATTTTCTTCTTCGTTCATTATAACTCCAGAACAATAATGGCCCTTAAAAATATATGATACTTTTAAATTTAATGACTTTTAATAATGCATTTTAATATTTAGAAATGGTGCAGAATGTTAAATGTGTTACTCTTTCATTTTTTTTAAACTATTTCTTTCAGGATGGATAGAGAGAGACAGTTCTTTGATAGATAGATTGATAGATCTTCAACACAATTCTTTTATTTCGGATACTGCGATATTACATGACATCATGACTCCCTCTCAATGCTACCTGAGATACCTTCCTTATGCAATGCAGTGAAAACTGATGATTTTCACATGTGGAAAAGTCCCTTGTAAAATCAAAAGTTACTCTGAGGCTTCTCAGGATGGCCATTTATGATGGCCCCCAAGCCTCAGCATGACTATATCTTCATTTCACTCATTCTACAAAGTGGATTTCTACGTTCAGTCAAAATATTCTTTTGAGCATCCCTCTGCACCAAAAACAAACAAAATACATTGCAATTAAAGCTTTCCCAACATAGTCACAGATACAAGGAGTATTGCAAATACTGGAGAGTGTGTCAAGTGCAATGCAGCTGCTGTTTGCACCATGATGAGAGGCATGTTAATTTGCATTTATTTAAAATATGAAGTCTTAATAATAAATATCCAGTTTTGATTTCCTGTGAGCAGCGATTCATTGTGTAACCATTATGAAATAACTTGGGCCCCACTATACTCAATTCAAACTTCGCATCTTGGTGGCAGTTAAAGCTTTTTGAAGTCTAAACACAATGCTCATTAACACCAAATTATACACTTTGAAAAACAACTAGCTTCACACTGACCATTACTTTTACCAGAAAGCTGCAGAATCTTACTTCTTTCGAGATTTAATTGAGGAAGACCATCAACTTTATCACCATTAACATTCGAATTAATTACTTTGGTTAACTGGGAAACATTTCCTTCCCAGACCCAATGTGGAGACTTTCTTGCTCAGTGCCAGATGACCTCAACCCACTAGATGTACTCTGAGCAAGTCTAAATATATTTCTACCTTAGGTATATTTCCCATACTTAAAAATGGGCAGTTAAAGCAAGAGGTGCACTGCAGACTCAATAAATCCTTCAGGTGTAAGGGGAAAACTCATTACCCTACCTCACAACAACTTAACTGATACTAAATATTTTAGTTTAACCAGCCCTTTTTTGATCCAATTATACTTACTCTTAATAATCTGGTGGCATTAGTGTTTAATATAAATGTTTCATAATCTAGTATATCATTTATGAAAATTGAACAATCCCCTAATTCATATTTTCCAAGATAAATATTTAATATATATGCCTAATATGGCCTAAGTATCAAGAAAAAGGTTACATCTGTTATTTACTTTTACATTAAATTTATTTACGACTCAATCGATGAAGTAAAGCTTAAGGGCAGGCAATGTACTCTTCTGATGCATTTTCTTAAAAAACGATTGGAAATAGGAGTGAGCACTTTACATACTCCAGGTTACTTTATTCCATCCCGGACATCATTTGTGTCACGTTTTCTATTTATTTTACTACAAAATGGGAGTTGTCTGTATTGATTAACATTTTATTCAATCCTCACTTTGGATAACATTCCTTAAATTGTAATGCAAGAATAGCCTATCACTTTAGGAACTGACTACTTCTCTGATTCACTGTTGTTTGCACAGGGGATCAATTTTTTCACGCGAATTGGAATTAAAAGATGGTCTAGTCACATTTCCTTATGACATGCTGGATGTTACCGTAAAAAAATCGATAGTAAGCTAACTATTGATATTCTCGGCGGTCACCGAGAAAAACGTGCAGAAATGGGCAAACTCTCGTATCCAAGATTAACAGCAAAGGTGTGGACGATAGAAATGAGTCGTGCAAGAAAGAAGGGTAACACTGTATCCACAAAAACGAAATTGACTTAAAAAGACAATGAAAAAGTGATTATGTGAGTTGACGACGTTATAAATATTATTGCCGCTCGCATAAAGATGCCGCGTTAACGAGCTTCTTACACCAGGCGCGTATTTTCTACAGTCAAAAAAGAAGCAGTATAGAAATTATTAATTAAACAAAAATTATTGTCGGGCGCTAACTGCTCGACATCCAATCGGCGGCTTATCCACTGGTTCCAGCAAAAGGCATGAAACATTGAAAGCCAGCCAGCAAAGCATTATAGAAATGAACCATGAACCAAAAATTTTCTCGGCCAGGAAAGTTTTTCTACTCCACACACATTACGCTACGATAAGTTGTCTAAACCACTGCTTCATATCAGTCAGGCGTATGCGGTGTCAACCGAGTTTGCGCTCTCTTATTTCCGTTCCGAGCGATTGTAAAATGGCCATATTTACCATTAAAAATAATTGTGAAAGCATTGATTGAAAGTTCATTAAATGAAAACCATGTAGTATGTGAAGGCGTAGATGAGGCTATCTGCGCCAAATGTCTGAGGGTAGGGGAGGTAGATGACCTTGAATTGTTGACTCAATGGAAGGAGAGGGGGTCCTGGTGGAGTGGATCCATTTCATAGCAGGCCATACGTAATGCCGGAGGACCAACTCGCTATTGCCGTGTTCTCTGATTGGGTATTCGGTTTCGAGGAGGAAGCAGACCCTTTCGTACAGTGCTAACACACATTATTAAAGAGGTCACTGCATTTCAGTCATCTCGGCCACGTCAAATTTTGATCGGGGTTTTGTTTTTTCCTAGTTCAGCATATTAACATTCAATTAAATGCCTATCCAAAACTTCTCCCACACGTATATGCTCGCTCATCTTAATATTTCGTTGAAATGTGGGCATATGCAATTCGAGAAACATTCCCTAATCCTTAAAAATAAAAGAATTTTCAACGGTCGTTTTGGGGAAAAAATCGATTCGTTCGTGATATATTTTGTATGCTAGACCTCAGGAAAGACTTAATCTATCTATTTTTTATTTCACCTGGTTTTAAAATGTTTATACAAAGACCAAACTGTATGCCTAACATGCATATTATCTATTTTTCTAAGAATGTGCTTCCTTAAAAAGATCCGTCAAATATGGTCTCTTCATCACTAGAAAAGGTATCTTTTTTGTAGCATACAAGTACTGCGGTTAGCAAAACTGTTGCAAAAACCAGAGCTTTCTTACTGCCACCCTTGTAGTGGTGTGAACTAACTTCCAATTCTAGGGTATTAAGGATACAGACAGAATTGATAGGCAGCAATGGGCATATGAATACATTTTCTGAGTACGATATGATGTCTACAGCAGTCTACTTCTACATTTCAATGCGTAAATAACAGGAATTCTGTTTATTCCAGCATATCTTCCATCTGGACCGGGCACTTAACTTGTTTTGGAAAGTCGATCCTGATGTGCCTTTCCTTTATGTGATATATACCGCTAACTGGGTATTTGGAAGGCTTCACTTGGTGTTTATAGTATGTTTATACCACTTTGCCTCACAGGCAGTTTACAATGAAGAGTTAGGTTTCAGATGATGCCTGAAGAATTTCAATGGCTCATCCTAGGAAGCACTAAAAGAATGAAGATCTAATATAAAATTAAAAAGTGAAATGAATCAAAATGGCACACAAATTGATACTGAGCAAGGGTGATGGTAAGCTATCAAGATAGGCCCATCTGGAAGGAGACTAGCTTGTCGAGACATGCTTTCAATGGTAAAAACCTGTCTGGGGTAGTTTACTAGACTTAGGTTTCAAGATTGATATGCTGGTAAATATGGGTCAAAACTGACCAGTAGTGTCATTATCAAAAAACCAATGGCAGAGTGTACATGGTGTGGGTACTGGTAATCTTGCACTCACTATTTTCAAAACCCATTAAACCCTTGGATGCCTGAAGCCAAGACAGGCAATGGTGCAGGCTACTGGCACCTTGATTTTCAGGAGAGTTGATGAATGAAATGACTTCACAACAAATGTATGAAATTAAGCCTGAGGGTTATAATGCTGTTGAAATTGGTGGGAAAGGTTCGGCACAGTGGTTAGGAATTGACAATTATCATGGAAGGACTAACTTTGTAGTTCCACACGAAAACGATTTATTCACACGACCCGGGTTTCGAAGTAAAACTTCATCATCAGGTTTACTTCAGGGTTTTACTTCGAAACCCGGGTCGTGTGAATAAATCGTTTTCGTGTGGAACTACAAAGTTAGTCCTTTCATTTATTTATAATGAATCGGTTCCATAAAGTTACGCCAGAAACCATTAATTAAATTATCATGGAAGTTTCATGGTGGAAACCTGATTCGGAATGACACTGTTAGACACAGGCAAGTCAATATGAATTAAATTTCCCCTAGATTTCCTTGGGTATTTATGAAAAAGTTAGTATTTGGAAGAGAAGTATCATAACTTGCTATCATTTAAAAAGTTATCATAACTTATCATTCACCAGCAGATGACAGGACTTAACGGATGAGTTCTGAGAAAATAGAGAAAAATTTGCGTGCGACTATGGTGAAAGAATAATTGTACCAAGTTATAGGAGTGATGAATTGGGTTGGAGTTTGAAAGGATGCTTCTAAAATGGTGGCAGGGCCATTTGGTTACATCTAAGTGAATGATATTGGAAAAAAAACTTGCTGAGAATGTGTGAGGAAAAAGGATTGTATGTACTTTGCATAGATGGTTTGTAAGTTCCAAATGCACATCTGGTGAAGGCAGTTAGGAGGAAGAAACAAGGCAAAACACAATCAGGAATGCAGGAAGATAGATTGTCCTTGATTCAGGCAGAATGGTAAAAATATATACTTGAACATTGAAAACACAAGGGTGAGTGATGCTTGGGAGAGTTTTAAGGAAACAATTGTGGACTGGACTAAAACTATGAGTGGAAATGGCATGGCCCAAAGAATGAGACATACGAGGATGATGGTAGCTAAAAGCTAGGATGTTCAGAATATAGCATACATTTTTTTCAAAGAGGGAAGGATGCAAAAAATGTCCAAATAAAATAAATGTCCAAAAGAAAGTAAGGAAACGATGCGATCTGATCAAGAAAAAAATGCAGATTTTGAAATTAAAATGTGTTAAACAAGGTTAAAAAGAGCAAAACTAAGAGAAATCAAAGGTATTGTCAGTAAGATTGGAGAAAAGATGATTAGTTAGACAACATTGGTAGTATTTTGAGATACATTTAAAGGAAGTGTTTTGAAGAAAGGAAAAATCTGCTGACAGATGTGTTATACTCAGCCAAACTTAGATGAGGAGGCTAGTTGCCTATTACTTGTCAGGGGAAATTTTGCATAGATCCACCAACTTTATCTGTACTGATTGATGCGAAGAAAATAAATTTGCACCTTTACCCAAAGAAGGTGAGAAAGATGAAATATAGGATTATTAAGCATTTAGCCTTTTGACAAAACAGAAAATTTTGTTGGTAACATGTTAATTAAAATGGCAGGGAAGAGTTCCAATGGACAATATCTGGAACAGGAAATTTGGTTTATGCCTGGTAGGGGATGGCCACATGACCTGTTTGTTCTTCACAAGTATCTGAGAAAAGCATGGATGCATAGAAGAGTGTTTATTCAATGAAAGTAATATGGCATTAGTAAGAATGAATGGAACTTTAGTGAAAGATTAGAAATAATTCATGGCAAGAAACATTAATTCAGTATGTCAACAGAGATGTGCAATGAGTTACTGGAAGTGTGAGACATGGATGCATGTATTAAGGTGGTGTATTGCTAAGAGAATATATGAATGTACTGATGTTTCTAAATTCTAATGAGGCTGAGAGCCAACCCAACAGCAGAGGGTGACTTGGATAGCTTTATGAGGCAACAGAAGAATTAAAATTGAAGGTAAAAGGGTCTCTAACTGAAGTATTAGTTGGATACGGAATAGAGAAGAATGGCAAGTATAAACAGCAAAGTAATGTAACAAGTGAAGCCTTCTGCATCTTTGGCAGAATGCTGACGAAAGGCATGCAAACCAGAAGAAATGTTGCCCTTAATATGAATATCCCTCTAAACAAAGCCCTAGTCTCTTTCTTGTCTGAAATAATGACAGAAAACAATGTTCTACATTTGTGCTATGAAACTGCAACAAAAATATTAGCTCCAGCAGTAATCACAGGCAGACAATTACTTTATCTCAATTTTCTTACAATTTCTTAGAACATAAGCCATTAATACTCATTTTATTCACTCTCTAGATTAAAAATTGTAAATACAATTGCAGATCATTAAATTAATTTTATTTAAAAGCCAAACAAGGCAGCAATATTTTCATTTTGTGATAATTTTTACCACAAAATACTCGAAAAACTTCTTTAAAATGATGCGACATGGGTGAAAGATGTATGCAAAGACTGGACAGGCTGGAGGAAATTTTTAAAAGGGAGTAATATTTTTCTGAAATAACAACAAATGAGGCCTTTTTACTTTTCCAGCCCTGAAGGGAAATGAGCATGTACGTATGCCAATCATGGTAATCTATAATTAATGTAGCAGCTTACAATGTTTTCAGAAGTTATAGAATTTCTACTTTCTCCAAATGGTTTTAATTATCATTCATATATCTGAACTATAACAATCACTTCTACGACAATCTATTACAGGACAACACAGAATCTGATTGAAAAATAATCAACAATAGAAATCAGACATTATTTAAAATGAATGTGCTAATCAATACATGATGTCAAACTGAAAATGGCCTTGGTTGTCAGTCACATCATCTACTACAGTTTAAGTAAACCAACAACTTTTAGGCAGATATAGGGATTTTCATCTGTTCTTCTTTATTATTCTGAAGTATGCATTTCCTCAAGGGTTTGAGCATCAAGTTACAAGTGAAACAACAATATACCTCATTCTGTTCATACTAAATCATATCTTGTACTAAAAAAACTGTTCAAAAATGCATTCTCAACAATTATCCTCAAGCAGCATTTAAAAAATGCATGAAAAATAATATGATGATTACACAGATGGCTCCTGTATTTAGTCAAACATCCATAACTATAATACTTGGATACGATATTTGGTTAGGACATAGTAACCCAGGTTCAATTCCAAGGGATGTCTCTGGGAACCCTGAGTTTCAAACAATGTATGTAATCATTTGGGAGCCACAGGTAGCTCAAGGAATGTAAATGCATTCTTACTATTGAGGCTGGGTGAATTATGGCGATTATTTTTAATAAATAAATATAAATAATCACCATTAGATCAAATTCATCTGGATTCATATTTATCATAGCTTAGACACTCCTAAATTAAGGGATAAATATCCTCCTCTGAGAAAAATCATGAGCTATCACAATCACCTTAGTTGAAATGAAGTATAATGATTGTTAAACACACTTTGGTTATGCCGTTTTCCAGGATTTAATAAAATACCAAATCAGGTGGATTTTTTATGAAATTTGCTAAAAAATTTTTTGTGTAAAATGATAATTTATAAGTCCCTATTTTCTATTTTATTCTTATTTTTCCTTCTGCTAGCCATCATCAGTTAGGTTATTGTAAGTGCACTGCAAATATTTTACTCATAATTCCTTTCTAAAATCAGCTGAGAATAAATAATTTAGCCCATACAAATTAATTTTACTTACCAAGTCTTAACTCCCAAAATGAGTTCTCCTCACATTAATAATATTCTCCCCCTTACGTGTAGAATTACAAAATGAATTCATACTAACACTTGTCAAAATCCAACAGCTTTCCTTTTTATAGATCAAATTACTATTTGTGTTATTATATACATAATCTCCACTCCACACACTTAATTCACAATTATACACCCATTTAAAGCTAAGCAAACTACTTTTTTATGAGAACTGATGACTATATTAACTTCAATTTATGCATAGATAAATTAGCCTAGAAATATGATACATGTCACTACAAAATGTTTTCTTGCATATTCCTAATGTAATTCAATAATCAAATTTAAATGCATGTTTAGTGGTGCCAACAAATAAATAAACTGTCGCTTCCTGCATGTCATTAACAATAAAATTCAATTGAAATCTTTCTTTCTCATTTAAAATCTCAACTATCCCCCATTATTTATATTTTGGCATATTTTTCTAAAGCTCATGGTAAAATCAAGTGAAATAGTAATTTAAAAACAATATGTACCACACTGCAACAAAATGAAATTCCATTATACTATAATAACAGAAAACAAGCCTAATAATGTATAGATATATTAATATTAATGCATAGCTACATTAATACTTCTATGAGAGAAATGGAATCTTCTCTTGCAGTAACTAGTGCCAGTAAGGACAATATCTTCGTAGTAAACACTCATAATGCCCACAGTAACAATATTTTACCCTAATATGAAAATTGCATGCAACAGATTTGTAACTATTGATCTTTGATCAAGTGTTGATGTTAATTACACACAGCAAAGTTGGCAACAACAAAGTCCTTCTCCCTTTACAATATGAAAGTAAACTAGTCACAGTCAAAGTTGACCAACTGCACTAATACATCTATTACAAACTTCACATTTAAATGTTCAAAAATCTTACCACTGAACTCAACAAAAACCTTTATTTGACACACTACTCATATTAAGATAAAAAAGTGAGCATCAAATACCTGCATTAGACCTGTTACTCGGTCTTGTTGAGCTGTTGTAAGTGCCCTTTCTTCTTGGGTGTTGAGCAATGTTTTACAAACATCTAATGGTGTGGTCAAAGCTGCAGCTGTTGCCCCTGCAACTGCACCTGAGCTAACATGTGCCAGTGGTGAATATGTGCGCGATTCATTCGTTAAACCCTGCATGAATTCATAGGTCATAAAGTGAACTGACTGAAATGGCACATTCATTGTAAGCTGGGTTGTATATGATCGGTAAAAAGCTTTCATTCCTTCCTTTTGGTATATTCGGGTAGCACATTCTATACAAGATTTATAAGGACTTCCATACATTTGTAACCTCTGTTTCACCACTGAAATTCAACAGAAAACACAATACACTAATTAATATAATAAAAAAATGACATTTAGCCTACAATTTTAATTTCTAAAATAATTATTATATAGTTTAAGACAAGTTGTTATTAAAACTACCTTCAGCTGGATTCATAATTGCATCATGAAGAAGAGTTGAAACACAGCCAGATAAACCTGGGTGGAAACGAAGGATAGTTACAATCATAAATATACATTATCCATGGGGAAATCGTACCAAAGTTATACACCAATTGAAGTTAACATTTCTTATTATTTTTAGCAAATGAGTGAACTATTGCATGTGTTCTTTGAATATAACTCTCGCAGTTGGATAATAGTACGTTGTTAACGAGTCATTTTGCAACAAATAACTGGCACATTAGATAACAAGGCAACAATTATACCGATACAATATCTAGTTGTCATCAAGAGTTGACTTACTTCTCCAAAACACACAAACATCCAGTATCTTTTTAATCTCAATAAGGGCAAACGCATATTTAATGCAAAACACAATTCCATTAATGCATTCTTTTTAACGCATTATAACGGTTTAATTTGTACAAAAAATGAGCATGGTGCAAAGCTCATTAACAGATACATGCACACAACCGTAACTACATATATTTATAAAATAAGGCCGTACCGTAAGCTAGTTGGGCATGTAAAGACATCCGAGTGGTGAAAAATTCCTTTAAATATTCATATGTAGAGAAGTATAGAGCATGGGCAGGTCCAGCACCAGAAACAACAGCACACATTCCACGACATGGACGTAGTAATCCCTCCTGTGTAACCATACGATATAGAGCTTCGCCAACTCCTCTGTATGTTGCATTTGGTGATGGAGATAAACTCTGCATTCGGGTCTATGATAAATTTTGAACACATATGAACTATATTTCAGATTAAAACGATGTTAAACATAATTCAGTACACAGAACGTGCAGATGATATCTAAGTGTTTGTTTATATTCGAAATTAGCGAAACAACCAACAACATACAAATGCATATACTTCTTTATTACTACTACTAAACGTTTTCAATGAGAATATACAGAAATTAAAATCTGAGGCTGACATACAAGATCTGTAGTTTTGTTTTTTCCAAAATGAAACTACATTGTGCTACTTTTAATTGTTATTCCTTCACTCTAATTTTACAAAATGTAAAAATTGTGTATAAATTTAAAAGAAAAGCAATATTAAGGAGGAACATAAAAACCTTGGCTCATTGAACTTAAAGACAGTTGGCAGTAAGGCGCCCAAGAATTTCGAGCAGCTAGATTTCGACATAATAAGGTTGATTATTCCTATGGCAATTGTCATTAAGTGAAGATAAAGTTAATTATAACATACCTTTACTGAATCAAGAGGATACATTACGCAATGTTCCATTATGCCCGCTATGGCACCCGCCGTCATATGGGTGGTAACGTCGTTGGTCGGGAGGGATTCATAGTCCTCAAAGTTCATATTAAATTCCGATTACAAACGTTGACACTACACGTAAAATGTTGTTCACTGCCGACAGAATCCCACTGATCTGTTTAACTTATACAAGATGTTTACTAAGTGATGAAAAATGGGTTTTCACTTTCGAGAATTAGGACACGGAATTTCCGTGGTCCACCATGCTCGCCCGGCGGAAGGAAGACGATGTTCTGCTGGCGAGTTAGCGTTTCATTTCTTCGTGTCAGAAGAAACAAACGCTACTGCCACTGGTGGCCGCTTACGTGTACTAAGATGGGAATATGTTGGTATTGGACATACTAATTTAAAAATATATATTTTAACATTAACGCACCATCTCATTGACATTGCATTAGAACATCAAGTATAAAATTGTATTTTTTGGTTGAAGATCAAGTATTGACGCACTAGTCATTCCAGTTTCCGGAAAGATATTTTGATGTAGGTTAATAATTGTATGCTTGGAATTAATATGCAGAAATAACTTAATAAGAATTCATTCATGGTAGTTGAAAGTCACACACAGGAAAGCAAATACGGGAACTGTTATTAAAACTTGCAGTGTTAGTAAGTAAACTTGAAGTTATTTGGCATGTATCCATTTCCACTACAAGCTGCACGATCATAATCAGGGGACAGGTACAATAAGCGAGCGATTACATTATATTTATCAGTCCTATTCTCCGTACAGGATAGCGGGAAAATCGTAGTGGATCGATCTGGACTGCATCCAGGGATTTTCCCTAACCCTTCTCCCGTTACCCCCCCCTCCTTCAACCCTAAATTGCAACGCTGCTCTCCCCCATTTCATGCAATTTTATATGTATCTTAGAACTTTAATGCGTCCTAAGGGAGGCAAGAAATTTTCCTAATGGACGATTAGATTGGATGGAATATGGCCACTCAATGCCATAAATAATTTTCCCAAAGAATTCATGGAATTTTTAAAAATCGACCTGGTGCAAAATTGAAGTTAAAAATCATCATTTACACATGAGAAAGAAATGCAAGCATTTTCGTGAAAGGAGTATTTCATTTATTAAAGGGAGGCATCTGAACTGAATATCAGAATCTGCAGACTAAGGGCGAAATGCACTTACCAAATTTTATATGGGGAATTCCCCTATTATGCCTTGTCCTAAGGGTGGGAAATTTTCTCAATTGTTACTTTTTAGAGACTTTCGTGAAGCAACAGTCTTTACATACAATTAAATTAAAGGTGCTGTATTTGATAGTTTTTTAGTTGATTAATTTGCCAATTTCTCTTTGTCAGTCAGTTTATCTTTGATTTCTAATATGGTTCCAACTGAGAATTTACTCAGTGTTTTAATATATTAAGGCAAATTATATTGTTCCAAAGTTACAATGCGGCAATGAATTAAATACTATTGACAAGTATCTCAGAGAGGTAAAATTTTAATGACTTTTTATCTTTCATTTATATGATTATGACTGAAAGATATTGGAAAAAATCTTATTCAGAGTAATTACATTTAATTTCAATCATTTAAAATATTACATAATTATTCATCATCAAAAACAGACAATTTTCTTGGCTTGATGACTATGCCAGCGACAATCTCATCAATCAATCAAATTATTAGTAATCTGTCAATTCTATTGCCAGGTGGTCACTTCACCATTGGCACTACCTCACTACTGTTGCCTTCCTAAATGATGGGCATCTAGTTGACTGAAATATCAGTATGGAGTTCTTAAAAATCAATATTGGCTATAGTATTGACACCTTATAAATTCACAGCCAATAGTTCACACCCTCTTTGTTTAATCAAATCTATTGGTTGGGGTTTGTTGGTTTACCTTGGACCACAGTTATCAACTTGGTTTGATTAGTGAGGGCAGTGTTCACCAACCAATAATCCCAGTGGCTTGCAAAATTCACACATTAGTGTAGGGGGGGGTAGTTGTTTTCCCTATGCCACCTATGATTTTACAGGAAGATCTGGTATCTGAAAATAATCACACTTAGGTGAAGCTGAGGATGCCCATAGACATCACCTGGAATCGAACCCAGGTCCTTCGGTTGGTAGTTAAATGCTCTACCCACTGGACTACCCCATCCTCTTTTACACCAGAAGTAACTAACAATTTACAGATCTAAAAAGCTAGGAAAATGCACCATTCCTTATCTATGTTGAAACCTAATGCCTATTGTCACATTTAAAATTTCATTTGAGCTCTGGATTTGGAAGATGGGTGGCAGTATGAAGTATATTTATTTTACCCAACCTATTTGAGCAGTTATCCCCTAGAACATCTCGCAGTTAGGTAGAGGATGTCCACATACTGTAACGGATCCACAAAAATACATGCTCAGCATGAAAATTGGGCATCCACACATTTTAAAAATAGAAGAACCGCTAAAATGAAATTACATCCATCATAATATATATCCACATGTGTCAGAGGATCGCTGAAGTGGGTGCTGAAATCCCTCATATTTTAGTGGACATGAGCTAAACTTTTGGTGGACCTTCACATATTGGTTATTATTGCACACCTTAACTGACCATTTGACTGAAATTGACATATTGCACACCACTATTTCATAGAGTAATACTGCTGCATATATAGTGATAATTTGCTTTGGGCAAATTTCATAGTATTTCATTGGGAGAATCATAAAACATCAACCTCTTATACTACGCAGAGAAGGAAATTATTCTTTAAATAACTTTACTCACCAGAAAATGGATTAAAGGAGGAATAGATATTGAGAGAAAAATTATATTTTATTACATTAAAAAAATCTATACCATAATATTTTACATAAATGCATTATCACAGAATGTACAATTATCAAGTGATTTTAAAAGACTAGTCAGTGATTTTGTGTGATTTTATTGAAAGTAGATATTGACACAAAAAATTTAAAAACTAGAGCACCAAAATATTTGGGCCATCACCAATTGGTTATATTCCCGCTTCTCAAGGGTATGATTTCAAGGAAGTTTGTCCTGTCCTCTCACCACCGCTGAAAAGCACCAATTGCTCGGTCTGGTAATAAGCCACCATGTCGTCTAGGCTCCAGAAACTCTGCAGTGAATGTATTGAAAAATATTTATATTATAAATTGTGCAAATAAACAAGATTTATGTAATATGCATTGTCTATGGCATTTTTATTGCATTTATTGCACGCAATGTATGCAACATTACCGTTGATAAATAATATCACAAAGTTGTGCAAATTTTCATGGCCTTAAAAAATGAGTAAAAATACATTTATTTTAAAACTTCTAACATTGTTTGAAATAGTAAAATATTATCACAAATATCTACGTACTCAAATTTCTACTACAGGGTGCAGCAACATATCTTCCTTTTTTTTCAAACACAAAACGCTTTCAAAAAAGGAAGTTATGTCGCCGCACCCAGTAGATTGAAATGAAAACAAAATCACTCCGGCCCTTACTAGACAATCAATAGATGGGTTTCAAGTTTAATTTTTTGCATGGGTTCTTAATCAATCTTCATAAACTGCAGGCCATCACTTTCATTTTCCAATTACTTTTAATTAGTCAAAATCATGGCATTAATTTCAAATCTTATTTTAAAGAGCACTTATACCTAATGCAGGTGCCAGTGAACTCATTATTGGAGGGTGGGGAAGGAAGGGTAGGAGGACAATTCCAGGTCAAATTCTACTATAGTTTCCCATAAAAGATTGGCCTAAGAGAACCACATCACTGAGATGTTCACTCATTTTTCATTTGACAGAAAAGAAAATAATTGTCCCACTTTACAGATTACGTTCTATGTTACTAATTTTTTGTGAAAGCTTTGGAAAAAAATCTTACACCCTGATAACTACTCAATGGATCATTTAAAATTATGTATTTACTCATAAATAATTTGAATTCTGAGCATCATGTTCTGAAATCATATGCAGCTGGAGTAATACTGATTACTCCAGCTGCATATAACTGCTCATCTGAGTGACAATTTGTACAGACTCTGTCGCCTACTTTTTCATAAGGCATACAGAAAACCCAAACTCCAAGTGCATATCAGTTGTTTTTCCATAGTTTCTATGCATCCATTGGTTTCCTAACTGGGTTCTTAACTGGAGGTTGCACCAAAGGTATAACTCTGCATTTTGTTGATGGTGATGTAACTGCCTTCCATTCTTGCCAACATCCATATCAAATCATCATAATAGCTTATTGACTTAACACCAGTGATTATGCTTGATACTCCCCTCCTCTCCCCACCCTCTAATCACAAGCTATTACTCTGTTGATGCAATTGATAAATAACGTTTTCTTAACTAAAAACAGCCAGCCTAGGAAGTCGCGTGCCCTTGATAGTAATGGTCATGCACCTTCCAAGTTGATACTATGGATGACATACAACTTCTTTTTTTACCATGGAGCTAACTAGCATGCCAGCTACTGTCAATAAAAAAAAACCACTGGTACACATCAAGGCAATGATCACCATGAACATGACCAGCTGCATAATGTGTTAAATTATGTAACACAGTGATGCTAACTGCATATGGTTTTTAGAGTGTGGTTGCATCCAACTCTGTCCACCATTTCTTATTCATATCCCTATTGTCACTCTCTTCCATTCTATTTTCTTTCATTCCTCTATTCCCATCCATTCCCTATTACCTCATTATTGTCTCTTCCTATCCAGGATCCTTAAAGGTCAGTGAGAAATCAAATACTAGTAGCGGCTGTTAGGGTAGGCGACCAAGAGCTGAGTTATTTTTCACCATAAGGGTAGGGTGTGTCATTTACTAGGGTTAGGATCTCCAAGAAATGGAGGATGGGTGGAGGGAAACCTTTCATTGACTTAAGCCTAATTTTAATGAAAGATGTGAAGGGGTCCAAAATTTAACCCATCTGATGGACAGTGCACCCCACTTTTAAGTGCCGTCCACATAGCACCTCAAGTAGGGATTGAGGAGGTAAGTTGGGAATGCTACTGAAATTTCCTGCTTCCTCCGGGATTTGAACCCAGGCCCTTGGGCAATTCAATGTATTAGCCATCAGAGTCGGAATTCAATACATTAGCTATCATAACATCCTGATTTCCCTCAAACCTTGGTGCCAACCAAACTAGTTACAGAGGGTGGGATGCATATTGGACAGCTACATGCATGAACAAATGGTTGAGCGCTTATTGAGAATACTTGCATATTGGCTATGATATTTATTTAATGAAGTGCTCAACTAGCCAAAAGAATTCAAACATTTGAAATTTTATTTTTGTGCACAATTTAGAGTTAAGCTCAATTGCTTCAATTATATTAATATACCTCTTAACACATGCAAGGACTAGAATTAATTTTCATTGTACTTGGTCTTTCCTTTGGTACACTTTCATACGTAAAACAAGGTATTTAAAACACTAGAAGATAGAAATTGTCGTGGTATCTTTTAAATTTAATGCACAAGTAGATTTTCACAATTTTTATTGGCCACATCATCCAATTAACATTATCAAGTACTTATTGATAGAAGAACAGAGGACAATCCCTCTTAGTTTACTTGGCTATAATTCTCTTGACATTAGCCATCATATTTCTCTGTTGATGATGAATAGGTACTGACAGGCATTCATAATATTAGGCCTATCAAACAGTTTAATTTTGAAGAGATGTGATTAATTGGAACACAAAATGTTTCAAATATAGACAAATTTATTAATATTTCACTGCACATATACACACAATCATATATATTAAAACAGTGATGAAAAAAACCATGTGGAATTAAGTTCTTGACTACCCAGTTACCAAATTCAAGTAAATTGTATCCAAATGTAGAGTTTTTAATCTAATATGCAACTGCAAATATCAGAGTAGATCAGGGCACTTTGATGACCAATGCCTAGATAACTTTTAAGCAACCGTGAAGAAGAATTATGGATATTTTGCATTAAGAAAACTGATGAAAGAGGATTAGTTTGGAGCATCTTTTGAAAGTAATTAGACAATTGATGAAATAACCTGAAGACTGTTTTAAATGGCTAAACTTTTATACATATGACTCATTGATAATGCACATTCTAAGGTAAAAATATTTTACATACCTGTTCATTTGGTTTCTCAGATCCAAGAGCAAACTTCTGGTCAGTTCGAAATCGTATGGCAATGTTGTAGACTCTTTTCCCAAACCAAATTGTGAGAGTGTATGGGTTTTGATTCTGTGTTGATGGTCGGATGAGGAAGGTGCCATCTTCTCCTGAGGGTGAGAAGAACATAAGCATGGATATATATGATAGGAGCATATAGTGATAAATATAGCTGAAAGGGACATTTAAAAATATTTCTCTTGACTAAATTATGATTTTTGGTAAGTATTCATTATATTTTCAGAGTGAGATAGATTTTATCAACTTCTAATTTAATATTATTTGGCAGTGTTCCATTTAAGGTAAGTTTTGGATGGATAAAGATTGAACACTGTTAAATTTCTTAACTTTCCCCAAGACACACACTGACACCCCAAACCACATTTAACTGTCATTCAATTCCGCACACTTATTAACTCCCTTTATTTGATCCAACATTCCCACCCTTTTCCTCCCCCTACCTCACATACCTAATGGAATTTCTACCAGAACAGATTATATATTCTGGGGTTATAAAAGGGCTAACCATTCACTTGCATACAAGACTTTATATATTAAAAATGAATGGTGGTTATAATGGTTTCAGTCAGTAGAATTGCACTGTAATGATAATTAAAATTCGTTGACTATCATAGCAAAGTAGAGTTAAAGAGATACAATGGTTTTTTTATTGATATCAAAATGTAATAAAGTTGACCCTGATAAAGAAACTTATCAAGAAAACAGTATATTTTACCCACTTTGCAACTGAAGCAATAATTTTGAAGCCATTACACTAAACACTCTCAATAATTGTGTGTAATTCAAATTTTCTTCCCAACCTTTTCATATTATTAAATACAAATTATGCTATTGATATAAAATAAACTTTAAAAATGAAAAATTAATCCAATCTTAAAATAGAAATTACTTCACTAGATGATATTCAATTTGTAAAAGACTTTAAATAGGGCAATGCCAAATATAATGGTTTTGAAAAAACTCAAGTTAAAACTAAAATTTTATACTTTAATTAGGTACCAATATCAGCTACGGACTTTGAAATCTCGCTGTAAATAGTGCCATGGCCTTTGAAAAAATTGGAATGAGAAACTTTGGAGATTTAGCTGCCTACTGTTAACTAAGTCTGAATGAGGAAGGAACCTTAATGTTCTCATTTAGAACAAAGCCAAATAACTCATTTAATAAAGAAGTGTCGTAAGAGTGACACTGGAAGTAGTTCCTTAGAACGTCTTGGAAAAATACCAATTCCTCACATTCATCAAATGTCCTATGTACTAGGGAAATAGTATTGTGATAAATTCCAAGAATGCACACGAAATAGCCGATGTGCTGGTTAATTTCTACAGCAGTTACAGAAGCAGAGATTCTCCTCTCCTCTAATTGGCTTGATAGGATGATATCACAGCTGTTGATTGATGCTTTTCTTAGATATCAACATATTTTAGAACATTGCTCTGGTGCTAGAAGATACGAGTTGGTTTCTAGCATTAGTTGTGTGAAGTTTATTCTTTGAAATTTCTGATGAGTACATCTGATACTTTGACCCCAGATGTAAATCAAAAGGAACCAATAATTTAGTATCAGTATATTTGATGTTCATTTAAGATTGATGAAAAAAAAATTATTTACTGTTGCAGACAATTTCCTCTCCTCTTCTACGGTCCACGTTGTGATACCATGGTTGTTGAGTGATGCTAGTCTTGGAACTGATCTTTCTGGGCAATGTAGTGGTGTTGCTTGATGGTCCAGATCTGAATGAGCTGATTCCTGGAGTTGGCGGGAGTGGTCGAAGATTGGGAGGAAGCCTTTGGTCGGGTAGAGCTGAAGATTGGCCTGCATTCCCCTTGTTAGGGGTGATCAGTGAGGTAGTGGATGAAGATGGGGATTTTCTCAGCTCTGATGAAACCGTAATCTTCTCTATTGAAAAGAAAGGATTAGACAAAAAAATGTGAATGCAAATATTTCAATTAGAATAATTTGCCATTAATTAAGTAATAAGTTTTCTTGCTCTATCAAGTATACTGCTATACTACTTGTGTACCATGGTAGGCTAAAGGCTAGGGAGGATAGCTTTTGACCGGAGGATCGATCCTTGGGAGTCAAGTAGCATTCACAGGCCAATATTTTTAGTTTTCATGGTTTATGCCCATTGCATTCATCAGGGATACAATAAGTAGGTAAGGGAAAGGAGTTGTCTAACACTAAATTGAACAAGACCTTTTCACCAACCTTGTGTTGAGTACAGGGAGAACTCAGGTTTCATATAACACAACAGCCCCAAACTATTCACTAAATATCCACATAGGGACTTAGGAGTCCTCACTTACTCATGAAAATGCTTGAACAGCTTTTTCTTGAAAATAGGTTCTTTTGTTTCATATTTGATTTCATGGGGAGGTTTATTAAATAACCTTAAGCCAATTACTTTGGGCCCATGAGCAGTATTGCATAGAGTGCCAAGATAATTCAAGACTAAAATGCCAAAAGTTCATGATCTGGTTGCAATAAAATTATAGTTCCTATTATTATATCATTCCTAGCAGGTCCAGGTGCGAAGAATAACACTAAAATGGCGTTCAGGACATGAGAAATCTAAGTAAAGTGTGGGATACAATTTAGATACAAAATATGGAATTATTATTAGGTAAGCGCTCACACCTAGGTACGTCTCTTTTTAAATACTTTGCTGAGCGCCTTTTTGTGTTGGGTTTCGATTTCAAGTACAAATAAAAATAGCAGCTGGATAATATATCATACTCTGCTCATTTATCTGGAGTCTTTGGCTTGTGAATTTACACAGCCGAATAAGGAAAACATCAACAAATCTGTCAGAAGTTTCACACAACCGCAACAACAACATAAGCGAAAATATTTGAAAATCCTGAAAATCTCTACTTGGAATACTCACAAACTATTCGCGATATCTACATCAAATTTCTAATGCAGCCTGAAAATTTTCCTTGTTCCACAGATACTTTAAAAACTAACATCGCTGTCGAATTACTTAGGGGTTAAAATGAAATGTACTTTTGATGCAGACATTACCGTAACATTTTGGCATCCGATCAACTCAAGTAGCGCGAAAAATTCGCAATTACTGCAAGCGAAGAATGAATGAAATTTATTGTAACGGTGATATAATTTAATACGCGAAAACTGGTGTCCAATTTTATTTGATCATATGGTACGAAATCCAGCAGATAAGACGCTAGCATTTCGATACTTCGTAATATTTGTCATTCTGATACGAATGCCGAAAAGTTATAAAAGAGCTTGAACAATGAGGGAGCCTTCCCTTGCAATACATACAGGAGTGTCAGGGAATGTAAAAAAATACTCTTTCAAAAAGCGAATGCAGGATAAAATCAAGCCCTGCCACAATCCCAGCGGTGGCCTGCAGGGTACTATGTAATAATAATAAAAGAGTACTCCTTCATATTATTGTACGGAAGGGAAAATTGGGTATGCCACGAGAATTATACGTGTGAACTAATGACAGCGGGTATGGGTATTTGAAGGGGTATTTATGATAAAATGTGACAGATAGAGTGAGGATTGTGGACCGGATGTACCGGTTACGGAAATTCATGACGTAAGGGTGCTACAATGGTTTGCCCTCGTTGAGAGAATGGATGAGAGTCGGTAAGCAAACAGAGACATAACATGAGAGAAGATAGAATGGTTTGAGTGGAAGGGGTAGACCGAGAAAATCATGGGCGAAGGTAGTTATCTCAAGCGAAGGAAGGGACTCTCAAATAAAAGGGACATTAGGAATACCAGGAACAGAAGAGCATGTATGAAACAATGCACGGATGTGACAAGAGGCAAGATAATTGCGCAAGAACGAGGCAGTGCGGAAGAAATCAATGAAAAGGAGTAATTCCCTAAAATAGATAAGGTCGATTGATTTGGACAAGTATACGCAGCAATAACTACAGATTCTCATAAATATCGCTGCCTATTGTCTACGAGAAATTTTTGAGGGGAAACATTCAAACGTAACTTTTTTCCTCTTTTCAAGAATCCGTGTTTAATTGTTAGTTCAAGGAAACTGCGGGAAATGTCCCAAAAGCAAACTGTTGGAATCATCCGATGATGTGTGCACAAAAATGCGAGGAATTTCACGGTGAAAAAAATTATTCATCTTGACTGGGATTCATTCGCTCAACCCGCTCTAGACGAGTGATATTTTTTCTCTGCGAATTTCACGACTTTTTTCCGGTGATAACCCTCGGTGGTTTGGATAAGAAATTAGTCTTTGTTTCGGACACGCTTTCAACAGCTGATAACTTGGACAGAAAAAGAAAGTGAAATCCAACTTCCAGATATTGTTTCCGTCACCAGTTTTAGTTCTGCGCTTCTGTGCAAGTGAAGAGGGCTAATAGGTGCGGAAAAATCTTTTAGAAATTAACCAGCTCAAATAAAAAGCTTATATTCATCAAAAATTATTTCCAGCCAATAGATGAATTATGGAAATCTAGAATAGGCTTGTATAGTCCATAGGCCTGGAATAGTCCATAGACTTGGGAGCCAAAATGTTACGACTGGAGACTTGCGAGATAGAGATCTCGGTAATCATCGAAACGAATTTTGATTGAAGTCTTTTCCCGAAGAAATACTTCATCCAATAGATCTTTAAATCCGAAAACGCCGAAGGACTTAAAATGTCAAAGAATATAAAAATTGCAAAGCAAGTATCAACGCAATAAAATAAGAATCACGATACTAATTTTAAAACTGCACGATAAATTTCACGATAAATGAATGGGTGGATACGTGGAATTAAAGTACCTATTTACTTACCAACACCTTTTTAATTTCTTCACAAAATATTCACTTCTGTGAGTGAATCTAATTCACAAAACCGCATTTTTTTGTTTCATCTACCCATTATGGCATTCCGGGTGTAGACAAGGAGTTGCTCACGCTCGCGTCGTCTCTAATGTAAATTCAGCGCCGGTTGTAGCCGGTATTAGCTGCTGCCAGTCATTTGATCCCATCAATTTTCCCTTCACTTTGCGATCTTTCGGAGGGAGGCGCGGAGCTATTATACGGAATATCTGCCTCGAGGATAAATTATTATGCAGGTTGATTTGACTGTTTTGGGATCCGGGGGCATATCAGCGAGAGAGAGAGAGAGAAGAATTTTGGTGGAGTTCGGTCTCAGAAGGGTTACAGAAAGTGCGAAAAGCAACCGGAAGAACTAGAATAATGCCAGAAAGTCGCGAATTTTCCGATATTTAAGAGATTTTTAATTGTAAGCTATCGTTTTTTGTTAATTCCAATTTCCTTTTCAGCTTTGGAACCTAAATGCTATCTAAACTGACGACGTAAAACTTTTGAAGTGATGGATGCAGAAAACTTGATCGCATTTATTGCATTCCCATGATCACTGCTTCAATCGGTTCGATGTTGTACGGGGACGAGGACGATAACCAAAGAGATTAAGTGACGGTAGTGCTGCCTGATTTCCGAATCGCGCGAAGCCGTAATCACAAACAGTCGATCCGGACTATTGCATTAACACTGCTTCACTATGTACGCCACCAATACAGTAGTATGAGACCTCGACTAATTCCGGCAGTGTGGGAGGCCCCCGAAATCAAGGTGCATTTAGCATTAGCATCGCCCGCATCTTTGGAATCCTTATCACGTTTCTCCAACGAACATCGGTACTCATCGTGTATGTCTGAGACTTTCCAGTAAACAAGGAATTTGAAGCTGGTCCAAGATCTCCCACCACCGACCTCTTGTCCCTCTGTCGTTAATCACTACACTCTCATTTACGTCCCAATCAAGGAAAACACTAATGGCTCCTTTCTCTTCAACGATTAAATATTTCTGTGGACGGACATTTGTAAACATTGGGGAATCAATTATGGTGAATAATTGGATGAAGAAATTTGCGCTTACATATTTGAGTCTTGCTTTTATTCAGCCACTAGTCCGCTATCCAATGGCCACAGTATGAGAAAGGTTGAGTCAATGACAAAACTACGAATTTCCCAGTTCACGGCTCGCACATGTTGGATGGTACCTGTACGTCTATTCGATGTAGTAATCACAGAGTTTAGTGCGAATAGTCAAATAATGCATTACTATTAAAAAAAGGTTTCATATATATATATATATATATATATATATATATATATATATATATATCTAGAATACAAGTACTTGTTTAGTTAATATTTGGCAAACACCAAAAGTCTTGCAGCTTAGGCGTGTCGCCGGGGGTGGAGGGTAAAATTCCTTCCCCGATGGTTGGACGAAATTAGCTTATTTTATATTTCGGAATCAAGTTAAGCAAAAAAATCTTTGACGGAAAATTCAAACGTTTTTGTAACCGATTTATTTATAGTTTGTAACATGACTATAGTAAATATTCGGATTCGACCCACAGGTGTACTATATATATTTTTAAATTGCATCAATGGAATAACCATGCATATATTTACATGATGACAGCACATCATTGCACTTGGGAAAATATAAAAAAACATTGATGCCTTTATCTGTAATCAATTTCTTCCTTCCTCTCGTCCCCCAATCCTTAAACGGTTGAACGAAAAAATAGATTAATTCAGTATGTTCTATGGAAAATCCATTATAAATGTTTATGTCCCCGGCTGGAATCTAAAGATTTTCCATGAATCTGCAACGTATTACGGGTAAGAAGTACGATGGCAGGATCTAATTTGCGGAAAATTGCCATTTTTAATTATCATAGCAGCACGTGGACCCCTTGGAAGCAGGGAACACCACAGCATTTGATCCCTCGACTGATGCCTGGCTATTCCTGGCGTGTATGTGTAGATGTGTGACTGTGTGCGTGAAAAAGAAACCACAGCCGCGGAAAAAAATCTCCATTCAAAGCGTGATGAGGTAAATATAGCAATTTAAATACCCAAACACGCTGTGTATTCTCGGCTTGATGAGGGAGTCTCCTTTCGTTACTATGACGTCGTACAGATCCGCAATTAGAATTTGAAATGTTTGGACTTAAAACTTAAAAGTCACCTGATAATCCATTGACACAACAATTTTTTTGGGTTTTCATTTCATCTCAGAATTCTATATGAGACGTTCAACCGGCTAGTTCGGCGTTTTCGAACGAAATCTTATATCATGTGTGAACCTTACGGCATACGTGAATTCGCAGGGTGAAACCGCATGTTGTGATTTCATCGTGCGAATTTTCCTAATGTTTACGACAACCTTAACGGTCGAGGTGCCTTATTAATCAAATTCCGTCACTAATCTGAAGTAAAACAGCGAAATAAGGGCACACAATAGTTAACCCAGACCCCAGCAGACGATTCGTACGGAATCTGAGTTAAGCCCCTTCATGGCAATGTTGTGACGAATGCAATATGCAGAGGGATATTGAAAAACTTTTATCGCATGCTACTTTAAGTCTGCCTTTAGGATGTAAATTATACTTATTATTATATTATACTGAAATAAATAATATAAATATTGTTAGACCTAAGGCCACCAAGGTGACCTGCGGCGAGGATGCGATGTACAATGACAGTTTCCACATTACAAGAGCTGACGGTTAAAAATGGATCGATAAACAAAGTGATATTTTGAATAACTAATCGCTCGCAATTCCTGTTGGGAGTGGGGAGGAAAGGATCTTAAAATCCTCATAAACCTACTCCGGACGCCTCTGGGGGTCGTTGCGCCTTTGGGATCCCAATAACACTAGCTAGCTAGCTTTGGTAGGCTTGTCACTAGATTAGATCACCAGAGTTGACACGGCACCCATTCCAGATGCGGGATTCGATCCCAAGACCTTTGGGCTAGCAGACGAGCGCGTTGCGCATCCGACTAACCCGACCAGTTAAGTGACTACCTTTCGGCTGCGATTATTTTATCCGAGTTATTATCGTTTTATACCTACGTATACCAATAAATTTTCACACTCGTTAAATAATTATAACTTTTGAAGAAAAAGGAAACAGAGTCAATTTATTCTGTGCCATTCTAGCCCTCCAAATGATACTCTGGATTATCCGCAGGTGCTTTTTTTGGTAATAGATCCACCAGAAATGCCCCAACGTCCCCCTTTCCACACGGCTTCATCGGTACGTCGAATCCTCGCGTAGAGGACAGTCGCGAGCTAGTCGGTGCAACTTCGAATGACTAAGAGCTACCAGCGACGGGACTTACTGGTGAAGACCCTGGAGGGCCCGTCCTGCAGCGTGAGACTCTGGTGTCTCTTGAGTGTGGCGACCAATTGCTCGGCAAACTGCGGGGGCATGGACGGAGGCAGGGGCCTCGGCGGCGGAGGGCTGATCCATGGGGCGGAGTGAACCCTGGCGTGTGCGGGCAGGGGGACGCTCTGGGGAGCCGATGAGGAAGCCATCGAGTTTGAAGGCTGGAGGCTGGAGACCGAATGACACGTCCGGCCCGGCGGGGGCGGCGGCTTCCCCCACCGGGCCAAACGGGGCCGAGTCCCCCGCTGAGATTTTCGGGATGGGGACTCTTTTTCCAGAACTCGGTGAAATTGGCGGCCAATCCGCTTCCACGAAATCGTTCCCGGCTGAGGGGTGAGGAGGGCGTGGAGGTGCGTATAGATAGAAGGGCTTCTGCCACGTGGGGGACTTCACACGCGGGGAAGAAAATACACCCCTGACCGTCCGAGATACTTCACTTAATTATTATTAGAACGTGGGAGAGGGGGGAGATTTAAAGGGATTTTAAATGCCCTCACATTCCATTTCTCTTTGCAGTGCCGCAATAGTTTTATTGCAGTAAAATACGTGAGCTACCATACACAGTCCATTAAAAAGATTTCTCAATAACTCGGGTGCAACTAAAGAATAATTGAACTGTGTAAATAACAATGAACAATTAACCTGATAAGTGCCTAACGGAAGGCAATTCCATATACATCTAATTGTGTTTCGGGTGGTGTACTTTTGATTCACAGTGTCCTCTGCCTTTCTTTGTTTTAATTTGAAACTTTAAAAAGACAAAGTGCATTGACGAGGGAAATAACTATAATATCTGAGTTCAAGTTTCAAATAAAAAGAAAAAAAATCGGTGCAATATTGTGACCTATGCTTGCTAGAAGAAATTGAACTTTGGATCTACAGAATAAATACAGGGAAGAGAAAATGACAGGTAAATTTCATAAGAGACATCCGGAGCTCGAGAAGTGATTCTTCAAAATGTTTATCGGTGTAGACATCGTTTGGAGTCCAACTGGAATACCAGTTCTAACCCCGCCTAAGTGAAGTGAAATTTTCACATCGATTTCAGATACATAGACGCAGAATATCGTTTATAATGCTGAGAGTATTTAACGGCTAACAGTTAATTATTTATTTGTTCTAGTTGGGCAAATTTTTCAAGAATAATTAGTCTATGGCCCATGAACCCAAAACCATTAATTTGCTCTTTGTATGAAGGTTTGTGAGACTGTGTCTTCGGGTTAGAATTAATCCTCTCGTATGTTAACACCACCTAATGAAATATCTGCGTATTCAAATTGACTTAAAATCAATTCAGAAGGCGGTGCACGCAATATGGAGCCGCACACGAAACTTGGTGACGTATCTGAATTATTAGTCTTAGGAATGATGCTGTTCATTGAGGGTAGATCCTTTTTCCTATCGTATTTTGGACGGATTAATAACTCCCGAATGAATCATAGTTTCGAGACAATCATCACATGGCAACCAATATGTGCTGAATGTATAACAAAGCTCCTTGTTCGTAAAGATAAATGTTGGAAAAGAAAAATTTTAAGACTACGAAATTTATACTTAACGGCACCTTCGCCTGCCTACAGCAGTTCAAAGGAAAATTAAAGAGTCCAATTAAACTACAATTATGAATCCAATCCACATGAAATCTGCTTAACCTCGCACACTCAACCAATTGTACATAATCAACTACTGAATGTTCGTAGACAGTATCAGAATGCCTGAATTCCGTACATGAAAAATGTATGATTAAACCTTTCATGAGAGATTTCACGCGGTTATTTTATTTCCGGTAAGAAGAAAAAACATTGCTAATGCCGGAATAATGCACGGGAATAATTTTTAAACAAATTATTCCCGTTCATTATTTTGGATATCAGTTCATCATAATAAATCGGTGTATTAATTTTCTCAGTAGGTACTACATTCCAATCCCTTACAACATCTTCGTTCAATCAAAATAAATCAATCCTTTATGACAGGAGTAGGGAAACTGCCACCCATGGAGCAAGTTGTTCTCGCAGCATACGCTTCATAAAATGGCTCTTCTGGTGAAGGGCAATTTTTCACTCCTTTAAGTGCATACTTCTTGCATTACACGTGGCCCGTCCCGCATGGCATATGCTTAGGGGCTTCAAATCATATCCGTGTTCAAGGAAAATGGGAATTATACAACTTGGATGCTAATTTCGATTTTGAAAAATTCAAAATTAACGCCTAGACCAAGTTAAAATTACAATGGAATATCTTCATCCACGTAATCTCCAGTGGAGTTTTAAATACGGATACAATATTGACCTCCGTCTCTGCCCAACTAGTTTCAACATGGAAGAAACGAGGCATCGAAGAAAGATAAAATTTACTTAGTAATTTAGTACACTTGAACGCGAATGCCTTTGCGTTTAAAGTCATATTATTTTTCCTCCTACCTTTGAATGGGGATAACCAGGACGAAAAAAATCCTTCAGAAAATGCCGTTACTTGTAATTAGCTACTGTAGTTATTAGTTCTCCCCATTAAATTAGATAATTTTTGACTAAAAGAATGTGGCCTCGGAAATATGAAGATTTAAGTTGGATTTAAAATTTCGAGGGCGATCAATATTGTGGATATTTGAAGTTGAGAAAGAGTCCTTGACTGTAGCGCAAATTGCTACATAACAAGTTCAAACAACTGTGTCAACGCTTCATGGATTCATGGCTACATTCTATGTGATTCATCAATAAATTTCATCTGAATACCGTCAGAAATACACATCCGGATACATTTATTCCCTATAAAGAGCATATGAACACTACGGTGGGAGTTCTGAAGTGTTAGCATACAACAAGCGTACGATTTCCGTTGCGCATCCAGAGCGTCACTTGTTTCCTGTGGCATCTTCGCAAAGTCGATGCATTGATTTTTCTATGTTAAACAGGAATATGGATGCCCCACATCATGGAACACGCAAAAGCCATTCGTCCATAGCGCGTTCATGACTGTGAGTCACCAGCTAACTGGAAAACTCTTTTCAAAATAAACTCTAGCAGCGAGATAAACTTCACTCACACCTTGAGGGAAATCCACGAACGTGCATAATCTTTGGAGGTGCTGCGCAACTTTATTGTTCCTTTTCCCAGAATTATGGAAGAAAGGATATTATTGATCTGGAGACAATTTGAAGCACACAATGCATGGTCGAATGGATAGGTTGTAAAGTTGAGGTGCAAGGAGAAAATTAACTCCCGACAACCATTGCCACGGCGGCTCGAATCGAATTCTTGAAGGTCGGCCAAGGTGATGTTACAAAACGACAAAAATGCCGTTTGTGAAGCACTCGCTTGATACTGGTGAGCTTCATTCAAACTTAATATTGCTTGTGGCGGTTAACTCAGTGGAATGTCCGCTCTTTCCATGCAAAAAGATACGGAATACGAAGCATGAATAACTAATAAATAATATATGCCATATTTTAAGTCTCTACTTGTTTTACAAGTGCTTGGCAGAGTAACGTTTCGTGAGCTATGAGCATATTAACTAGTTCTAGCATGGTTAACTAGACGACGCGACGGGGGAGGAGGTTAGAACTTTTTCTTCGGTGCGGAGTACTGAAAAAATGAATGGTATTATGCTAATTTAAATTTGCGTCTGTTCAAGGTTGAGAGTACCCGAAGATATGGGTGAATGCTAACCTTCAAAACTGTACGAAGTATAGAGCATGTGCAAAAAATCAACGGGTATATAATTCACAAAAGTTTCATGGAAGCGTTACTAAAACACGCTGATCTATAACCAAAAGCTTCGCATCTTTATGTGACGAGAAGGAAAGTATTAGATGAGCTTTGGCCGCGTCTCTCGCCAAAAGGTTAAGCAAAAATCGATCACTTTCGGTTTATTCCTTCTCAAAAATTCAAGGCATAATAAATTGGCACTTTGCATGATTGTTTATTTCGTAAAATAAAACTGAAACGACGACGAAAAACTATTCTTGAGAAACTGAAGCGACGTTTTGAAATTAAAAGCAATGTTCCTTTGAATGTTTGATCAAATCACGCGCTGACACATTATTAATTGACTAGATGAGCATAAACGAACAAACCTGGGGATGCAAAACATCATATGTACGAGGAAAAATATACATAAATGAATTCGAGTGCCGCAATTGTATTCCAAAGAATCGGACGGCAATGTTCCGATTAAATCGACTATTTAGATAACAACGAATTTCTTCCTTTAAGCGTCGGTATAGTTAAGGAAAGACAAAATCATTTCATAAAGACGCCCACTGTACTTCCAGAGCACACGTCAATGGCGTCAATTCCCCGAAGTTCCCCTGGATCGAAGAAAGGGCCTCGGACACCGCGCTATGGAGTAAGCCCTGCGCTGACATCATACTACTGCCGAGTAGGAGAAGAATACTACTGGAATGAATAATAGTCGAGGGGATTCAGCCTGGTGGTGTTAGGGTAGGCGGCCTGGGAGGAAAAGGCATGATCTGGCTCGTCTCTCACAATGAACATAAGACAAAACAACGATCTCCGCCAACTTTCCTTAGGGAAGCGGAATGGGTCTGTGGCTATGTGAATGCCAATTTTCCTCTTACTGGGCCTATAAGGAAGTTGCGGATCGTCTTATATGGTAAAGCTTGTTCCTATCACACACACGGTTTTTTTTGTCATTTCAAATTCATTTCATTTGTCCTTGTCTCCTCAGTGCCAATGGTATGCAATATTTCATATCGTCGACGCTGAGTGCTACCGCTCTTAGCTACCGCTAAGTGATTTCAAAGGGATGACTTCAGGAATGAGGAATCATATCCTTGATTGGTAGACACGAGAACGACTGTTTCGATGCCATGGGTCGCCATAGCCGTACCTAATCTGAAATAAACGCCCATTTCCATTTCAATTGGCATTTCGTTCCTTTTACTTGTCAACCTGATTATTAAAACTTGATTAGTAACATCACTAGCAACAACAATTAATTTAAAAGAATGTGAAAGATGAGTGTTTTTTTGCAAGCGGGACATTCACCCCCTCCTGTAGAATCAGTAAATTACAATAAATTTCGATATATTACAAAGGATTTATTATCTCATATCAGACGCGATCCTCGGCATTGGGTTGACGCAGAACAGAGAAAATCGGTCGAGTTGAATTTAGAATGAATATTTGGGGTAAATAGCGTCGGCCATGTTCATATGCGATTTTCGATGTTCGTGCGAGGATTTTTTGATCAAAATGAAGCATTGATGACATCAAATTACAATGTCAATCAATTATTATTAATAGAATAAACCCCACAAACCTCATGACTGGCCTGTTTCTGGGCTGTCAGAAGACCACAAAATACATATAAAACAGCCCGCATAAAAGCGATTATTTACCGACTGCTAGTCTATGGAACATCTTATCGACCTATGAATTCTTGAATACTGTATGACGGAAGGTTTCTGAATGCCAGATAACCTTTTCCGACGAGCGTCTTGAATAACGACATGTATTACACATTTACCTCAGTACAGTAATGAAAATATGGGCATCATACCTCAGTATTTGAATCGAGAAACAATCTTCGAGTGAAGTTTGTGAGCGCCAATTGAGTTGACGAAAGAAAAGGAGGGAACAAGGGCTGTTATATTACTTGATTGGTTGTAATTTATTCAGGAATGAGATGGAGAGGAGAATGTAGGATTTCGCGTGATGAGGACCGAGGAAGCCTCGCCTCTTCCACTGCTGGGCCTTTTACATCGGATAATAACCATTAATTAACAAAAAGAACAGCCAGAAACAAGTCCTCGGTTGATAAAAACCACTGAGGCAGGAATAGAACCAGCGACCTTTGAGTTACCAGGCGAGGGCGTCAACCCGTCGCCATCGAGGCCTCTGTTTGCATCCTCTTCAGTGCTCTTAAAGTGACACCATCACTTCAATTCACCATCCCACTGTAGTGAAACGCCTTTGCAGCCATCTCACTTAGGAACATTTGCTGTGTAGTTTACCTTTCGTATGGCTCTTAGCCTTCGACCTCATTGGGTTGAGTGTCCCAACCAGGAGCAATTGACATTGCCCTCAATTCGCCAGAGCTCTGGGAGACATTGAAGGGTGCCTTTTCGCTATGTGAAACTCTCTATTAAAGGCCAATTCTAAAGAATCTATTTAAAAAATTAAAGGTTACCCTAATTGTTTAGAAATTTCTTTCTTTCCATGTTTTCCGCCAAGAAGCAATTTAGTGTTATCTTAAAATCGGGTCAGCATTATCTTCTACAACCAAAATAAAACCATTTTTTTGTAACTAATAATTGGAGACGAGGGTTGGAGATTGATTTAGGGCTCATGTTTCCATTATATATGCACCCAGACAGCTGGGAAAGGACACCGTTTTAAAAATATATGTGTGGAAGGCATTTATTAAACATACCTGTAAGATTCATCCTTGTTTAGGAAGTCAAAATAATCAATTAGTGATGTTCCTTAGAGGCTCATACTTTGAGTTTTTTCACGAATATCAAGTGCATTTGTATTAAAAGGAAAAAACATTTAATTCTAATCCATAACAGCGACCTACTGACCCGAGTTGGTTTTGAATTCTTACTAAAAGGGGCTCAGGATATTACTTAAATCTGTGAGAAAATATTTGCAAAAATGCGAAATGAAGGTTCACATAATGTAAATACGAAAGTCATCTAATCGCTTGAGAGAAAATATCACATTATTACTACTATTACTTAGCATAGGTGTAATTGTTTTCCCGTAAAAAAATTCTAATAACCCGCCCTATCCATCTTTTGCACTGTAATGATACCATTCCGCGTGAATAAATTATGAGTCATAAGGTTAGGAATTAAAGAGAAAATAAAATCACCGCAATGACTGACTAAAATCTTTCATTACGTTGGTTCACACTATATAAAATAGCATGGAAGATATTACTCCACATTTGATAACAGCATTTCTACGCAAAAATCGTCACATGGGTACACACGCAGGAAGACTGGCGACTTATCATTAGCAAATTAAAAGATAGAGGGGTCGATCTATTGCCCAAAAAGCAACAGTTCAAAGAATACTTCTGATTTGGAATCGTCACGCGTGGGGACAAGGCATTCGCGATTGAAATCAATCATTTCCACGAGATTTCCGATTAAAAAAAAATTGATAATCTCCAGTGGGTTCGATTGAGTCACGATTCGTTTCTGCACCGTGGAGTCCCTGCCAATACCGCCGCACGTGGAATTCGTCCAGTTCGTTTGGGATCGAAGCCATGCGCTCGCGAAACTCTAGGGCGACCGCATACACCGACTGGCACTCAAAACGCTTAGGAGGTATCCACTGAATGCTGCACCCTCCTCCATCTCACAGCTTACGGCACGAATTCATAGAACTTTATCAACCCAATTTTCTTGCGATTAAATTTAATCATCATCCGAGAGCAAACACAATTGCGTTCCCTTTTTATAATGTTCTTCCTCTGATGATTCGGTTCAAGAGACGTGATCCGAAAAGGACTGTTCACTATCAATCGGCCGTCCCTAGAGGGACTCAGTCCACGATCTCGCCGATTGGATTTTTTGTCGGATACGCAGTAGAGATGGGAACACTCAACTGTCATTGCTTAATTTTATCAAAGAGTGTACACACAAAGGAACGGTTCGGTAAACTAATATATGTAGTTTCCATTTCTATAGCTGTGCGACATGAGCGATAGGAGGAACAGATAAGATTGGGAACCGTGAAAATGTGATGTTACGGAAGAATAATGAAAATAAAATGTATGGACAAAATAACAGATGACCTCCTTCTAAGAGTGGGCGAAGAGAGCAGCTAATGGGAGACTTCTACAAGAAGAAGTGGTGTCCCAATTGGGAACATGCTTAGGCATAATCCTTCGCGGAATACTTAATTGAAGGGACGACTGTGGGGAAGGCATACAAAGGAAGGCCAAGGACGAAATACGATTGATAAGTAATTGAAGATGCCAGCGCGCGAGAGGCTACGAAGAAATGAAAAGATTTACATGCAACAGAATAGTTTGAAAGACGTGCAACGAACCATTCCTCGGCTTTGCAATGCATACCAATTATGACCGAAGAGTGTGTCATGATCTTGCAAAAAAAATTACGCAGGGCGAAAACGTTTTCGGTTCTTCCATTGTATCAACAGGGGGAGAGATAGAGAGGATCAAATGAGTGATTCCTTGAGTCTGTAGCAGCAGTATCTGCGATTCATATGAAGTACATGAATGAATAATAAATAAATCTCAGCAAATAATTGGCGAAATTACATGATGTAGCAGGGAAGATCTCGAAACAACGATCAGATATCACATCAAGTATTACGAAATTTACCTCTAGTAATTGACATAATGGTAGATTGACCAAAGAGAACTATAGATTTAAATTTAGCAAACTATAATATAATCTAAGAAAAATAAAAAATTTCATATTATCAAAAACCGAAAGACCTACCTACCTTAACCGGTAGATAACTTCATAAAAATAATAATAATACATTATTAAGAGATGCATTGAGATTTAGACTGATTAAAGATGATTTTTTAAATCCTTAACCTACGTGAAATGATTCGGAGAGAAGGAGATAATTCAATAGCATTGAGGAAGATAATTTAATTGACTTTTCCTAAGCCGTGATAATGATGCATTAGTAACTGTCTGGTTTTACGAATCACTTATTAGCGATTCAGCACATATTAATACTCATTTAACGGGCTGCATATCTGCTGAATTTTAGTGTGCCATATTAGGTAGTTCGGAAAATTGGAGTACTGCATTAGCTGAGACATGTATACGTAGCATACGAGCCGTATGCTCGTATGGCCTTCAGAATTTGCGCCTCTCATCTACATATATTCGCAACTTAAATGTTGTTTTTTAAGAACTGAGAGATAAGTTCATGCACCCGAAAGAGGGGAGAGAGTGGGGGAGAGAGATAAGGATAAATTTATGGTGAAAGATGCGGCTCCAGACTTTCCTCCGTCTGTCAACCAATGGACGACCTTGGCCTTGAGGAGCCACGCGCCCACCGTGCGGCCCACGGTCCGGCCGCGGAGGACAAAGCACCGCGCCCCGTTCCAGGAAGACCAACCGACATCCATTCCGCCGGAAGTGCTCTTTTAAGCACGGCGGCGATGTCACGACACGGGAGGGCCCAATTATGCAACCACGCGGCTGCTACTCGCCTCCCGGCTGCCCTCCCTAGTTTACCATTCACGATGACGGAGAAATGGCGGGGGCGGAGAGAGGCATAGTTGAGGAAACGGGAGGAAGAAGGGAAGGGACGGCGGGTGGCGCTCGGGGGATTCCCTATAATGTAGGGGAAGACAACAGAGCCTCTTTATCGAACCCCCGTCGAGTCTTGGGGTGGGGAGCGAGATGGAGGGAGGGAGAAGTGGAAGAGGAGTGAAGGCTAGAACTGTGAGTCTGTGTGTGTGTGTGTTTTCAGAGAGGGACCCTTACCCAAAGAGTCTATGCGGCGGCGTCGTCCTTTTCCCGCGCGTGCGGGGCGACGAAAGCGCCTCGTCACGATGAGGAAGGAAACCTCGTAATTGCGCGTGAGCCCGACAGGGGGAACGAGTAGATTGCACGGAGGGAAGTGGGAGGAGTCGCCCATAAATGACGTCACATCGACGGCGATAAAGGAGAGGAGGAAGTAGGACGGGCTGCGAGGGATCATGCGAAGTGGCTGCGAGGGAGTCGGGCATTTTGGAGTGACGTAACCTCACCGTTTAGAGCGGTATATGACGGTTGTGGTCGGAAGATAACTGTATTCTGGGGCACCTTCAAAAGGGAAGCGTAATAGGCAGTCTCCGAGATGCATTTTCGAAAAAAAATGAAAACAAATTAATAATTGCTATTTGAGTGAAATGAATGTATGCGGAGATGGTTAAAAAACCCTGTTTTTATGGCAAAATACACGTACTTCTGTGGCGGCGGGGTTGATTGACTATTTTCGAGGCTCTTACTCTCGTTGCGCGTATGTCGTCACAGAAACTCAATTGAGAAAAAGAAATTTACACGGCGACAGAAAATTCACGCCTAATTCGGTATACGAACCTCCGACTTCCGATTTAGGTCGTGAAATCATTGATCATTAGACTGCAGCATTATTATTTTATCGTCAAAAAATATTTTTCATGTCTCGCCTTTGAACGCTCAGAGAATATTTTATTTTGCGAACGCTTCTGCTGATGATTTAGTTATGACTAGTGGAAAACGATTTCATTTCCGATAAAGAACAGCATACGTAATTCACACATTGCTCATTCTTTATTTTCATCCTAGGTATTTAAAAATTACTTTGTAGAACATGACCGGATTCGCTATGGGGCAACAAACGAGGAAAAAAACGTTCAATTAGGACGATGGATTTACTTGCTCCCTCCGAAATTTCGCGATGACGCGTGAGGTACGCGTAACAATAACAACAAAGAGGCGGATTTAGGGTGGTTATCTAGAGGCTTCTTCGTCTTTAGTCCGAGATTATCGAAGTTTCGACCTAATTTTATTTGTTGACACTCTACCCAAAGGTATTTACTCATCTGTACCTTGTGGTTGGAGAGACAATGGCCTGAAATCAACCCAAGGATTGACTGGCCATAGACTGGCATCTATTTTACTTGTTTAAGTCCATACCAAAGTTCGTGTCAATGACTTCGTGTCCTTATAGACAATATATGATGGTAATTCATTAACTTCCACAGAAATGAATTACTACACATTTTTCTTATTGTACTGGAAACCCCTATTCTGATATTATTGCCAAGATCCATGCATTTAGATTCATTTTATTTTTGTTTTAGATTTAACCGTATGAACTAATGTAATTAACTATTTACTCATATATATAGATAGAATACAATGCTGCCAGTCAGTCAGCTGAGTCAACAGTTTAGGAGAAAAAATACCTATTCAATATTAGGCCATTAATTCATGGAATACTTCAGCGCTATTTACCATCAAAAATACTTCCCTTCAAAGAAAATATTCAAACCTCAACTACACCCAATAAGTGGGAATTTAAACTGCCGGGCATTAACACATTAAAACACTAAAAGCATATTATATCAAGATTTAACCAAACAGTGGGAAGATCTGGATACTGTCGATATTTGGTCAGCGGCAATTTACACCCAGGAGTGTGGGTAACCGGAAGCCATTGCCCTTGTCCCTTCCGACCATCAACCATTGGTCTTCCGGTGTAGAGATGAGAGTAACTGGGGACCATTCCAGGCAGTCGCCCCTCCCTCTCCCAGGGTGTGAGGGCGGCTGAAGATTTTCTGGAGTGGCTACTGATTAATATTGGCTCCAATCCACGATCAAAGGACCGTGATCTGTTTTTTTACGGGATCATCAGTTGATTTGTGCTTAATAGCCGAGGTGATAGTTCAGTGGGATTTGGGCTTACGTATAACATCATGCCTAAATTGCGACACTTGCCATTTAATGCTTCAGAAACCTATCAAATCCCTCGAAAAACAAAGACACCAACTTGGGAAACCAGTGCACTCGACTCGAAAAAGATTAATCCAATCGCCCGACCACGAGCTCCATTCCGTTGCATTGGGGCGGAAGGCTTTCCACGGTGGACAGAGCGGTTTGAAAATCTCTGCCGGCAGACGAGAGGCATAAGTTTTACGATGTGACGTCATAATTGCCACTTCGACCGAGTCAGGCGCGGCGATGATATTTTCGCTCCTCCAAATGGTCAGTCCCGTGAAAGGGAGCACTTGTTGGAATGCCAGGAAAATTGCGACGTTCAGTCGGCGAAGCGAAATTCGTAGAAATAGGGTCCATTTTAATTTTTAAATCTGCCACGGATTATACCACATGCACTCAACCTATTCCTATCGCGAGCAACCACTGCGAGATTAAAACGACCTCTTATCGCATATTTTTTATTTGGTTTAATAGACAATTTATCAGCATTCTTAATGCTGCTTAGAGCAATTGATTTCTTCTTAACGAAAATAGCGCTGTAATTATTCTCAGCATTGGTGAAAGTGGCAAGAGCAGAGTCGGTTTCAAGAGAAACTTCGCGCTTAGAAAGTTTAATAGATTCTATTTCAATTGGGAATCTTAGGTGCGGTGAATCTTCACGGGGGTCCGCGATGGAAAAATGGCGAGCTGTTGGGGAGTTGAATATTTATAAATGGCTTTGAGCTCCACGAGCAATTTTGTTGCGCCTTCCTCTCCATTCGGTATGGGCTGTGTGTTGACATTTCACCACGGACGGTGTGCAAGCGCGCGGATCGGGTTTTGAAGAGCATTTCCACGAAATAGTGTAGGTCATGGAAGGAGACTCGTCACGGAACATTTCTGCTCGCTTCAGCGTACACACAGCGAATTACTTATTTCCCATGCACAACGGAAAGTAATGATTCTTTGAATATAAGAAGTGATGTTTATGCAGATATAAATATATAAATATGTTTACACACACACACACATATATATATATATATATATATATATATATATATATATATATATATATATATATATATATACATGGTACTCCAGGGGGTAGAGCGTTGGACTACTGACCGGAGGGTCCCGGGTTCGATTCCCGGGCACTCTGGGCACCTGCAGCTCCACCCAAACTATGTGATACCAGGTCTTCCCGGGAAACCATAACCGGCACGGAAAGGAACTGGCCCCCTACCCTGATGTGTGGATTTCACACGCCACCGGGCTTAGCACTGGGTGAACTCTAACATCACCTACCAAACCGACCTTCGGGTTGATTACTGTGTTTATGGTTTATATATAGAAATATATATATATATATATATATATATATATATATATATTTATATATATATATATATACATATAAAATATATTTATATATATATATATATATATATATATATTTATATATATATGTGTGTGTATGTATATATATGTATATACAACTAACGCACTATTATATTTTATTATATATTATTAATCACTAACTAACACACATTACGTGAGTGTGCCCTTGGCCTAGGAGACAGCGATCAGTTAAAAGTTTGTCTACAAGTACACGCATAAGGGTGTTTTTATCTATGGTATTCTTATCATTCCTTCAGCTCTCTGAAAGACAATATATCCTATCCTATGTAAAAAGATAAGCCTAAAACGCAACGTTTTCATGTGATTTTCTGTAATGATTCGTTTTTTCAAGAGCCAGCACTTGGAAAACTTTCAAACTTTATATAGATTCATAAATGTCACTACCCCGCTGGAATTAGTGGAAAACTGGAATTTGTACCAGCCCATCAATGAAGACAATTTCCACGGATATCTGAGCTCATTTTGTATATCACTCCCTATTAAGGTAGAAGGAATCCTAAAACAGACTTTGGAAATAATAGAAATATTGTTAAAAAATTATAAATAAGACAATGGAATGGTGAAAGTGGAGAGTTATCAGCAAAAGTAGGTAAACTATTAGACAACAGACGAACGGGATTAATTTTCCGATGAATAGTTCCGTAAAAATTCCGAATTTTTACATTTCTAAAGATTCCTTTATCAGCACATAAAACATTCATCATTCATCTGACGTTGAAATGTCTTCTTTTATATCGACCTAGTGCAGCACGCGTTCCCCGAAAGTCCTTTAGCATGACGTGTCATCCCATTATTCTCTTTTTACCTGAATCTTTAAAATGCAACGACCCAAAATTGAATTTGCTCAATGTGCCAAATCTATTTTGAGAGACACGAGAGAAAAATAGCATGAGTTTCCTCCGAAAAGTTGAACTCGAATTGGCGAAGACAGACTGCTTGCAAAAACATCATGAAAAAACACTTAAAGATAGTACCTGGACATTGCCAGTCATCTGGGCGAAGAAGGAAGCTAGTCGTTCAGTTCAACTTGTTACTGCAGTCGAAGAGACTGTACAGACGTGAGCTGAGTCTCAACGGTAAAGGCAAAATTCCCAAGTTGGTGCAAACCCCAGCGTGGGATTCCTCCCCCCCTTATGGTATTTCTCCATTTGCATAAAGTGCAAGCATTCACGTTGCTTATAGGAGTGAATGCATAAGTACAGCAAAAATTTAATAAATTCTCCGAACTCAGGGTATTTAGGAAGAGACCTACTATTTTAAGATGTCAGTCATGATGCTTAACAAGAATAAAAACCGGAAGGCAGAGATGCCCAGACTTAAACTACATCCATGAATTATCCTGAGAAAGACTATTACTCTTAGTTTTCAGTCGATACCCACATAAGCCATGGTGTTTGACTCATTATAAGGAGCAACCGAGACCCGTATGTTTTTATTATTGTTTTGAAAGCGCGAGAAAATTGCCTCCGTATGGGTCGTCCTCACGTCCGAGGGTATGCCCCTGGTGAACTCATCCGAGGAAGTGATGCCTCTCAAAGATTGTCCACCATATTCAACTCCACGAATGTAAAGATGCAATTTTGGAATATGACAGATATGGTGATTCAGACGCATGTCGTTACTCTGTTACGTTGTCCTCACTTTTATCAATCCCCTCATAGATGGGGGAAATCCTGGGGAATCCATACTTCCATTTCTGCGGTTTGTTCCCGAGAAAATATAGATTAGAAAGTAAGCGGAGAAGAGGGAAGTGATGACTGCGCCATTAACGATTGTTTCTAGAACTAGTTCCTCCGGCATCGTATCTCTTCGCGCATGGTGATGTGGAACCGTTTGCGCGTATTCTTCCTCACAATGATGACGACGGCTAGGATATTTTTCATTTCTCTCTCTAGAGAGAGAAAAACAAAAATTGAATTATTGTAACTATTATTGGACTGCAGACAGGTTAAGGGTAAAGAATAAAGCTGGAGATAAACCCTGAGGAGGCTTTACACTTTACACGGAATGCTCACAGTTACATCCTGCGATGAATTCTATGGACAGTGTAATGACCTCAAGGCTTTTTTTCCCCAAACAATCGGTGACCAGATCGTTCCTGAAAAACCTGACAGCCCAAAAATCTATACCAGGCCATCTTTGAGAACATCAAACACACTAGTCATCGATCCCTTAATTGAAAAACCCCTATATTAAAAATGCATTCGTTCTATATTGAGAGAGCGAACGAGTTCATCCTACTGCTTCGAAACAATGAAGTAGTTATGATTAATTTAAATGTTTAGGGTTCGGCAGCACTTGGCGGAATTTCTCCATTAAAAAAAATATTCGACGACCCTAAGATCGATTCATTAGGCGAGCATGGAACTCAACGGTTTCAAGCCCATACGGTATGTGCAATTCATTTATTCAAGTCCATTTATTTCCCTTGTAAAGCCTACGGTTGCCCAGTGAGTGCTAGTGTCTATTGAATTGTACGGCTCGCTTTAGTATGGGGTAATCTCCAGGATTTGAATACGTCAAATCTGCTATTGGACAAAGAATAAATTATGTTATTCATAGTAAACATTCAGTCAACGTTTCAAGATGACAGAATGCACAGAAACCATGGCCGTGAAATTAATTGTGCTCATGCGATCGTATGAAGCAGCTTTGGCTTCATTGCAGGTATTTCAAATCATTTACTATTTGAAAATGAACCAATTGGTGGACTATTCCAGTAAAAGCATCAGAAATCATTGCCTCCTATTTAGAATATTCGGTTATGGCGGCACACACCCAAAGCACTCAGGGTAAACGCCCATGCTAATGTCATCATCACTGTTCGTTCGCCGATTTCACAGAATTCTAGACTATCTCAGCGTTGAATTACCTCTGCCAATAATCGACGACGGAGAAACAACGGAGTTTGAAGCATTTTTATCTATAGTTATCTGAGTGGCCCATAGTTGGCAGCATGATGCCAGAACGTAACAATACGGCGTTAGAATAGTGTAAACATTTCGGCTCCACCTGAAACATGCACCGCAGAGGAACGGCGTTCCCTTAATCGTTTGTTGAGTAGTTAATGGGGTGAAATATATCAAAATTCATCGACGAATGAGAGTTCAGTATGGTTATGCACATACGTCCATCGAGTAGTGATGTGTGCCCTAGGTATCTCCTAAACAGCACTACTTCTGTAGCCTACTCCCCCCCGCCAGATCACGCACGCCGAATAGTGATAACAAACACCTTTGAAACAGTCGAAGCGTTTTTTCCTGGAGGTGCTCATAAACTTTCGAAGTACTGGAACAATGCTATCGCACAAATGAAGAATATATGTAAAAATGATATGCGAGTATCAATTGCAATACAAAAATTATGACATTCGAAGACTAAAAAGAAACTTAAATTTTAAGGTTTTCCTGCTCTCTTGGGCATATTTCGACTAATCCAATGAGATTCTCCTGGAACCATAACATTTAAGATAATACTGACGTGATGTTTTATTACCTAAATGTTCATAGCTAGCACATGAACCAATTTGAACAAACGATTTGAATAATAATAGAACATTAGTCACAATTCGACGGCGAGGAAAACAAAATTTTAAAATCAATATGAAAAAAAGTTTTTTGTAATTCCAGGAATTCAGTAATTATTTTTTTTTGCACATGCATATTTGAAATAGAGTTCCTTTGCAACCTTAAATATTCAAATCCGTGTCATAATCAATCGACCTTTCCTATATACCCCGGAAATCCTCACAGTGGCAGGTTTAATAACTACCATTTTTCACGAAGGGACGGATAGGGAGGTAATAATGAGGGGTGACTTTTTTTTCGGGCGTAAGTTTTTGAATATCACACATAAAAGCAAAGATGAGACAGCCAGCTCAGTAAGGGCACCTGGCGTGGATGGAGAACAATGATGTCCGGAAGGTTGTACTTCTTATGCTTAAGGAATCAGAAGTCCGAGTAGTACATAATGTTCCAAACGCCCACACGGAGGGGGACATTCTTGAAGCTAAAGTTGTTTATTTCGCCAACTCACCAATGTGAATGTTTAAGAATAAACTAAATCCCATTGATATTTCCCTCGATGACTGCTTTCCTCCACTTTTTTCAAGCACCCAAGCAAACGAAGACCTTTAAAGCCCTCGATACTACCAATGAGTTCGGAGCGTTTTCCTCCAGGAAAATGTATCCTCTCGAAGGCTAAGTAATTAATGGCACAAGGGGCGAGGAGGTGACGAAATGAAGAAAATATTCTACGTGCTATTACCTCGCACGCAAAAACGTTGGCATTTGGCGAAAAATTAGAGAGATTTAATGAAATGATGAAGGATTTATGTGGACGGTGAATAGTTGGTATGTAACAAGGCTAATGAAAGCGAACTTCAAGAGAAAGTACAGCAGCTCTTTCGTCCATGACCGTACCGAGAGGGGCTCACTAATTGTTCCGGGAATATACCGCTAGAGGTGATATAATCAAACTTTTTTATAGAAGATATATATATATATATATACACACACACACACGAGGGTCATCCGGAAAGTAGTACCCGTTCGTGCCGCATGAAGTGCTGACGACGCGAGTAGCCGCTGGACGAGGTCAGATAGCTTCAGTGGCTTGTCTGCCTTCTCTGAGCCAAGTTGCGTGACGCTAGCATTGCCTGTGTTGTTTCTGTGATTGTTTACAATGTTTAAAAAAATTGAGAACGCCGCCAGTTGTGAAGTGAGGGCAGTGATTAAATTCCTCAATGCAAGAAACGTTCGCCCATGTGATATTCATCGCCAATTAAAGGAGGTGTATGGAGACAATGTAATGGACGAGTCGTCTGTTCGGCGGTGGTGTCGCAACTTCAACATGGGGAGGGGGAACACACACGACGATGAGCGTTCGGGGAGACCGTCTGTCATTACAGACCAACTGGTGAGCTCAGTTGACGAATTCGTGAGGAACGATCGGCGCGTCACAATTGATGACATCTGTGAGCATTTTCCCAATGTTTCTCGAACAATTGTTCATGAAATTGTTAAACACCATCTGCATTATGCAAAAATTTGTGCAAGATGGGTCCCTCGCGTATCTCAATGAGCTGGCGGCGAAGGACTATGCAGCAGGAATACAGAAACTTGTCACACGTTATGACAAATGCCTTAATTTGCTTGGAGATTATGTTGGGGAGTTAGTTTAAAGTATCCTCTTTCAAATAAAATTTTTTATGTTTGTTAATATTTACTTTTGTGTCTTTATTTCACGAACGGGTACTACTTTCCGGATGACCCTCGTGTATATATATATATATATATATATATATATATATATATATATATATATATATATATATATATATCTATATATATATATATATATATATATATATATATATATATATACACACACACACATATATACATACACATGTTCAAACACGAAAAGCTGCCATATGGCGAACATATATGCATTTACACGGAAATAGAAACAAGGAAAAGGGATAGGAACACAAAATAAAAGATGAACACGAAGGAGGTATTTCCCAAGCTTTCCGTCTCGTTTCCATTTCAGGTGTTAAATATATTGATATATTTCACAATGAAAATAAAATACGTCTACTTGCCTCAGTATTTGTTAGCGAGCTCAGCTTCGAATCACAAAGTCATTCCTACAAAACGTAGGTAAATTCAATCAGCACTCGGCCTATTTTAGAATTTAAATATCAAAGACTAACTGATACTGCGTAATTATGAACTACTGATAAATGGGAATATTTATAGTAATCTACAGTAAAAATTTCAATTTCAGCTTTTCAACTGAAATATTATCAAGTTGAACGATGAAGTAAAATATCAAATTTTTACAAACCTATTCCTTTATATCATAATCAGTAAGGACCGTAGCAAGAGAATATCATAATTATTGAGAAATTGCTTTCATTTTGCCACGGATTGCCATTTAGGTTGGTGAGGTGACAGAAGCATCCACCCGGGGATAGGGGTGTGGAGTTTGTTTAAGGGAAAAATTTTATGAGACCCATAAAACATAGAAGTAAAATCGTTATGGTACGTAAAATTTAATGGGTTAATCGTGGTTTTTATGCTTTCACGTTACGTATATGTGTCCAGCGCAATCAAAATTCATTCCTCCAACTTTATCGGCGGATATGCCCTCCGGGGATGATTATCCCTTTGGAGCCTGTACACGTATAGGTATCCTTCGTGCCCACATACGTGTGTGTTCATGCTATTTACAATTTTTCACACCCTTGAATCCATCGAGTTGAATTATTTCATGGACCACCGGATGTATGAAAGGAAGGCAACAGGGCCGCGGAGATTCACCGACAACCCCGGAATGCCATCGTTTTTCAAGTTCCACCACGGAACCCAAACTAAACTCTGCGATACGAATCATCGGAGCTGAGTCACAAGATCCCAAATCGAAAATGCGTCGCGGAGGAAAATGATTTTATGGCCAACGATAGCGATGCCACAAAAGGATAGATTTATGATTTCATTCCAGGTTTCGTAACCATGCAACTAACTATTGGTACAATCACAACTTATTGTACCGAGATGGACACAGAGGTTAGTGGGGTATATGGAAGGGGTTAATGACATGGGGATATTGGGAGTGGCTGGAAGAGGTATTGACCTGAGAAACCCTTTGATAACTTCCTGGGCCGTTCTCTTCTCACAATGGGGGTTCTCGTCCCAGCTGACAAACTACCTACAACTAGTTCCCCTAACCCATATGAGAACGAACAATAATTTCAATTTGATCACAGAAGATCCTTTTCCAGGAAGGGAGGCGCACAAACTAACTATCCCTTCGCTAATTTTAGGAAGTTGGGATCTTCGTTCGAAAACAGGTCTATCAAACCAGTGCAATTGGCTTTGAACTGCTTTAAACTCATGGTATTCGTCTTTCATCCCGTTCATTCTGTTTCATCCATTCTTCAAAATCTCACGAATTTGAAATTTCCCAACCGTCGCTCCTATTTAATGACTCAGTGACGAAGTTTGAGAACCATATAACCTAAGCTCCATTGAGTTCACCAATATTTTCTTCGTGTATTTGAAGTGACAATAATTTGCTGTCATCAATTTCCCTCTATTTCCTCTTCTTTCGCGAAAGCAAACCCTCTCCATAAGTCCTAAGTATCATGCCTCCTATTTTAGAACAAAATACTAAGAGAGATATATAAAATAATTAACTCAAATTAGAGAATTACATACCCCTGCACCAATTTATGTTACTCTTCATATTGCGACATAGCCTGATATTTATCGAGTTATTTATTTTTGACACTCTTAGTTCCTTCCGTTGAAGACCCCTGAGCTTGTGAAATATTCATCAGACTGTTGCTGCATTGCACTTCCTTCCACACGCCCTTGCGACGACCAGTGGCATTGACAGCTTTTGTGTGGACGTAGATGAAGAATGTGTGAATTTCATCCGCCTCAAGCTCAATTTGAGCACTGTTACCATGAACGAAACCAACTTTCTGATTGATTGGTGTGGTCTAGTGAGAATTGTAAATCAACCATAAAACTTTAAACCATAAAAATCAACCATAAAAACCAAGGAATCAATTAAAAAAGAAAAACAACACAGAGGCTTAAGGCATGCCGATAAATGGGTAAAAATACATGTTCCTCCTCTTCAACCTTGAACCCCACTCTGTTCCTCTCTTTCGCGAGTGAGCGCCAACACCCATCAGTTCCCATGGGATGCAGTTCACGCTAGTTCTCATATCTGACCTTCTGGTCATCCTTCCAAACGTTCGAGGTAAATCCATCCTCACGATCTTGTGTTGTGCGAAAGAGGGACGCCGAGAAAGTACTTGGATTCTCGTGAAAAGGGTACACTAATACGGAATTTCTCTTCATAATAATCGAAGTTGAATTTTCATTAAGGCCACAAATTTGATTATTTCATCAATCGAGTGGACTTTATTTATTTCTTGTTCATATTTTTGAGCAGACAACATTACTTTACACTTACAAATTACTGGGCATAAATCTGTCCGGTAAGTTGGTATGGCCCCTTCGTCCCGATGATGACCTTTACCTGTCAAGACTCTGTTTTCTTGTAAAATTAGCATAGCTGCAGACGTACATGAATATGAATCTATTTCTTATTTACGTCATTTTGGACAATTTGAAGTAGTCATTTTAAAGTCGTTGATTTTAGTATATTTTATGACCAACTTATTTGTCTCTAATCGCTTATTGGAAATCATCTGATTAACGGCTAATGTTTGACTCTTCAAGGGATCGATAAACGAAGAACTGTATATTTCTATTAATATAACGGCTATATTACGTATTATTATAACAATTGGATTGCGCGTCTCGGAATCGATTCATGTGTCGAGGTAACTAATAACAGCACCCGAGGAGAAATTAGAAAGTTCACGGCGAGTCGAACGCAACGCATTCGACGCCTCTCTCCTTCGGATCGATTCCATGCTGTGGACGAATAAGAGTAAAAGAGCAAAAGCGGACCCGGGCAAACGCCGGACAACCTTGAGTCTCGCCGAAGTCTCCCATGCCTCCAAGACGACTCCGGCCGACCTCGGAAAGCCATTTGAAGACGTTTCTCCACCCTCGCCAGCGATGACCACCAACTCCGAGCGAAAGCTTTTCCTTCCCATGCGCGAAAACACTATTTCCATTCGGAAACCTTTCCATGCCTCGAGGACCTAGGCCTCCCAACCTCATCAGGATTCGCTTTAATAATTTCGAACAGATGCTGAAGCGTTTGCTTGGAAACACTGGCCCTGTGGTCTGAGCGATTTATGGAGGGCGAGCAACCGTACAAGAGCTCTCGCTTGAAATGACGCCGGAGAGAGGAGACCGGGATCAGCCAGAGGATGATTGCAGGGAAACTGGCAGTTGCTTAACACATCTACTAGTTTCCGGTAAATGAGCACAACTTGGTAATTCCTGAACACCTAAGTAACAAGGCGTATCTTAAAATTAATACACTGAGGTTTCTATTTATAATAGATTGATTCTTATCGTTGTGGAATTATTCCGTCGTAGAATGAGCAAATCACTTGGTAAGGTTGTATTCATGGTTACATCAGGTAACTGTCAATATCAATGTCTTGATAATGTCAATTACCTTGTAGGCACCTATTGAAAGCAAGGTCGATTTTTAACGAATTGGTATGGAACACTATAAAATGACATGTTCATTTTACTTGGAGGATTTTAGATGAAACGCACGTAAATGTGTGGAAAATTAGTAACATTTTAACATGTGGCATTTTTCCATTGAGAAGAGTAAGAAAGAAAATACAAGGTAAATTATAATTTATAATTTATTATTAAGAGAACCAATGCAAAAATTTCTAAAGTTTAAGGGCCGGGATTCGAACCCGGATCCCTCGATATCGGGCCGATTGCTTTCGATAATTATGCCACCGAGGTATCCTCTTCTTTAAGTTTAATTGACTAAAGCAATCGGTTGGATATCGACGAATCCGTGTCCGAATCCCGGTCAGGGCGAATAATGGCTTTAACACTTTGAAATTGTTGCATTATAATACACATTGGCGGATAACTCCGTTAAAGTTAACTGTCGCCATAGAGCCCGCAGTCCTTTGAAAGAGAACCAATTTATTTCTTTTATTTTGTTAGGGACATCATGGCAACTCATATGATTTCCAGGATCCTGAAGATGATATAATGTGACATAACCATAGCCATGTTAGTACGTAAGTAGTAAATCATAAAGCGCAATTAATGAAGTGCTCCCTTTCTCCTTCCCTTTGCCGTTGTTTCGCCAAGTACATCAGTAGCTAAAGCTGATTCGCAAACTGTGACCCAACTTTTGGACGTTAGGCACGGGAATTTTGAACACCAACCAGCAATTAAGTGATTGTAGAGATGCATGAATGTGTTTAACAAACGCTTGTAAAAGAATATCAGAATTTAGAAGCACATCAGTAACTCTCGTGGCATTTCCTGCAGTTATGTGAAAATAAGAGATGGCAACAAGGCATTTTTATAAAGGAATATCGCGTTTTTTTTAAGCTTGGTCCAGTCGTGTTCACCAATTGTGTGCAGGGAAACAGGCACTTAATATCCATCAGTGCGGGAGACTGTCCCCCTTCTTTTCTTCGGTCGGTTTAATATGCAGATATAGCGTGGCATCTTTATCACTCCGTCGGAGAAAAGAAGCAAACTGGGCTGCCCTCGACTGAATGATTTTTTCCCAAATTTTTAAGCGGTTTTTGGCTCAATTCGCGACTCGCAGAACCCTCAAACCAGTAATCCTAATCAACCTATAAGCACATAATATCGAATCACAATAATTTCTGGTAAATATATTAATGGTGTACACGCCTTTTATCTTTAGAAAGTTCAATACATAAAGTTTCTTAGTCTAGTCACAAAACAGCGATATACGAAGGTGTATTTATCGAATTCCAGAAGATAAAATATGGCGATAAATATTTTACCACGATAGAAAAACTGCTTCGTGATCGGGAATTCCATGTAAAGAGGTCCTTTGTTTGTGTTTTAAAACCTGTTTCTTACATTGATTTTTCCCCAGTTTTCCGTAGAAAATATACACAGGGCCAAATTGCATTCACAAGTACCGCAAAAGTACCTTTACCAAGCACCAATTATGGATAGTTTGGAATTCGTTTTCTCCAGTTCAGTGATGATTAACTTGCAACACATAAGGTCTTTACAGATTATTGAACACTTGGTTTTATGTGTAGGTATATATTTTCATAGTGAGATCAGTTTGAGGTTAATTGTTGAACCAATTGAGGAAAGAAATTTAACAAATCATTCATATATAAAGACACAAAGACAGACGGAGAGTATATTTTTAAATAATAACAGATAAATATTACACTTGAACTTCAGTCAGAATGAGGAGCTTAATGAGTATCTTCCCCATTAACGTACAACTCACTTATGTTAAAGCTCAAATAGAAAAGCATCACACATGAAAATATACATTATACAGGTATATGCATATTTACACAAATATACATATATATATACACACACATATGTATATACTCATTTATATAGAAACAGATACAAGGAAAAGGGATAGGAACACACATAAAGGACGAACACAGGAGAGGTGGGGAAGGCGGAATCAAAATGATCACCCGCTTAAAATCAAATACATGCCCCAAAGGACAAACACCGCCAAGTTTTCGTTCCTAAATATGGGAATCAAAGAGTGAAACCAGCTGCCTGATGAACTCTTTAAGCCCTTACCCAAAAGCATTAAATCATTTAGGCGTGAATGCAAAAGGTATACATGATGGGATTGTTAAATGCAATACGGCAGAAGGTGTATGGCTGTATCAAAATATATTGTTTTTTCTCATTTTTTTATTTTGTAAGTCTACTATACGACTATTTAATGACACTGTGATATGTTTTAAGAATGACTACTGTTTGTTATATCATGTCATTGCCACCCGGCTTATCGCCTAACAGCAATGTATCCCAAATAATAATAATAATAATAATATATATCTATATATATATATATACACATATATGTTATATATACGAGGGTCATCCGGAAAGTAGTACCCGTTCGTGAAATAAAGACAAAAGTAAATATTAACAAACATAAAAAATTTTATTTGAAAGAGGATACTTTAAACTACTTCTCAACATAATCTCCAAGCAAATTAAGGCATTTGTCATAACGTGTGACAAGTTTCTGTATTCCTGCTGCATAGTCCTTCGCCGCCAGCTCATTGAGATACGCGAGGGACCCATCTTGCACAAATTTTTGCATAATGCAGATGGTGTTTAACAATTTCATGAACAATTGTTCGAGAAACATTGGGAAAATGCTCACAGGTGTCATCAATTGTGACGCGCCGATCGTTCCTCACGAATTCGTCAACTGAGCTCACCAGTTGGTCTGTAATGACAGACGGTCACCCCGAACGCTCATCGTCGTGTGTGTTCCCCCTCCCCATGTTGAAGTTGCGACACCACCGCCGAACAGACGACTCGTCCATTACATTGTCTCCATACACCTCCTTTAATTGGCGATGAATATCACATGGGCGAACGTTTCTTGCATTGAGGAATTTAATCACTGCCCTCACTTCACAACTGGCGGCGTTCTCAATTTTTTTAAACATTGTAAACAATCACAGAAACAACACAGGCAATGCTAGCGTCACGCAACTTGGCTCAGAGAAGGCAGACAAGCCACTGAAGCTATCTGACCTCGTCCAGCGGCTACTCGCGTCGTCAGCACTTCATGCGGCACGAACGGGTACTACTTTCCGGATGACCCTCGTATATACATATATGTTATATATATACATATATGTTATATATATATATACATATATGTTATATATATATATTTTTTTTTTAAGTAATCTACCGGTTAAGGTAGGTTTTTGGACTGACACAACTACCAAACAAATATTTTATTACTCCTAACAAAACACAAAATCAATCATCCTACTCTATATCAGGTCCCTCTTCATCTCTGAGTACTTCCTTCCTCCCTTCATCCCGTCCAACAACCCTATCCTGTTCCTTCCCTTTCCTCTTTTGCCCAACATTCTACCCTCTATCACAGTCTTCAACATCCCACTGCCGGTCAACACCCCCTTCATCCACTTTTCCTGCCTCCATAGGATTGCTCCCAACAAACCCCTCTCTTCGCCCACCATACCAAGTACTTCCTCATTTGTTTTCTTCTCTGTCCATTTCACCTTCTCCATTCTTCTCCACACCCACATTTCAAAAGCCTCCAATCTACGTCTATCCTCCTGCTTCAATGACCACGTTTCCGCTCCGTACATAGCTACGCTCCATATCAAAGTTTTTACGAGTCTTTTCTTAACATCCTTACTCAAAGTCCCTGTCATCAACTCCCTCCTCCTTGTGAAAGCCTCTTTGCCTAGCGCAATTCTTCTCCTTACGTCCCTACTACTTTGACCGTGTTGGTCCAAAACACTACCGAGATACGTAAACTGTTCTACCTGCTCTAGCTTTTGCCCTCCTATTTTAATGTTAAGCTTGGCCTTTTTCTTTCTAGAAAATCGCATAACCTTTGTTTTATTAATATTGATTCTCATCCCATACCTGTCGCACTGAATTTCCAATTCACTAAGCAATGCTTGCAGCCCCTTGGCTGACTGACAAACTAAAGCTTGGTCATCAGCAAACCTAACTGATTTTACGAATTCCCCGCCCACTTTCATTCCTACCTCGAGTTCTTCCCATGCCTCTTTGATCATTTCTTCTGCGTACAGGTTGAACAGCAACGGTGATAATGGGCAACCCTGCCTTACACCCCTTCCTAACACTGCCCATCCTGACTCCCCGTTTCCCACCCTCACCTGAGCAGTCTGAGACATGCACAGGTTGCGGATTAGCCTCCTTTCCCTCCAATCTATTCCTATTTTCTGCAATATACTCATTAGTTTTTCCCAATTTACTCTATCAAACGCTTTTTCGAAATCTACGAAACAGGCAAATACCTCCTGGTTGTGTTCTATATTCCTCTCGATTAATAATCTCATTACTGCAATGGCATCACGCGTACCTCTCCCCTTCCTAAACCCAAACTGATCATCCCCTAAGTAATCATTTGCCCTACTCTCTATCCTTTTGTTTATGATCCTGAGAACAACCTTAGCTGCGTGGGATATCAAACTAATTGTCCTATAGTCCTCACATGACGTGGCCTTTACCTTTTTCGGAATAGGAACTAAAACTGATCTCACAAAGTCTTCCGGCCAGATTCCCTCCTCATAAATACTATGGATCAGCCCATATAGCCTCTTCCTCCCACATTTTCCTAAGCATTTCAAAAGTTCCACGGGAATGTTATCTACCCCCACGGCCTTATTTAGTTTCATCTCCCTTAATGCCCTTTCTATCTCATTGTCTAGTATGCCTGGACCTAAGCTATCTTCCTCTACGTCATGTTCCTTTTCAATGTCTAACTTTGTTGGTCTAAGCTCTTTACTATACAGTTCTTCTACATATTCCTTCCATCTCTCTTGGATCTTTCCTGCGTCAACTATTACCTTACCGGCCTTATCTCTAACTGCTATCGTTGATCTCCCTTTCTTACTTCCCGATAAAGATTTAACTATGCTGTAAAGCGCACCGATTTCCCCCTTCCTCTGCAGACTTTCCATATTCTCGCACTGCGTCTTCCACCATGCTTCCTTTGCTTTATTTGTTGCCCGCCTCAATTTATTGTTCAATTCTTTGTACTTCATTTTGCCTAATTCTGTATTTATATTCTTCCATTTTCGCCGCTCATCCATTTTTGAAATCATCTCATCCGTGATCCATGGTTTACGAGTCCTTTTAGCGTTAACGGTTCCAATAGTGTCTTTTGCCGCTTTAGACAACCCTTTTTTGATACATTCCCATTTTTCTTCAATAGTACTTAGCTCTTTACCGTCCTCCATGATTTTCTCTACCGCCTGTTTGTATTCCTTTCTTTTCAACCCATTTAATGCTTCTACATTCCATTTTCTAACTCGCCGCCCCTGCCTTATCTTTTTAAAACGTACGCTACATTTCATAACAACTAAATTGTGGTCTGAGTCCGCATCCGCTCCCGGGAAGCTGTGGGAATTTATCACATTGTTCCTAAACCTGTGTCTAACCAGGATATAATCTAGCTGATATCTTCCCGAGTCACCTGGCATTTTCCATGTATACCTGCGTCTTTTGTGGTGTCTGAACCAAGTGTTGGTGATAACTAACCCCTGTCTCCTGCAGAACTCAACTGCTTTCTCCCCGCGGTCATTCCTCGTGCCTAAACCGTAGTCCCCCACCTCATCACCATCTCTTCCTTCGCCTACTGTCGCATTCCAATCCCCCATCACTATCAAATGTTTCCCTGCAGGAACACATGCAATCATGTCCTCTAACTGATCGTATATCCTATCGACCTCTTCTTCCTTATGGTTGCTCGGTGGCATGTATACCTGGATAATAACTAAGTTCGTCGGTTCTGCTTTTATCTCCACTAGTAGTATTCTATCATTTACCTGCTCTATGTTGACTACGCTTCTTCCTACCTCTTCATTTAATACTATGGCAACCCCTCGTTGGCTCTCGTCCCCACCGCTGTATATTATTCTATACTTATCACTCCAGTAATCCCCGCTATCTTTCCATCTCACCTCGCATAGACCTAAAATATCTATATTTCCCCTTTCCATCTCTCGCTTAACATTCTCCAATTTCCCCGTCCTCATCATTGTCCTAACATTCCACGTTCCTATTCTAACTAATTTGGTCTTCTTCTCCTGCGTCTTCTGTCCTGCTGCTGCTGGTTTTCCCTTGCAAGGGTTTCGTGGGATGACGACCGCGGAAGCCTTGCCTCCCCCGCTGCCGGGCACGACACACGGCCGATTGGGCCGAGCCCCGTGGTTGCCAGGACTCAAAATATCTCTATTGTCCATCACATTGTTCTTGGGAATGATAATTGAGGTGGTTTCCCGTTGCCTTCCTCAATAGTGTTTTTAACGTGACACCATCACTTACTGGCCGCCCCACTGGGGTCAGACGCCATTGCAGCCGCCTCACTGAGGAACAGACGCTGCGTGGACTACCTTTCGTCTGGCTCCTAACCTTCGACCTATCTGGCATGGGTGACCCTACCAGGAGCAATTTTTATTACTCCCGCCAGTACAGCTCTAGGGGTCATCGGGACGCACAAGCCCTTCCACCACGTCAAGGTTGTAGTCCGGGGAGGGATATATATATATATATATATATATATATATATATATATATATATATATATATACGTAGAACACCATTGAATTTAGGGAAAGGAACTGGTCCCCCTTACCCTGATGTATTTTACACGCCTTATTAGGTGAACTCAACCATTATCTATCCCAGCCATCTTCTGGTTGAAAACGATGCTATAATAAACGATATATATATATATATATATATATATATATATATATATATATATATATATATACGTAGAACACCATTGAATTTAGGGAAAGGAACTGGTCCCCCTTACCCTGATGTATTTTACACGCCTTATTAGGTGAACTCAACCATTATCTATCCCAGCCATCTTCTGGTTGAAAACGATGCTTATGGTTTCATGGCTTATTGAATTAACCTCGAGTAAATAATACTTACGTAATGATTCAATTAATGCGGGATAGAGAATTGCTCTTTCAGCTAGAATATTCGCGTATTTCAAAAGAGAGTGGAGTTTGCTGGCTTTCAAACATTTCCGTGTCTTGCTCCCATTATGAGTACAAAGTTGAGGATTTTTACTGAATACATTAGGAATGGGATAAATGCGAGAACAGGTTGCTAAGCGCCTGTTATCAGAGTCATGAGAAAAAAGCAAACGAATGCCGTTCACGTTTCATATCTTATCCCGTGCCCCAGGGAAAGGAGGAATACACAATGCCGAGAACGCAGTACTGAATGAATTTAAAATGGGAGTTGTAGAGTATTTATAAATATATATATATCATATATATATATATATATATTATATGTATGTATATATATAATGAAATAAACCCAACGCTATGAATTTTACACCAATTAGTCAAGCTGTTCAATGAGGAAAAGAGAAAGATTTCGATATTATTTTTACGTAAACGAAAGACGGAACTTGGGGATTCCTGTAAGGGGAGGACAATGAGATTAACCAAGCACAATGATGACAAATATCCCGTCACCAATCATTGATTTTTTAATAAAATGACGATAAAGTAGACAAAAAAGCACTCGTTTTTACTATCAGAACTGAGACACTGTGTGTTTGCGTGTTAGGCTTAACTTTATCTAGAACGCGTGGATCTCAGCTGTTGCCTTAAAATGTCAAAAAGGCGCATTCTAATAATTTTATCCCGAAGGTGCGCAATACATTGGACAACATTTACGATTATTAATGTTTAGTATCGGGCGAATAAAGGCATGTAACACTAGTACAATTTATGTCCTCAGGACCTTGTAACATGCTTGAGGGGAAGTGTCCAAGTACAATATACTAAAGGGGTAATGGAAAGGCCATAATAAGAATTTTGAACTTAAAAAACGCACACGCCTTATCTGTCCTTTGAAACCTTCTTGGCAGCGAAAAAAACCTAATTCTATGGATATTACTTATCAGTAGGAAATGGCAAAGAAATAAGCAAAAGGTGTTTATTTCTCATTTTCGATAAAGTCATTTTAATTGAACGCTCTGCAGTCAACTGAAGTTGACTGGTCACATGTAGTCGCAAATGCTTCTGCACTCTTCTGGCATATAAATTGTTCTCATATTTTTAAGACAAGTTCCATTTCCTATCGATTTTCCCGCTTCGTTTACATGACATTTTCATGAGCTACGACTATTTGTTGGATTTTATATTCTCGGCATGACTAATCATTTTTTCGGATCGAATCCTCATTTCAAGGCCATGCGAACAAACAACTAAACCATGTTTCATTGATCGAGCTCTATTTCACACATCTCACGTGTAAAGGCAATGGGGCACATGGAAGAGAAAACGAAAGATCTGAGAAACGCCCGTACAAAATCACATGGGGAATTATAATTTTTAATAGCTATACTTAAGAGGGTGGTCTGAAAAGTTTCTGACCTAACAAATATACAAGACATTTTTTCTGAAATTTTCTGAGGTCGAAACCTTTTCAGACCACCCTTGTAGTTTCTTGAAAGACGGGGGTGAAAATATTTAATGAGCAAATGTTGGTGAACTCAATTATACTTATGCGACGGGAATTAGACCAAGTAAAACCATCGCTAATCTGCAGAAAAACTAACATTAGAATATCATTGGAACGTAACACTAAGTAAAACAATAAAAATAATAAACGGGTGTATTCCGTTTAGGAACATGAAAAATAACAAGATAAAATGACCTGATAAAACCACGCTTTTAATTTTTTGTTTCACGAAAACGAGCACCAGTTTCTTTTATCAGAGATAAATTTCAGCACAGTTGAACAGATTTAAATGCGTCTATTACATTTATTGCTTAAATAATATAGGTTTAAGATTCCACAAAAAGCACATATTCGACCGTAATCATTCAGAGATCATGACTCACGAGTACTATGACAAAGTTTATTTTAATCAGGCAGCAATGTTTCATCATAAGTAAAAACAAAATTGTTGACTACTTATTTGTCGCTATTTTAAATATAATTATACACACTCACGAGCTATAGAAATCCTCATTATTATACAAAGATCATGGTTCCAATCGATGCTTGGACATAAGTAGTGGCGGCCTATGATTTTCCGTCTGCTGTGGTTTCATTAAGGTGAGATGTGAACTCTCCATTCAAAATGAACATCGGAAAGAACATGAATTATTGATGTTTTCCAATCTCACGTGTTAACGAATTAATGGAAGGAAATGCGTACGCTACCACAAAAACGATTCCGCACGACAAATTTTAGAGGGTAATTTTTCTTGATTAGGGGACAGTGTGGATACTATTACCTTAATTAATTTGTAGTGTACACCCATTGTCACAAGATACCGTGACTTATCCTTCATTACGTATCCTATTTCAGCATTCTCGGGAAAGACATACCACCGATGTACATAGATTAGGATTGGTATTGTGAAAGTAAAATTTCGGTCTATCTATCGATTAATCGGTCATTCGCAGGCTTCGCTTCGTGGAAACATTCCATTAATGGAAAAGGAATGGACAAAACATTTGTTATTCCCACCGAACTTTCATTAATATGACCAGGTTTTCGACTCCTTGAATAATCTATATTCTGGAGTCGTGCTAAAGAACCTTTATCAATGCACACAAAGAAAATCCTTGAATAGTGGATAAAAGATCTACTTCCCAGTTGCCGAGGCCAAGGTTATTTTGAAAGGTAAGGGTAGAGCTCAGCACGTGGGTACTAGGCGTGTGAAATTCACATATTTGGAGCAGGGGAGGCATTTCATTCCCTGCAACTTCCCCGAAACATCTGGTAATAACACAGTATTGAATTAGTTACGGGCAGCCTTCCACCATATTTTAACTCAACATTTAGCAACCAAGTACTGTATTTACTAAGGTCCGGCTTTTAAATGTTTGGTCAAATCCAGTCGTTAGTTAATACGAACGTTAACTTAACGTGGAGATTGCCAACAAATCTGATTTAATAAACAAATAAAATTGCTTACTAGTGAATGTGAACACTGCAACCGAAACAACACCACCTATCAAATGTTGATCGGTTTCACGGACGGTTTTGAACTTAACTAGCGGTCATGAAACTGTGTTTTGGCCTTAACTGGAGGTTTAAGTTAACCTTCAGTTTAACAAGACACTACAAAACTTGAGCTAAGTCTAAGTGAAGGTTATGCACCGCTATGTTTTCGCTAAGCGTAACATTCATCATCCCTGAATATTAAATTTACGGTTCAACGCGTGCAAGATCAACCAACAAGTGTTGTTAGGAGAGAAGCATGTACACCGGTCCATGCCATGGTCACAGGGTCATTGCTTCCGAAGCCTTGGGTGTTTTCTTAAAAAGGACGCCATTTAATTACAAATATAATAGCTTCACTACGCACGAAAATTTTTTATCATAATGAAGCATGAGCAATATGCGATGGATTGCGTAAGATCAGTTCACTTCAAATAACAGCGTGAGGTTGTCCTCATTCACTTCCCTTTCGTTAGCCCTTCCATCGAGAGACATGACTGGATCACTTGTATCCATATCTCATATTTGTTTTAAAATCACTAACAGTATTGAAATAAATACGTAAAAACGAGACAGGATTTGGGAACACTAAATGAATTGATCACTTAAAGTAACATCTACCGTGATATGCTACCGCGTTCGTACAGAGGACTATGTGGTTTAATGGCCACAATGCAAAATAATTCCTTACGCCTCCGATTGTGAGAGGAATAGCTCACGGTGCTGTAACAGAGAATTCTATCAAAGGTTCAAAAATGGAAGTATGCTGAATGACGATTTAACGGGTTCATTTACCTTAATCTGAGGAAATAAGCGAGAGCACATGAATATTAAAATAAAATCGTTTGAATAATTCGTACAGAAGTAGGGTAGGTAATCGATCAGCGAAGTATATTCCACGCCGAAACTGAAACTAAAATTTTGAATAGGCCCCATTCTGGACTCACGACTCCAACGCCTACTTCCGAAAAGTCGTCGTACTTCTCTTCCATTTCGTTTTCCTAAATGCCAATAGTAATTGATTCAATATTAACGAGCATCTATTTTCAACACACCAGAAGACTAAATTAATTAGGCTATGGTTTTTGGAGCGGCTTAACAGTCCATTGGGAACAAAATTTAACTCACCATCAACCGTACGTACTATTGCCGCTGGAGCCGGAAAGTCCCGGGTTCGAATCTCAAGTGGCATATTCAGAGGATACCATCTAAACGCTATCTGCCTTTAATATAGTATGCTTTGATTACCTGGGCATGTAACAACTTAGTTTTGATGTTTTAAATTGGTGTTCACGTTATTGTTTAAGGTGGGATTGTGTTGCTAGGGATTTGTATGCTCCCTGACACTGTCTATCTGTACATTTATTCGAATAAAAATAATAATAATAAATACCAATGAGAAACAACTAAGCGGTGCGATTTATTGGTACTAATTTTTTGGGAAACTGTAGGTGTCACAGGAAAAGGAACTGTAACCCCACTCCCATTTCCCCGTGTTTGTGATTGCGCAGACCAGGCTTACTCCGGGGAGAGATCTGCTAACATCTGTCAAAACTAAGCTAAACGCTGATTACTGTGTTTGTGTTAGGTGCACAAATGGCGATGAGAATGGTGTAGAGGTCTTTATTAGTACAAATACCCACAGCTAGTGCGGTCATGATTCTTCGGTTACATAAACTGTTTTAACTTAAGATGATTTAATGATTAAGCTACGTGCTTTTGTGTAAATATTCATATTTCTATGTGTATTACTATATTGGCAATGATTCTTAAGCCTTATTATTAATTGGCCGCGGAGGCAGAATTGAAAATTTTGTTTTATTACTGTGATGGCTGCATCGTGAAATTCAACTTCTAATCAAGTTGCCCTGGATTTCTGAGCACATAGTGAGCCTACGGGGAAATCAATTACTGCAATTGACCCCTATGGTGTAGCATACGAAAGTAGAGAGGCAGTAATACAAAGCCTAAATACACGGGAATCCATAAATTGGCGAGGACTGAGCAGTTTCAATTACCCCATTTCACTTTTATCATCTACTAACTGGTCGAACCCAGAGGTATTTTTTCTTTAAGCATTCCTGGGCAAAAACGTTATTTGCGTATGCAGAGAAATTTATATACAAGGTACAAAATCATGTATATAATATCAATTCATGAAGTATTTGCAGACCAAAATTTGAGTTAAGGGAAGAGGAAATTTGACTTTCCGGGCACCGAAACATTTACAGGGCCTTAGAATAAATTCATGGGCATTATTGTTTTTATTATAATTCAGAGGTACCAGGCTTTACGATGTTTGCTCACACCCTGTTTTGGGTAGCTTTTCAAGGAAATAATATTACTGCATAATTAATAGCAATAATGGTGTTTATCTTAAGGGGTGTACTCGAAGTCAGAAAAAGGAAGTTTAAGGCGTTTACCTTGTACCACACGCTTTGCGGTAATTTTATTTTATAAATACGGGCGATTTATCTATGGGGCATTCAATTCAAGTGATTATCCGGAAATTATTATAACTGTTCGTCATCATAGGTCACCTGCCATGGTTGTCAGGTCCATGGAGGCCTCTTCTCCGCTTTGTTTTCCTTTCCTGTGCCCTTCTCTTCATTTCCACATACCCATCACCCTCTTCCACATCGGCCATCATTATAAACCTCCTCCGCCCTCTCTTGCCTGACCCTTCCACCGTTTCATCTAGCACCTCCTTCAAGAGACAGTCCCATCGTGTTCCCTTTTGGGTTTAGCATTCTTCTCCATACCCACAACTCACACACCTCCAGCCTTTCTCGGTCCCTTTTTAATGCAGTCCATGTTTCACGGGGATCGAGATGGTGCGGTGGCTATCGTACGGGCTTCCCACTCAGGGTTCAAATCCCGGCGGTATTGAATATTTTCCAGTGGTATCTCGATCCCTACTTGAGGTGCTTTGTGGAGGGCACTTAAAGCGAGTACGCCGTTCGTCGGATGGGACATTAAGCTGCGGACCCCTTGGCGCCTTTCGTAAAGAGTAGGCTAATGCCGACACCGGGTTTCTCTCTACCCTTCATCCTTTCCTGTTCATCCCTAATGGCACAAATGACCTAAGCTGTCGGTCGCCTCCCCTAAATACTACTACTACTCCATGTTTCACATCCATGAAACACAAAACTCCATACATTACACCTAACTCTTAGCCAAATATCCATAGAAGACTCCATAGTCTTAATTTCGCCCCAAAATAAAGATGACTATCAATCCAGGTTTTTGCTACCTCCCTACCCAGATGTTTTTGCTTCTCCTCTTGTTCCAGCTTTTCTCCATCCAAAACAATATTTATTTCCTCATCTCCACCAACATTCATTACTTTAGCCTAGCTCCTATTTATCATCAAGGCACACTCCTCTTTTATGCCATTTGGGTGTGGCAACATCACGTTTAATCGTTCTTATTTCTAGGCAAAATGGATCATCTCATCAGCAAATCAGATGCTCTCAATCCTTCTCCCTGGAACTGACACTCCTGCATCTTCTCTCCAGCAGGTCCTGACAACGTCTTTCACATAAAAGTTAAAGTGGATGGCGGAGAGACAGCAACCCTGCCTCACTGCCCTCCCCAAATCAAACCAAACCGTCCACTTTTCATCATTTCTAACGCAATCCCTCTGAGTTGAGTATAAATTTCCAATCAGTCATCTGTCTCTCCCGTTAACACGTTTTTCTTTTCGGATTCTCATAAGTTTTCCCCATCGCGCACAATCAAAAGCCTTCATCAAATCAACGAAACACACACGCACAAACCTTTCCCCTTCTCCAGACATCGCTTTCCGATGGTACCCACTAATCCTATCGCATATCTTGAGCCGATTCCTCTTCCAAAGCCATACTGTTTCTCCACTGTGCGTTTTCATACGTGGTAGTCTATCGTTAAAGGTAGGCCTCCAATCTACGCATATCATCCTGTTTCCGCGCCGTACATAACTACGCTCCGCATAAAAGTTTTGAGGAATCGTTTCTTAATCATCCTTACTCAAATTCCCTTTCTTCAACAACCTCCTCCCAGTGAAAGTTTCTTTGGCTTACGCAATTCATCGCCTTAAGTCTCTATTACTTTGACTACCTAGGCCCAAAACAATGCTAAGATACAAGAATGTACGTAAACTGTTGTTCCGCGTAGTCTAGTTTTTAAACTCCTGTTGTCATACTCCAAAGAAACTGACAAAGAGATGCCGCAACAGTGACTTTTAACGGAGTCATCCGCTAATATACATTTCAATGCAATAATTTCAGAGTGTTTTCAGAATTTATGAGGACGCCTCGATAGCTTAACTGGCTATAACCGGACATTGAGGGATCCGGGTTCGAATCCCGGTCAAGGCGAATGATTTTTAAACTCTGAAATTGTTGAATTCCTATTTTCATGTTTAGCTTTCCTCTTCCGTGAAAACCACATAGCCCTTTTTGTCTCTACATTGATTCTGATCCCATACTTGTCACCATTATTTTCATATGCGCTTAATCATGATTGAAACTCTTTGGTGAATAACCTAACTAAAGCTTGTTACCCGGAAATGCCTTTGGTAAAATATTAATAAATATATAAAATCAACTTGGTAACGACAATTACGGTTAAGCTCTTCATAGAGAATAAAAAAGAAATTTACGCTATGAAAGTGTTATAATTTGTGTAAAAGACATAGTAGGTAACATTGCGTTTGAGAAAAAATAGCTTATAATTAACAATCACATATTTAATAATGTTTACTGGGCCATGTTATTTTTAGGTTAAAAACTCTCTGATTGTGGGTGATCAACGGAGCCCAGGCCGAGACATTCTTGCCATCTCTTATTGCCGCCGCAATGTAAACTGCTGATGTCAACTTAATTACCTATTGCCGAGGGCCATCTGCTAGGAAATATACACTACATGTAATTGATTTCGGGGGAAAAATTAGGTTGATTACTTATGGTCAATAGCGGTACATACACTCAATTACGAAACTTGCTATTCGAATTGGAAGCCTAGAGATTTGAGCATTTTAAAAAATTATATCATATTTAATATCCTCTTATCAGCATGATCATCCGGTGCCTTTAGAGGCAAAGGGCATTTATGAACTGCATATATCGTAAATTATTACCGCCCGTTTTAGCTACAGTTTTAATTTAAGAGGTGACCAGCTAATCATGAGTTGTGAGATCAAATTCCGCCACCATCATGCATGTTGCTGTCTAGAGAAAAATAATATTGCTCGGATGACCTCAGCGGAATATGAGGACCAAAATGGAAAAGCCCGAACCATGAAGACGAAGTTCCTCAAGGAGTGGGTGAGGATAATTTCCATACGAGAGCCATCAATGAGAAAAGGGGAAAAATTGAGTTAATACTGTGACAGAAGTATATGATTAAAGACAGTTACATAAGGAAGGAAGAAATGGAGAAATTAGATAAAAGGGCCAAGGACGAATGACTAAAAGTAGGCTACGGAGTGGGACTGTGACAACTGTGATATGACAAGTGGGCATTATAAGAGATTAGCTGAGAATTAATGGGCATGGAGACTTATGATCTACACATTTCGCTACACGAATTCCCCAACACTGCACCGCGATACTCAATAAATCCTCCATGGCCTTAATCTTTCGTGGCTGGAATTTACTCGTAAACGAAATCGAACATTGTAAGGCACTGATTCCATTTAAAAGGAAATGGTATGATTTCTCATTAAATGCAAACATTCGAAGCTTAGCATGACCATTGAAACAACTGCTATTTATCTATCAACAATGCAAGTTATGCTTATATATTTATGTACTTCATATTAACTCAAGTGTCAGAACATGCTTACCCGGAATTTAAACTTTAGACTACAGTCGGAATTCGCTAATTGAAATAATTGCAATAAATAAGAGTTAATCGTGTTTTTTATATTTTTTTCCAGTAACATTACTTTTTATTTAAGATGTTTTTCTCAATTTATTCCTTTAAATTACACATGGTTTCACCCAGCATAAAAGTAGGCGGGTTGTAGGCACTGCTAACAATTAAAAATGCGCCAGTCCACACACCGTAGAAGATAATTAACAATCTACTATAAATCCAGTCAAATCAAAAAGTAAATATCTCAATTATACACATTAATTTTTTAAAGCAACAAAAGCATCCCAGGATCCATTCAAAGCATCCCACACTGTCCCAAGATAAGTTCGAGTGCATTCCCTTTCGTTTCGGTTGGGCCAATAATATTTAGATAAGTCAAAATACTACCGTCAAAATGATTACTCTGAAATTTTAATCAAGTATTTCGTCAATAGCTAACGGAACCAAGCTTAGAATTGTGGAATGGTTTCATATTATAGCAAGAAAACACTTCTGGGTAATATTCTACCCTTTTTGTTCTAAGTGTTCTAAATTTTTCACATGTTCAAAGTTTGAAATTCATAAAATTTATTACACAATAAAAAGTTTGAAAGATTGACGAGAAGTATTTCGAGTCTATAGAATTTTCTGCCCTCAGCGAAACATTCCGTCCCCTCGAGTTGTTTCCTCTGGAAGGATGAAGAGGTCACACTTAGCAGGCATAATTATGTTGTTTTGCAATGCGAAAGCCCCTGGAAAAAAAGGTATGGGAAGGGAAAATTTTTGGAACCGTTGGTATAAAAGATACAGACCTGTATATCTGGGGTTTTGGTAATTTGACAGCTAAGTTTCTGCAGCACCATCAAGCACAAGCAACTGACCAATCGTCAAAAAAGAAACCATTACGGAGCAGGGACTCGAACTTATGATATCAACAAAAAAATAACGTCTGGCTCTGGCTCTCACGCTCTACATTACATAGCACTTATCTTTCGTCTGAAGATCTTGGTGACCATAAAAACGACTTGAACCTTATGACGTGAAGGTGCATAAAAAAGCAATCGACTTTTTCTTTCCGGATGGACTTATCACGATGTTCTTAGCATGGAAATCAAAAAAAGTCACGCGGGGTCTACATCTGAAAATTAGGAGAGAACTGATGCGAACCTTTTTTGCGTTTCGTTAGTTGTTATGAGGATAAAGCTTTTGGAGAGGCTTCAAAAAATAATATCAACAAAATATCTGGGCGGGATTAAAAAGTGCGTCCAGTCCACCCGCATACTGACCTAAAGGTCAAGGGTTCGAGCTTAACCTTGGGGATGAGTGTTACGTTACATGCGGTAGTTCGGTCCCTGAGAAACCTAGTGTTAAGTTATGGTCGATTTATAAGGATCCCTGGGCAATGCGAGCTATCAGATAGGTTTGGAAAGCATTTCATGGACCTTACTTCATGATTTTAAAGAAAACGTGGATTAGTTTGATTTTTAATATAATTGCCATGTTTCTCCACCTAAAAGGTACACCCTGGGTATTAATTAATCTTCACGGTGAAATAGCCAAATGAAGTTTAGAAATAGTTTCAAACTGTGGCAATAAAACGGGGAAACGTTTATGTAATATAGAAAAATAAAGAACTGGCTTCCCATCCCAAGGTCCCGGATTCTAATCCCAGATGTGGCAGGATTTTTTCATTACCTTGCCAATCCCTACTAGGAGTGCAATGTGGAGAGCACTTGAAGTGAATAAGCCGTCCGTAGGATGGGACGTTAAACTGTGGAGTCTTTGGCACCTACCGTTATGAGCAGGCTAATGCCGACACCGGTTTCTCTCCACACTTCCTCCTTTCCCTAAATATGCTACCAAAATTGTAACTTTCCCTAACGGCGCAAATGATCTCAGCCGTCGGTCGCCTCCCCAAATTACCACTACCAAATAAGTTGACGTTTTTAGTTAAGGAGTGCGCTTTCACCATAAACTGACAGAGCATGAAAATGTTCATCGTTAAGTAACTTTTAATGTTCTGAATGATGTATTGAATCTGAATTTAATGTATTGAATGATGAACTGAAGACACACGCTGAAAATCTAAAGAAACTTAGGACAAAATTGCGGAGTAAAACCGAGAAAACGACGGGAATGATCAAAATCTTCACATGAAAAACCAAGTAGACTTTCCTTTGGATTGCTTAGGATAAAAATCATAATTATTAGTTTATCGTTATTTAGGAATTTTTTAAGGAGCTACAATGGTTTATCTGAAATTGGCCTGCGGGACGTAAACGGGATATTTGAGACATTAAAATATGCTTGATTCCCGCCTTACATCACGCTGTGGATCATACCCCGACATTCACATGCACGGACGCCTCCAGCAGTAAAAAATTCCCCCAACCACGACCCTGCAGTAGAGCTCTCCGACATCTCGATTTTAGAGCCCCAACATGCGACGCAAACTGAAGATAAAAAGATCGTCACTACATTCACTTCAAGATCAAAGGAACTATGATGAACTTGCATTTAATTTTATTCAACGCATTTCGTATTTACCCGGGGGCAGCTCGAATAGACACTGTTTAGATCATTGATGTTTGCACGTAATCTCCCTTACGGCCGATATTAAGGAGAGAAGGAATATATTTATTAATATAACTCATCCTTAAATTTATTAAATGTATAGTTAAAAAAATAAAAGTTCGATATTTAGATGAAAGCCTAGGTAGACCGTTAGGATGTCGACTGGAGTATCTCAGGTTGGAATTCGAATGACACCTCTGAACACCACCCAATAAAACCGCGTTTTTTGATCTCCTAGGTAAAATAATTACTAATTTCTGATCGCTAGAAAAGAACTAGATCAATGCCATCAATCTGTAAGGCAGGAAAGGGTTTAGAAACAGGTGGGTCAACCTTCCAACTATAAATCCAACCTGTCGAGTCGAATGTTGTGCTTAACGCGCTTTTAAAGTATACTTGTAAATCGCAGCGTGATCAATGACAGTCCAGCAATTGAAGTGTGAATCTTTTGGGCGGACACAAACCACCGCCATATTTCCAAGACTCACCTAACACTACAAAGTGCAGCAATTTACAGAGCAGTGATCCCATCTTCAATTCCGCATCCTTCTTTCTGCCTCCTAACATCCCCTCAAACCTGCTCATTCGTTTCCTTCCCTTCTTCGCCTGCCTAATATTCTTTTCTATGTACCCATATATCGCAGCTTCGATACAAAATCTTCCTCATTCACTCACCATCAAAATGCCCTAAATCCATTTTCCATTCCTCTTTTAAACTTATTCCCTCCTTTTTCTCTATCCTTCCCCACCAAAACTCTTCGTTTGTTTACCCGTCCATTTTACTTGATTGGACATTACATGCTGGAGAACGAAAGGCTGAGATCAACCAAACAACAGTTTGAAACGCTGATGAACATCGTGGGTCATCAGGATAAAAGTTTATTTTTAAATAAATACTAAGTAACTGATCAATTTTAGGAAATATACGATGTTTTTATTATTTTAATTAACCTATTTTTACTGATGGGACGTGGTAGTCCAGTGGGTGGAGCGTTGCGCTACTGAAATAAGGACAGGGGCCCGATTCCCTACAACGCCTGTGGGCACCCCCCGCTTCACACGAGCTGAGTGATTATTAGGGTTCCAGAACTTCCTGGGAAACCATTGGTAGCATAGGGAAAGGAACTGGCTCCCCTGCCCTGATGTGGGAATTTCACACGCCGTTGGGGTTACTACTATGTGAGCTCTACCCTCACTAATCAAACCGACTTTCGGGTTGATAGGTGATGGCAGAACTAACAAACTGTAGAGTAACTGTGGTTAACCGATGAACTCCTTGTGGGGCAATTCTAACGCCGAGGAGTCTACTCGTGCCGGGCGACCCTTTCGTCGGCAGTCCTCATCCGAGTTCCCTGGTGAGGTACCTGTCTGCGCGTCCGTTGGAACGCTGTCGTCGTGCCGGGAGAGGAACCTCCGGACGGGGAAGAGGAGACGCTCCTTCATGGCGACCCCGACGTCCACCGCTTCGGCGCCGAGGCGCTGGACTAAGTTGGTGACGAGCGGCCCGGCAAGACGCAGATAGAAGCAGCAGCTCATGAAACCGCGTGCGGCCTTGGGGCGATGGCTGTCCGGGGACGACGACGACCGTGTCCCTCCACATTGGATCCGACCCCGCCAGGGATTCCTCTAGCGCTGTCTCGACAGGGAGGGAAAGATCAAGACACGCGACGGGTGATGAGATAGCGGATCGGGAGGAATTGCTGTTGGAGGAGGGCACGATCCCCGGTAAACTTTCTTTGGAGAGAGTAAGTCAACGAACGATGCAGACAGAAGGACGTCCCCTCGGAAGAAGGATGCGGCGGACCCGAGCGCCGACGCCGCAGGAAGAAAGCCGTCTCACGGAACGATTTCAGAGAGATGATGATTCTGCCGCAAGGGTCTTTCTTTCGCCTGGCGCAGAGACACTGAGATGACGGTGAGAGGGGGGCGGGGCGATGGGAAAGAGGGGGTGAAGAGGACGCCTCTCGTCAGTTCCAACCCTCGTTCCTTTCCTCCACCCCCTACACACTCCCTGACCCCTCCTCCTCTTAACACCCTCCTCCCAGGATAACACATGCATCGGCTGGCAGACATCGAAACTACTCCTCGGATGCCCAGTCCTTGTGGGAAAAAAATTCCATGGCTCGACGCAAAAAATGCAGTGCCCCTTTCCTTTCGGAGTAATTGACGTGGGCAGCTGAGGGTATGTCTCTCAACCCCCACCCCCTCGGCTTCACCGTGGGCTCCTCCAGAAGGAGCGAGAGATGTGACGGTTGAGCCAGTTCGAATAATATTTTCCGCGACAGATTCACAAACTCAAGGGTCAATATGTCCCTCGTGGGGTAGAGTGACAATCACACAGCTGGTCAGGAAATATTCACGTAATATGCGGATCGAATATCCCAGGGTTCTGTAATATTGTGACATAATGGGAGGTATTATTTGAGAGATATTTATGAAGTCACACAGAACGACTCTAATCAGGTGCAGCGTGTTAACGTGAAAGAATAATGGTAACATTGATGTGACTCGTACATTATGTGTGGAAGGGACGATAGCGCTACAAACTGGAAAAAGCATCGATGTAAATGGAAAGGCGGGATGTAATATTTTGGAGGGAGGAATTCGCGACCAACTGTGACATGAGTACGAATAGTCAGAAAACACTAAATAAAAAAATTATGAAATATATGCTTTGCTCCTAATTCGCGTTTTTTTCTAAATTGTGGCGTTTCCCAATGAATTTTTAAAAATCTTTTAAAATACTCGTTTTCATCACTAACATCCTTCCCCCTCTGGTAGTTTCTTAAAATGAAAATATATTAATATCATCTCCGGAAGACCAGTAGACGGACGGCAGACGTTCTTGGGAAAAATCCCAATTACGGAATAAATATACCATCACATTAAGTAATGCTAGTTTGTAATAATGTTTCCCTTTCCCCCCCCCCATCTCAATCATATAGATATCAACTTCCGTATTTTGCCCTTTTAAAGACTTCAACTAGACTTTATGCAGCCCCTACTCAAATTCAACCAACCACCAGGAGATGAAATAAACGCGAAAGTAGTTACAGTACAGAATATGCAACATAGAATAGTGAAAAGTACTACAAACACATTTCTCATGGCTAGTGTTGGTAGTGCGTAATGCGTGTCATTATTATATCACCTGCACTCTTCATATAACTGTAAATACTAATTATAATTTTTAATGTATTCTAATGCATTTCCTAATGATATAACTCTCTTTACAGGAAACCGTGCTATCATATTATTATTATTATTAGGTAATCTACCGGTTAAGGTAGGTTTTTGGATGGACGTAATTACTAATTAAATAATTTGTGGCCCCTAGCAAAACACAACATCCTACTCTACATCAGGTCCCTCTTCAGCTCTGAGTACTTTCTTCCTCCCTTCATCCCGTCCAACATCCCTATCCTGTTCCTTCCCTTTCCTCGTTTGCCTAACATTCTCCCCTCAATTACAGTCTTCAACATCCCGCTGCCGGTCAATACCCCCTTCAGCCACTTTTCCTGCCTCCATAGGATTGCTCCCAACAAACCCCTCTCTTCGCCCACCATACCAAGTTCTTCCTCCCTTTTTTTTCTTCTCTGTCCATTTCACCTTCTCCATTCTTCTCCACACCCACATTTCAAAAGCCTCCAGTCTACGTCCATCCTCCTGCTTCAATGACCACGTTTCCGCGCCGTACATAGCTACGCTCCATATCAAAGTTTTTACGAGTCTTTTCTTAACATCCTTACTCAACGTCCCCGTCATCAACTCCCTCATCCTAGTGAAAGCCTCTTTACCTAGCGCAATTCTTCTCCTTGCGTCCTTACTACTTTGACCGTGTTGGTCCAAAACTCTACCGAGATACGTAAACTGTTCTACCTGCTCTAGTTTTTGCCCTCCTATTTTAATGTTAAGCTTAGCCTTTTTCTTTCTAGAGAATCGCATAATCTTTGTTTTATTAATATTGATTCTCATCCCATACCTGTCGCACTGAATTTCCAATTCACTCAGCAATGATTGCAGCCCCTTGGCTGACTGACAAACTAAAGCTTGGTCATCAGCAAACCTAACTGATTTTATGAATTCCCCGCCCACCTTCATTCCTACCTCCAGTTCTTCCCATGCCTCTTTGATCATTTCCTCTGCATACAGGTTGAACAGCAACGGTGATAATGGGCAACCCTGCCTTACACCTCTTCCTAACACTGCCCAACCGGACTCCCCGTTCCCCACTCGTACCTGAGCAGTCTGAGACAAGTACAGGTTGCGGATTAGCCTCCTTTCCCTCCAATCTATTCCTATTTTCTGCAATATACTCATTAGTTTTTCCCAGTTCACTCTATCAAAAGCTTTTTCGAAATCTACGAAACAGGCAAATACCTCCTGGTTTTCTATATTCCTCTCGATTAATAATCTCATTACTGCAATGGCATCACGCGTACCTCTCCCCTTCCTAAGCCCAAACTGATCATCCCCTAAGTAATCATTTGCCCTACTCTCTATCCTTTTGTTTATTATCCTGAGAACAACTTTAGCTGCGTGGGATATCAAACTTATCGTCCTGTAGTCCTCACATGATGTAGCCTTTACCTTTTTCGGAATAGGAACTAAAACCGATCTCACAAAGTCTTCCGGCCAGATTCCTTCCTCATAAATACTACGGATCAGCCCATATAGCCTCTTCCTCCCACATTTTCCTAAGCCTTTTAAAAGTTCCGCGGGAATGTTATCCACCCCCACGGACTTATTTAGTTTCATCTCCCTTAATGCCCTTTCTATCTCATTGTCTAGTATGTCTGGACCAAAGCTATCTTCCTCTACGTCATGTTCCTTTTCTATGTCTAACTTTGTCGGTCTAAGCTCTTTACTATACAGTTCTTCTATATACTCCTTCCATCTCTCTTGTATCTTTCCTGTGTCAACTATTACCTTACCCTATCTCTAACTACTATCGTTGATCTCCCTTTCTTACTTCCCGATAAAGATTTAACTTTGCTGCTATCATATATACTATATTATCTGAATTTTAGTGACCAGGTACTGCGGAAATTGCTGCATAGTTATAATAGATGAAAATAAGTGACCCCCAAAAAGGAGCGTCAAGAGCTTAAAACGCTTTATCTACATATAGATAATAATACCCAGGAAGCCGCCTCAAGGGTGTGTGGCAGGGGGTCATCAGCCACGCACGCACAATCATGACATCTCTACAACCCCTGCCACACACCTTTTTGGTGGCTTGCAGGGTATTGATGTAGATGTATATGTACATATATATCTTAGTTCTACATTGCACTCGAACAAATTAGGTCACCATAAAATAAGCAAATTACATGCAAAAGTGTTCAATAACAGTTATTGCAGTATATCGACAAAATGTACGTGTTCAATACCAATACTAATTATCCCCTTCGTGCCTGCGATCATATCTAATTTGGTCTCTAATCGTACGAAGAAAAAACGACATTTTAAACCCATCCTTTGTACTATCTCCCTGATTTAACGCACGTGATCTGATCTACCATAATAAGTCGCGGCCTGTGATGTCTTTCATATCCTCGGATAAGTGACCTGCCTCAAATTCATAAATTAAATTTTACCTGAATCACAACTTGTTGCATTTAAAACATCACTTCGAGTTACAGACAACAATTTTGACATTGAGGCATCACCGACAGATATCAATATGACTGATCATTTAATTCCTTGACTGCTGTTAGCGATTGTTTTAGTTTTATTTAGTACCCTACGAGTCGCCAATAGATTCTATGGCTGGGAACAATTACACACCCGACTACCCCTGACCCAAAACACCTTTCTGTCTTAGCGCGGTCGGAAAAACGTTATTTTATTCTGATCCCTTATGATTCGAGGTAAAAATTACCTCTTTAATATATGTTTTGCACTTTATCTCTCGAATTTTTTTGAAATGATCTCTCCTGCTGTGAAACGATGGGGCTAGCTTCCAATTTTTTCAAGAGATTTATTCTGTAATTTAGCATTCACTCCGTGAGTGATTCCCAAACTAGATCCTCTAATAATTTTGACACGCTACTCAGTTTCCATGAATGATAATCACAAAACACGTGAGTAATACATGTAACTGAGGAGCGGCTTGAAGAAACTTGGTTTCATCAAACGACTAGTGGGAAACATATGAGTGTACGAATGAAAACTCAAGGGGAGGTATTTTGGCGCTTCTTTCTTGGCAACGGTGGGTGGCACCTCAACCTGAATAGGCGTAGGTAAATCGGGACTAAGTGCAGGACTTAACTTCAGTAGGAAAGGCGTGTTCAAGTTATAACGTCTCATAATGTTCGGTTACATACTAGTACACTATATAGTTGAAACTTTTCTTACTTCTTAACATATGTCTAAGAGACATACTACCTTGAACAAAAAGTTCCCGGAATAACCACCGTGTGGCGCTCCCATCGTTCCGATTTGAGTTCTGTTTTTTTTTGTTAAATTGGTACATCTGTTGTTGATATTCCCTTTAAATCTTAGTGTCATAACTTGACATTTGCAAAAGTTACGTAGCCAAGAGTACATCTATCTCTGTGTGTGTTGGCGATTTTTTACAATTTCAGAAATGGATTTAAATTTGCAACAACGAACTTGTATTAAATTTTGCGTAAAAAACGGATTTAGTGGCGCACGGACGTTGGAAATGTTGGAAAAGTGTTTCGGCAACGATTCTCTAAAAAAAACGGTCGTTTACCAGTGGCACGAGCGGTTCAGAAGTGGTCGTGAGTCAATCGAAGATGATGAACGCAGTGGCAGACCATCGACATCGAAAGTCGGTGAAAAAATTGATAAAGTAAAAGAAATGTTGGTCAATAACCGCAAATTAACCATCAGAGAAATAGCGGAGGACTTGAACATTGCCTATGGATCCGCCCAAGACATTGTGGTTAATGATTTGGGTTTCCGTCGTGTAGCAGCAAAGTTGGTGCCAAAAGACCTCAATTTCATGCAAAAAAGAGACCGTGTTGACGTCGCAAAAGACATGATTTGCGAGGCTGAATCCGATCCCACATTCATCAAAAGGATCATTACTGGAGACGAGACGTGGGTTTATGAGTACGACACGCAATCCAGACATCAGGCAAGTGAATGGCGTTCACCAAATGAGCCGAGACCAAAAAAACCACGTCGTTTTCAGTCAAAAAAGAAGGCAATGCTGACGGTTTTCATGGATTACAACGGTGTAGTGCATCATGAATTTTTGCCAGAAGGCCAGACAGTAAACAAAGAGTATTATTTGGGCGTTATGAGACGTTTGCGTGAAGCAATTCGCCGAAAGAGACCAGAAATGTGGCCAGAAAACTCGTGGATTTTGCACCATGATAACGCACCGTCGCACAGTGCTATCATTATTCGTAATTTTTTGACGAAAAATGCAACAAATACCATCCAACAGCCACCGAATTCACCTGATTTGGCTCCCTGTGACTTCTTTCTGTTCAATCGAGTTAAAAAACCATTACGGGGAACGCGTTTTAGCAGCCGAGAGGAAGTAATGGAAAAATCGCAGGAAGCACTGATGGACATACCGAAAACCGACCGTAACTTTTGCAAATGTCAAGTTATGACACTAAGATTTAAAGGGAATATCAACAACAGATGTACCAATTTAACAAAAAAAACAGAACTCAAATCGGAACGATGGGAGCGCCACACGGTGGTTATTCCGGGAACGTTTTGATCAAGGTAGTATATCTTTTAGACGTACACGCATTAAACGACGTCCAAGCCATTATTCCATGACCGTCGAGAACGCTTAATCAAGGGCTGCTGGAAAATCGCTCGTTTCGGAGCTGAGGTCTCTAGGGTTCGTCTTCACACGACGCTTGGCCTTCTTTGAACTTCCGCACCCAAGAACGCACGATTTTCACATCCATGACACCACCACCGCACGTCTCAATCAACCGACAATGGGTTTCTCCTCCGATCTGACCAGCCGCCTTGCTGAGTTAGTCCTCCCTCCCAAGTGCATCCTCGTCTCTTTCGACGTCTGCAGCCTCTTTCCGAGTGTTCCCGCCCAGGAAGCCCCCAAGTTAGCCGAGGAAACCCTTTTTCTGAAAGGGGTCCCGTTTCCAGTGATTAGTGAGTTGTGTTTGGTCCTAAAAACATGCGTCTCCCAGAACTATTTCAAGTTCAACGGAAAATACTTCTTACAAACCCATGGTCTGGTCATGGGATCCCCTGTATCTGCTCTACTAAGATATTTGAACGGATCATTTCATTCAATCTACGTCAAGACATCATTTCCCACACAAATTAGCGGAATTCAACTCAATGGTCCACCGTTTGACTGGCATTCCCTTGTCTCCACGAAATACCCAAAAAGAACTTAAAACAATAAAAAATGATAGCTGAAAATAACGGTTTCCGCTCCCAATTTGTCGAAAAATTGTGCCTGAAAAAATTAGAAAAAATAGCAGTCAAATCAATTTTCAAATCAATACCCAAGAAAGACGTTTCGAAATGGAAGAGAATTCTCTTTCTAGGGAATTTATCTCGCAAAGTGACCGGATCATTGGCAGAAAACAATATTAAACCAGCCTTCTATAATAAAGCCAACTTGGGGAACCTTTTATCTAACTGTAAAGATTAAATTCCCATCATGGAAAAGAGTGGAGTATATAAATTGTGTTGTGAGTGCTGCCTGCCTTTTATATTGGACAAACTGGAAATAAATTCAGTGATCGTGTGAAAGAACACAACGCCTGTTTTAAAAACGGAAATCTTTCTTCCAATTTGGCCTAGCACCTTATAGACAATAACCAATCCATTGACTTTGTCCCTAAAATTCTACATTCGATGCCTTGGAACGGTTGAAAATTTCCAAGAACAGTCATCATATCATAGGGTATGTTAGTTAATGACCTAACATATTCCTCCCGTTCTCCCCTCTGTTCCACAGCCCCTCTCCCCCCCTGACGCCATACCCAACCGCCTTCTCCCCCTCCCCCATACACATACCAGTTTCCCTTATCTTTCCCCTCCTCCCACTTCAGAAACACCTCCCCCCTCCTCTTCTCTGTGTATTATATTAAGCTGTGTCCTCTGTACTTTACCTGATGATGACTTTGTAAGCCGAAACCTAGGTCGTGTATAATAAAATACATGTGGAATAAGTATTTCCTTTTCCGATATGAATCGCTTCCACAAAGTGACGCCTCAAACCATTCTACTCATTGAAATTTCATCAATCTTAGATCAATCGAATAACCCTGCCAGTATATCAGCGAATAAATGAAATTCAAATTAGGAAGTGAATTCATCTTTCGGTCACATGTCATTTTCGGTGGAAAAAGTAGAGCGGGGAATACTATGTATAAATAACCCTTAAATACATTTAGGAATAGGAATATTCTTCTGAAAAAATCGATTTATTTTACAGGATCGCCACTCGACGTCTCGATCAACAACCAGACGATTTCAGATGACTCGATGGTTCAATAGGTTGGCACGTTTTGAGTGGCAAATGACAGATTTTGGTCCAAATTCCAGTCGATTCAAAAGATATTTTTTCTTAGCCAATCCCACGCATTCCACTCAAGTACACCCATAAATGTTTCTGCTAACAGTATTCTTTTGACATATTTAAGGTAAATATGGCAAAAGGGTAAGAGCAGGACAAGATACGGCAGTGATGGATAATGATTCGATCATACTGTCATAATAATATGAGAACGGATGCACAGTTGCTTTTATTCTACCAGGTGCACATGTCGTTCTACATCAACGATATTCTAAGCAGATGCAGAATATTGTGAACCCATATGTACTAATCACTAGCGTAGCTGAGGGTTCATATTTATTTTTCCAAGTAGTCACCGAACCTAATTAAGGTTATCAAGTGTTATACTCCTATTGGGATGCTGACCCACTCCAGGTAATGGAAACGTACCTGGTGCTATGGCTACTCAAGAAAATTGAATTTGTTCTAAAGGTTAATATGAGTAACTTATCGAAAATTCTGGGTCCCAAAATAATTGTATGCATCAATTTCACATACTTAAAAAAAGCATCGTAAACAGAACAAGAAGTAACACTATGTTGTGGTTTATTTGGTGAGACGCTACTCGTACGATGATAAAACTCAAATGAATCAAAGTAAGCGCAATATTTTAGAACTTAAAGGAGATCCAGATAGAAAAACAACGATTCAATTTGCTATTAAGGGAGAATGATGCCTTAAATAGTGCCACGGATTCCTACACCAGACATAGAAACTTGAATCGCTCATTAGACCAATGTTTAATGTGCGCGAGTTCATATAAATTTTACTTCAACAACAACCAACTTCGTGAAGAAAAGTCCTATCTTACTCCCACTGGCTTCACTCTGACGCAGTCTAGATCACATTTATAAATCCTTCCACTCAAATCCCCAAGAATCAGTACTGGAGGGGATGGAAAATCTTATAAGTGAGATTTGGTGGAACGGAAGAAGGGCAGGAAATGATTAACACGTGGTGAGCGGATGAACTTTTATTTAAGACTCCGGGGGGGAAGCTTCACGCTACTCTCTTCCTCACTCCTCTCCTGTGGCCAACACCATAAGAAAAAGAAACTGGAAGAAGACAGAGCCGCTCGCACTTCGACCATCATTCTTATCTCCCATGGGTCCCCACGCGGCCGCCGTGACGTCGACCCAAAACCGGTCCCATCGAAATGGTCGCTGGGTAGGGCTCGTCGACCAAACCAAAAGGTCACGATTTCAAATCCCGGCTGTCGTGGAAGTTACTTCGTCGTCTTTAATGGGGAACGACCTGTGTTTCAGACAACTATTAAGGCAATTTACATTCTTGGAAAATAAACCATGCTTTGCATAAGAAAAATTAGAACAGGGAAATACCAACATTGCATGGAAACAGAATGAAACAATTCCTCATTCTCTTGGTTTTAATGGTTGTAGCTTATTTACATATTGCTAGAGGCGATTGGAAAAAACTAACATGGGAATCCAATCTAGCCCAAAGAATATCTTTCAAAAATATAGAGGACTCTTAAAGAGTTTACTTATAAGCGGGGGAATACATTATTAATATACACACACCTTTCGAGTATATCATTGTGCATGTCTGTAAGTGCACGTGTTTGACGGTGCAAATCTATTGTTACATGTATTCATATAAAAGTGAATATTTACACATAAAAGACAAGACAATGGTTTCCTAACATCCAACTCTCTACCCCCCTAGCGGTGGGTGCGGTAAATGTGTAGATATAGCTGTATGTTCTACACGTTAGGCCACTTATATAAAATAAGAGAAACAATGACACCGTTCCGATATATTTTAGCAAACTTATACGCGTCAATGTGGCCGTTTGCAACATAAAAAACCATACCGACAACAGTGACTTTCTTATACCATCCATGGAGAGAAGAAGTCTTACCCATCCCACAATCTACACGAAACCTAGGGCGCTCATATTTCTAACCCGACCATCCTCTTGACTCTTATTCCTATGAAGCAGGACTGCAGTCTTATTTTATAATTGGCTACAAGATGGATTTTACATCGTGAAATAGAAATTCAAGCCTGCTCTAGAGCTATGCCTAGTCAGAGTGTATGGCGGCCAGGGTTTTCCATGTACCGCATGAAGTTCCGAGGAGGAGTGACCACACAAAAACCTAACGGTCCACCTTTAAGAGGAGGAAGTCACTCAAAGGCATCATTTGGATGCGTACCAACATCTTCCGACCAAGAAACGAATGCTCCATTACTAGACCACAAAGTCAACCCTGCTTACAAAAATCGGCACTATTTTCCTGTGAGATGCCTTACAGCATTACACACAGTAGATATATATTGTCCGCAAGGCGCACGGATATAAGCCTACCTCTGTTTGGTGAGGTCGATCTGGAAATGGACAGCTTCACTGGATCCTCTTCAAGTTTCCCCGCCAACTTTAATGAATTATTTTCTTTCGACAGCTGTTTTTCAGAGGCCTGCTGGAGAGGGAAAAATAACGATAATGAATGGTTGACAAGAGGTGCCCGAATTACAACTTCGGTCTTCGGATCAAATATTGATTGCATTGAGTTAAATTAAAGATTTGAATTTCGAAAATATTCCCCTGGATTATTTTGTGCATTTAACAGTGCCCTCTCCTACGGGAATAGGATAACAGCATGCTTCAGAAAAAGTTAAAAACATTTTTCAATTGTATCGGGCTCAACCTTGCGAACATTCATCTTGAGGAATAAGACAAACTTTCAATGCAACAATTTCAGAGCGTAAAAATCATTCGCCTTGTTTCATTGCATTCGCATTGTTGCATTGAAATGCACATTAGCGGATGACTCCGTTAAAAGTTACTGTTGCGGCATCTCCCGCAGTTTCTTTGGAAGACAAACTTTGTAAATTCACAAACATTTTATTAATACGGTACTACAGGTTTCATCACATTGGCGACATCTTCAGGTATCATACCGAATGATGTCACATAGGTGAAATCTTCGGTATGATACCTGAAGATGTCACCGATGTGATGAAAATCGTATCAATAATTATTTTGTGAAAGAAAACGTTTGTCTAATTCCTTAAAAATAGTTGATGGATGAGACAATTTCAAAGTGTAAAAATCATTCACTATGACCGAGATTCGAGCCAGGATCCCTCGTGTCCCAGGATCGAATCCTGGCCAAGACGGATGATTTTACAATTTGAAATTGTTGCTTTTTAATGTACATTAGCGGATGATTCCGTTAAAGTTATGGCAGCGGCATCTCCCGGCGTTCTTCGGAAGCTTCTGCTTACCACAAATTTCTCGTTTCGAATATAATTTTGAGAGCAAACATTTTTTACGAAGGTTCAGCTCATGAGTCGTTTTTTAGCTTGGGGATAGGTACAAAAAACAGAGAGGACCATCCCAGGAAGAGAAATGCCAGCATTGGGTGGAGCTGAGGGTGCCCAAAGAGGCATGCCGGCCGGTCAGTAGTCCAACGCTCTACCCCTGGAATACCGACACCGATATACATATTTGTGTGTGTGTGTATATATATATATATATATATATATATATATATATATATATATACATATATGTGTGTGTGTTTGTGGGTGTGTGTTTGTGGGTGTGTGTTTGTGGGTGTGTGTTTGTGGGTGTGTGTTTGTGGGTCGCGGTAGTCTAGGGGTAGAGCGTTGGAATACTGACCGAAGGGCCCGGGTTCGTTTCCCTGATAAGCCTCTCTGTGCACCGGCCAGTCGACCCAAGCTATGTGGTTTTTCGGGTACCAGGTGTTCTTGGGAAACCATAACCGGTACAGGGAAAGGAACTGGCCCCCCTACCCTGATGTGTGAATTTCACACGACGTCGGGCTTAGTACTGGGTGAACTCTACCATCACCAACAAACCGACCTTCGGGTTGATTATTGTGTTTATGTTTATATGAATGTATGTATGTATGTCTGTGTGTGAGATATAAGGTCATCCAAATTCTGGGGTTTTTTAAATCGATAATTTGAAAAATGGCCGTTATTCGGTTGTTTTTTCGGGTTTTGCAAAAAGCTCTAAGCTTTACGTTTTTCAAAAAGGCCAACATTTCCAGCAGTTTTCATCAAAATCCGTGAGGTCAAGGGTCAACTCGAGTCCGAAGTGGCATCGAATGACCTATTTCTATATATAATATATAATACTGCAGAATTCGACAAGTGAGTTTTTATTGATCAATTGAGTTTTGAATTAGTTAATTTTGCATGGATCCATTCATTTATATCCGTCTGAAAGTAAAAAATGATAATAATATTTTAGGAAAAAAAACAAATGTCTCTTAGACCAATCTGACTGCCTACATTTGAAGAACTAAATAATTTTACTAGCCGTTTTGTCCTAATTCTTTTGGTAAATGTGAAGGATTTTCATTTTGTGAAGAGTTTTCTTAGTTGGTTTGGAGGTCATTCTTCAAAATATTAAAATATTTATATGATAAAAGAACCATAAGAAAAACAAAACTCTTTATACCATTAGTTTAACGTTGCAATCTATTCGTCAGTCAATTGGTCAGTTGTGCATCCGTGCGAAATCATGGTCATTTGCGGAAAGAAGATACTAAAATACTTGTTTTAAAGTATGAATTCTAAAGCTAAGTAGGTAGGTAAATACGAGGGTAGGCAGAAAACTTATGCACACATGCTTGTCGGCCACAAACAAAATGACCTTCTGAAGCACTCATGGTGGCATGTGGAAGTAACATTCCCCCTCAACATGCATGCGCATGTTTGCGGTCGTTTCATTCTTCCAGTCTATTTCGAGAAGCGGAAGTATGGAGCTGCTATCGAATTTTTAACCGCTGAAAAAGTGACTCCTACTGAGATTCATTGTCGTTTAAATACTGTTTATGGTTATAATTCTCTTGATTAGTCTACTGTAAATTGATGGGTACTAAAATTTCGTGGTTGGGAGCCTGGAAAATCCATAAGTGTTGATATCACACGCAGCGGACGTCCGATCACTGCCACAGACGACAGACATCGCAAACTCGTAGATGATTTGATTAAAAAATGATCAGCGAATCACTCAAAAGCGTATCGCAAACCATATCGCTATATCCAAGGAAGAAGTTTGTCGTGTTTAAGGTAGCCTGGCGCCAATAATCTTGCAACATGACAACGCTCGTCCATACACCTCGCGCGCAACTGGAGAGGCTTTGCGAAACCTGAAATTTGAACCGATTCCACACCCTCCTTATTCCTTATTGCGCCTAGCGGTTTTAATTTTTTCCCTCAACTCAAGAGACACCCCAAGGGTAATCATTACACCTCGGACGATGAGGTGGAGGCAGCTGTCAAGTCCTGGATTCGAGAAAAGTCGCAAAAGTTTTTCAGTGACGGAATGAAAAAACTTGTTACACGTTGGGAGAAATGCGTTAGCCTTAACAGTGACTATGTTGAAGAATAAAAATAGGTTTGTGGAAGTTAAGAATTGTACTTTAATGTACTTTTCATCCCATCTTGCTATTTGTTTTCATTCGTGCTCTACAAGCATGTGTGCATTACTTTTCAGATCTTTAAATAATCGCATACGTCATTCCAATTCCGAAAAATGAATGTCGAGAACATTTTAACTCAAAAAAGAAAAAAATAAAGATATGTCGTCATTTTTAAAGGAGATTTCTCATGGATTGTCAATAAATTCAGAAAATATGAGTGATTTATTTTAAGGAAGGGAATACAATTTTAAGCGCCTCACTGGTGTAGTGTGAGGGGGCTGGCTCTTCCGGCTGATGCAAGCGGTGGATTCCGCCGGGGAGGGAATGCATTCTCCCCGACACATGGAGCTCCGTTATGGAGTTCGCCAATTGAGAGGGAAAACGTGTTTCGGAAGCGCGAAAATGTACTCCGGCAAGTTGAGTGACGCTTGACGCAGAGGATATGCAATTTTACGACGGCGTAGTGCGAATTTGGAGCGGTTAAGGAACGCGTATCACGGGGAATATGCACTTCTCTTTTCAGGAGACGCTGAGCGGATAAATCCTACCCAGAGACCTCCTGGAAAGTAAGCTGCCGCCATGTACAACGGACGTGTGTCGGGGGGCGAGCCTCGAAAGATAAATAATTGAATAAGTCCCCCGTGGCTCCGTAACTCCTTCGCTGTCGTCCTGCGACAACAAAAAAACGCGAGGAACAATAACTGAGGAAGGTCTGGTTGTACAAGGAGCGACAACATAAATTCCTTTTTTTTTTAAATCCGCGCCAATCAGGCTGTAAAGGTCGTACCTAGGTAAGACTGGTCTCATTTGATAGCCGGGGTTCTGAAGTTTTTCCTCCACCCTGGTCAGTTGCCATCATACTTTGGAACAGTGAGGAGCTTGCATTTTCCGTCGAGGTATACTCTTCGAACGGATGTTCTGTCATTGCAACTCAGCGGGCCTTCCGAAATCGCTTCAAAGTACGCCTCGCTGGGCCCTGTCCCGGACCGGAAATCAATTGTTACATAAGCCACTACGTTCAGAAAAACCGACAAGACGAAGAACTGGAGTCTCTCGGCCCATCAGAACACTTAAGAACATTGAGGCAGTGAGAGCCGCCATTTTACAATCCCCACGTCGTTCTGCGCGCAGACATGCCTCAGCCTTTGGGCTTCTGATCGTTCAGTGAGGCGAACATTTCACAATAACCTTCATTACTATCCTTACAGGTTGGCGAATGTGCAGGAACTCTCCGAATGTGACTTCAATTCTCTGAGGAACGCATGTGAGGCTCTTCTCGAAAACGTTCCCGAGGACGCAATTGCATTTATCAGTGATGAAGCTCCTTTTCGTGTGGGTGGATATGTCAAAAAACATAACATGCGCTACTGGGCTGACACCAATCCCAGAGATTTACATCAAATGCCTTTGCATTCAATTAAAGTGACAGTGTGGTGTGCAATTTCCTCGGTATTGTTGGCCCCTGGTTTTTTGAAGAAAATGAGGTCACAATGACAGTGAATTCAGACCGGTATGTAAACATGTTGGAGGAATTTTTTTCCACGACTTGATGACCTGGACTTAAGGGACATTTGTTTTCAACAGGACGGAGAAACGGCTCACACTTCCAGGGTATCGATGGCTGTAATTAGGGGAACACTTCCCGGAGCGCCTCATCTCAATAAGGGGCGATTTGGAGTGGCCAGCCCACTCCCCCGATTTGGCCCCTTGCGATTTTTTGGTAGGGGTTTTTGAAGTCCCGCGCTTATTTCGACCGTCCAAGGGCCCAACAAGACCTGAAGGACAAAATACAGGCAGAAATTGTCAACATGCCTGCTGCTATGCTGGTAAGGGTCGTAAAACGCCAGGAATCGATTTATTCAGCGTATGGAAAATGGGGGGCGTCACCTACCTGGTTTGATAGTCAAAACTTTTAAAACAAAACTTTAATATGTAGCTACATTAAAAAAATATAAAAATATTGTTTTATAAAATGGGTTTTATTGCGTTTTGAAAAAAGGAAGTTATGTTGTCGCACCCTGTATTATCGCGAGGGGAAATGGTGAAGGATGATGGATCAGAGGAGTTTCTGGTGCTAAATCAAAGAGTCATTCGACGCAAAGAGCATGCATGCATGGTGAGGGTGGCGAATTTCGAGCCAGTCTGGTTAGACCAAAATTTAGAGGATGAGATAAGTTTTTCTGAGATTTTTCATTCGTCGCCGATGCAAGGTCACGGAGCATAAATAAACTGAGGCTCTTATCACGCGACTACCGATCTTGTGCAATACCTGGAGAACCGCCAACCATGACTCAGATCACGGCTTTTCAGTGATTTATTAAATACAACGTAAGTCGACGACGGCAGCAAATTCGTGTCCCTTCTTAATTTGTCTCGATTACTTATCTCTTGGTGTTCTTCACAAGAGATTCCCTTCAATTATGTTTCTAACAAAACCATTATGATTTAAGGTGAGTCCAATCCATCCAGGGCCCGAGTTATCCTTATTATCCATTCCTTTTCTGCTTTTTTATACACTTTCTCATTCTTCACTTTATCTGCCCTTTTGGTCTACAGCATTCTCTTCCAGCATCATGTTTCAAAGGTTTCTATTCTTCGCTTGGCCACGTTTTCCTCTGTTCTATGTCTTAAATCCGTAGATCGTCATGCCTCATACGAACTGCTGTTTTAATGCACTCTCAGAGTCTTGGAACATAGCAGTAGCCTCTTCTTCATGAGAGCCTTCTTAGCTTGAGTTTTTGTTCGCTTATGTCTGTCTGTCAAACTTCTTCCATTCCAAGTTATACTGTTGCTCAGATAGATAAAGAATTCCATTCATTTTAGTTTCACTCCTCGAATTGTGACATCTACCTTCAACTTGTCTCCACCACACATAAGGATTTTTTTAAATCTCCACATTGATACTCATATTCCAAAAATACTTGGTCCATAGGATTCGGAGTTGCTTGAATGTTCTCTCGGGTTTCTGCAACTACTGAGAAGTCATCTGCTAACCGAAGCTTGTTAATTTCTTGGCCATTTACGTGGAGTCCGTCGATAACCAATTATTTGGCTTCTCTTATTGCTTCTTCTTGATAGTCGTTGAATAATCCTGGCGAGAGGATTCATTCTCGTGTGACTCCTCTTTTTATTTTTCTTCAATTTTCCTTTAATGATTATTCCTCCATCGCTGAAGTCCATTCCAAGACTTCAAATATCTTGAACATCATTTTCTATTCGAAGTTGTCAAAGGTCTTCTTCAAATCAACGAAATCTACATGAATGAGCGGCTTACTTGGTATCATTTTTTCGGCCAGTAACCTCATGCTGAGTATTGACTCCCTAATTCATTCGTTTTTCCAGAATTGATCGAAAATCCAATTGGTTTTCCATAAGGCTTTCTTCTTTAATTCCGCAAGTAAGCATTCCTGATGCGCGGACATCAGGCTCAATTTTGTTCTTCGCATTTCCCTGTTAGTGGTTTACGTATTCGGTATTGCGAACATCACGCTCCTCTCGAAGTCCTTCGCTTTGACTCCAAGTACCTTGATAATTTCTCCTTTCTTTTTGTCAACTCCTGGTGCCTTGTTGTTTCTTTGGATTTTTCACATCACTGTTGACTTTGCCTCTCAGTAGTTCGGGGCCCCTTTCGTCTTCGTCTACCAAAATTCCTTCTTGAAGTAGTTTGGGACCTTCGTAGAGCATTTTAATGTCATCCTTCCATTTCTTACCTATTTTTTCATCTTTTATTAGTATATTTCCATTTTAGCATCTCTAGTGTTGTGGAATATTTCGTTTTTATTTGTCCTAATTGTCTTCACCAGTTTATTGGCAGTTTCGGTGTTTCCCTTCTTTATGTCGATATTTCTTCCTCGCAGCAGGCTCATATCCACTCCTCTTCGGCCTTCTTGCACTCGCGTAAGACTTGATTGCGCAACCATTTACAAATGTTACCTCAATTTCATTTCCTGAATTCTTTCACTTTCTTCTTGCCTCAATGAGATCTACCATTTGAGCTATTATCCATTGCCGTATAGAATCCACCGCCTTACTCACGAGCTGCTCATCTGCTACTTCGGTTATTATATTCTTCATTTCCTTCCATCGTCATTCTATGCTAGCCTCAAGTATCCCTTCTATTTTTTTTGTCTATGGCCTCGGTGAACTTTTATCTTGTTTGATTTTCCTCCAGTATCTTTATGTTCCATCTGCATCCCTGTTTACTTTCGTCATCACCATTTTATCGCAGTCGGTTGTCCATGACAACCAGGTTTTGATCGTTAATTATATCTGCGCCGGGGCTTTTCTTAGGTTGCTTGACTTGGTTCTTGAATTTCGTTCTGACAAGGCTGTAGTCATTTTGGTATCTTGCCTTGTTCCCCGGTATCTTCCATGTGTATCTTCTTCTCCGATGTTGCTCGAAGACAGTGTTTGTAACAACTATGTCTTTAGTCACAGAACACTAGCGGCCTTTCTTTCGCGACGTTGCCTTTCCCAATACGAACTGTCCCAGCGTGCTTCCCTCTCGGCCCTATCCGACCACAGCGTTCCTGTCTCCCATCACCATTAGATTCTCCTTCCCTTTTTCCTTCCCATAGAACCTCTTCCAGTCATCCCCATACTTCTTCTATTGCCTCTTCTGAATGGCAGGATTTTGGCATATGCACCTGCACTATCAATGTGAGCGTAAGCTCTCCCACTAACTTTATCATTAGAATCCGCTTATTGTATTGACATCGCGATTTGACTATTCTTCCTCATTCTTTTTTCAGTGTGTTGTCCACTCACTCCTGCAACATTCCGGTCGTCTCCTGAATTCATCAAACACTATATCCGTCACTCCAAAAGTCGTAAACTACCCTTAATTTCTCTCACTCCTTTCGCTCGCTCTGTCCTTCTAGATATTTTCTGACTTACCACTCACTCCTAATGACATTATATTCTATATTCCTATTCTGCATTTGCCCATCTTAATTGATTTTTCCTCCCATTAGTCCCTACCCAGGGAACCGACTGAAAGATCATTTTCCCACCGGAATATTTTATCGGGAGGAACGCTATCAAATCACATTTGAACGCAAAGCTACATCTTATAGGGCGATTAACGTGGTGGTCTTCCGTTGCCTTCCCAATCAGAATACTGAGGCCAATTTTGTGACTTTCACTCTCTTCCGTAGCTGTGGTAGTCGATGGAGAATCGATCTTCTTGATTTGTGCCGTTAGTACCAAATGGTGAAATTACTGCCTTTCTCTATTGGTGCATTGGTGGATATATTTTGGTGTAGGATCCATTTTCCGGAAAAATGACAAATAGGCGTCCTTCAGCTTCGCAGTCGCTACTCTACCCATCATAGGCGACCGGTTAGGAGAACTTATTGTGATATTCTGTGCTGTATCCCAGGAACCACTTACGAGAAGTAATAACTCATAGGAATTCGATGATAGCTTTTAATGAATATTTTCACCCTAATCCCCTCTGTCCGATACCTTCCCATCTTGATAGTCAGCCAAATAACAAACATAAATGACCATTAACATATCTACCGAATATTCCGGTTAAGAAATATTTATCATTTCGTAATCAATAAAAAATTGCCTTGAACATATGAAAAATGATAATTCAATTTTATTCATCTACATAATCACCTTCAAGAGCTATACAATCATTCCAACGCTTTTCTAACTTTTCGATACCATGCTTGTAAAACGACTTGTCCTAGTCCTCAAAATAAGCTTCAGTTGCAGCGATGACTTCCTCATTCGAGCCGAATATTTTTCCCGGGAGCATCTTTTTGAGATCAGCAAACGGCCAGTAGTCGCTGGGGGCTATATCTGGAGAGTATGGTTGGGGTGGAGAAGCAGATTGAAGCCCAACCCATTCAATTTAGTCATTGTTTTCATTGACTTATGGCACAATGCATTGTCTTGATGAAAGATATTTTTTTTCTTCTTCATGAGCGGTCGTTTTTTTACGATTTCGTCCTTCAAAAGCACTAATAATTCAATGAACTAGTCGCTATTGATAGATATTCCCTTTTCAAGGTAGTCGATGTAAATTATACCTTGCGCATCCCAAAATAATATCCCGTTCAATAAGTCCCAGGACTTATTGATTGATGGGTTATAGGACAGGTTTTCTTCTTTAACTATGTTCTGTCACACAAACTGGCAACGGGATGGATATAAAATCAACTAATTTCGCTATAATAGTTACGCAATATTTAATTGCGATTCTCATTACTAACTTTTTCTGCATGTGAGATGAAACTTGTCGTCCTATCTATTCCCCCTATCTTAATCGATTTGATTTCCCAGTGGGCATTTATTTAATATTTCCTGAATTCTAAACTATCCTAATCGGAAACATATTCCCTTTCTATTTCTAAGCTCGCTGGACTAATCTCTCCCCAGTAATAACTTTCTAGTCTTATCTCGTATATGCTGGTGGTTTTTCCCTGCCGGCTGACAATTAGCTGACCTTCTTTAACAGCGCCTCTACTTTTCACTATCTCTGTAATTTCTCCAAATCTTTACTCTACTCTTTCCACCATTTGTTTTCAACCCAGTTCACTGCCTAGTTGTTCGTATCTTTTCCTACTTATCTCCGCGTTAAAGTTACCCCATTTCCTTTTAAAATCATTTCCCCAAATCATTTCTTCTGTATTCTATGGCTTCTAAATTCGCTGCGTTCACAGTTCCCATTGTTCACCCTGCTGCTATTTCTATCCCGTTTTTCAGTTTTCCTCAATATTTCACATTCCAGTATACTCAGACGTTTACGCAGTGTTTCAAGGTATTCCTTCCTTTTTACTCTCACTATAGTTTTGATATCGACACTCGTCCATCCCTTCTAACTCTTTTAAATTAAGAATCTGCGTCTTTCTTCCGGTATTTTTAAAATGTATCCAAACTGCAAAAATGTTTGAACCAGATGTTAGTCATTACCAAACCCTTTCTCAGGAAGAACTCTCACTTTCTCTCCGCGACTATTTCTAATTTCAAAACCGTACCATCCTACCTCTCCCCCCTTCACGTTAAATCCCATTTCTTAATTAGGAGTTCCCAATTATTTTGTAATTGATCGAACAATATGCTAAATTTTTCCTCTCAGCTACTAGTTACCAGTGTATACTCCTGATGTACAACTAATTAGGTCAAAGTTGTTTCCATCTATATCATTAAATTCTGTCACTGCCTATATTCACTACCCTTCTCCCCAGTTTCCCATTCGGTGCTACGGCTACTCCATGTTGACTCTTCTCTCCCTTTCTATACATTAGTCTGTACTACTGCTTCTGTAATACCGACTGTAATCCAAAATCTAAAGATTCATCAACCTTATACTAACCTAAAAATGACTTCATATTTTTGTATCCCTGCCTTCAATTACCATCATTAGCAAATGCATGTTCCATCGCAAATTCACCATCGGCAAGAAATACTAGAACGGTGATACCTGTCTTAGGCATTAAGCCGCATATCTTCAGTTGCTGGACCTGCCCGTGGATGTTCCTGCCAAATAACCTGCCGGTAGTTTTACGAGGGAATGTATGCATAAGGTGCAGACACTAGATGTTGCTAGTAAACGCACTGGATAACATATTGTAAACATATATCGTCTAGATTCACCCATTCTCCTCAATCCCACTAGAAAATAGCCGGCAGTTTTTCCAATGTGCACGATGGTAAATAGCTCCCTACCTCGCAATGTATCCCCCATGTTACTTAGTTTAGCTTTAATACGCGCAATATTTTTTAAACATATTTTCTTCATCTCATTTCAACATGAGAAAAAATACATCCTACCAAACCAACAACTCACCTTATTTTCCGATGAGCGAAAAATTTGACTCAACTTGAAGCTCGACATGAAGCTTGGCTGCGCACCTGTAAAAAGGAAATTTCTGTGAAAGTACAGCACTGGGTGAAGCGGCTCTTATATAATATCTCTATGAACCTTAACTTTTCACTTAACTTTGCCGATTGAACCGCAGACGAGGAATTCAACGTTATATGTATATAGTGCATAGATAACATTGCATTATCAAATTTCAAAGTTTCACGGATGCCACGTTAATCTTTGCCAGAGAAAATGAGTTCTCAAGGCAATAAAACAGGGGGAGTAAATATTGAATTATCATACTGGAGTGAAAAATTAAGTTTGGCTAGAAATGAGGAAAAAAATAGGAAGTTAATATTTTAAGAGTACAATATTTGAATATGACAAGAAATAAAAAAATATATCATGTAAAACTTTCTGAAGTTACAGCATTACTTTTATTAATTTTAGCTCCACACACTCCACCATAATGACAAAATAAACGAAAGCACAAGCAAATAAGCATATGTATTAACATAAATGAGTAAGCATATGGGCACCTTAGACATCACATTGTGAGGTTAGCATCGTTGGTCTCAGAGGAAGGCCATTAGCCACGAATGTAGCGCATACTTGCAGTGAAAAAAGTACTCAAAGTGATGTTCTAGAGTTCGTTACGGTTTCTGACCAGTGTCACGTCCAGTACGAGAATATTGTGAACGTGCATGTCCTAGAGACAGGATTAGTATAGGCTAACCTTCAAACACATTCAAGAGTCCAAATAGTCAAATACTCCAAGCTTCAATTGCAATTGATCACGATATTTTTTTTGGATCCATCGAAGATCTTGAACGAGACTGCAAGTTTCACAATTGGATATAAACCGATGCCAGGATATTATTTTCGGCCTGCAGCATGCCACCAACCCATTTATTTACGATGCGAGAAAATTGCTTCTGGGGGAATGCTTCGAAAAATGATAAAATCCATCGTAAAAACTGAACGTGGCCACTAGAAAACAACTCAAAGGAAACTCTGGATATAATTCAGAAAGAATCAGACGACTCCCACAAGGCAGCGAGGGACGTTCCGATCCACAAAGAGCTCTTTCAAGATTTCCCACAGTCGAGGAGGGAGAAAAGTTTGGATCAAGATAAATGAAAAAAAATTATGGCGACGTAATCTGAGAAGTCTACCATGAACAGACGAAGCAACGAAATCCAGGGACATGCTGGCATTTCATTATTTATTTATTTGGCCTATAGAAAGCATCCACGTCTGGGTGTTGGAGAGGCAAGTGGATGGCCCTAGTCACGTTTGGTACGTGCCACGGTGTTGTGACGGTGGTATCATGCAATTCAGCGCTAGGTAAAAGAGTTCGGAGAATAGAAGAAATGCTATTGGGTGTTGAAGACTGCCATTCAAATTTCTGATGAACTGGGCATCCCTAAAAGACATATGAATCGATTTGTGGCCATGAGAGAACATGAGAATGAGAAAATTGTATGCGAAGTTGTGGCCGCGAGTGCTCTCGGACGAATAAAAGGAAACTCGCACGGGGATCTGCCAAGGGCTTCTCGACCATGTGAGTGATGATCCCAATTTTTTTCAGCCCCACCCACACGCCTTCCTTTTCCCCGCCTCAGATCCTTTCTGAAAGACGTCACTACAGCTCGGTCGAAGCGTTACAACAAGCCGTGGCGAGGGAGCTTAGCAGCATTTCAGGTGCCGCCTTCAAGACGGCGTACGAGACGTGGAAAACGCGCTGAGTGTGTGGACGCTGAAGGGTGCTACTAGAAAGCCTTCTGAGCAAATGTATCAATTCTGGCAATACATTTTTTCTAATCGACTCATTCCTCCTAATTTTGGGACAAACCTTATAAGATGGGTTTTTCTTGTAATTTTTTACACGAAAGATATTGGATTATCGGGAAACTAGGAACCAAGAATGGGGGGAGGGATCAAGGAAGGTCAACGAGAGGAACACACTCAATGGATGGAGAATTTCACTTTCCCACCTGCGACGATTCCACGAATGTGCTGGAATAATGCACAGACATAAATCTGATTCCGGGGATTCTAACCTCGACAGCGTTGGTCATTTGCTATAGTGTGCTCTACCTATTCACTGGGAGTGACTACATATTCGTTCGCCACGGGGTTATTCCAGGTCCAATTCGTTATGCTGCGGTGGTGGTGAGTGAGGAATATGGGGTGTAACTTCGAAGCAGACTGCTGTTTATTGGTCACTTACTCTTGAGTGACGTATGATCCCAACCCTACATCACATTTTGGCACGCCTTAGAAACGTTTCAACCCCCGTCTATCATAACAGGTGCCTTCTGACCTTTAATGCCAAAATACACCATACTTAAATCAATGTTGCCAAGTGTACAGCAGATTTTGTCCTTCCAAGCGATGTTTGAAACGCTTTACTGGTGATGCCACCACTCTTGTAACCCTCCCCCGCCTCTCACTAAGATAGAACCCTCCCCAGTCCGTCTCGGGTAACGTAATTCACGGACATCCTCAGGGAACGGTCGTTGGACGGGTTTTCCCAATGATAGCCTAGCGCTTTCTCACTATGGAAGAAATGCGAGGACAGAGAAGTTATCCGGAAGAATGAAACTTTATTTCCACGACGAAACTCTCCCAAAGGGAGCCCAAGCCACCTTCACCGCCTTTCCCTACGGGACCCACCCAGTTTCCGCATGAATCTCGACAAGGGCGCCTCGTTCTAAAATCTATTGTAGTTTAAATAATCCTGTAGAAATACGCTCACAAAAATACCATAAATAGGTACACTTGCCTGCAAAACAATTGCCATAAATCTTCCACCAAAATGCTCAGGATTCAAATTAAATATGCGCAGCTAAGAGAGAAAGCTTCTTCAGTTCTACGCAACAGGCGAGGAATTGATTGAGACAATTATGTTTCCACGGGGCAAAATATTATGTTTCCACGGGGCAAAATTTGAGCAGGCAAATAACCAAATGGTTGCATTCGCCGATGAAAGCATTCCATAACATTTCAAGGTGTAGTAGATGAGTACAAATAAAAATATAATAATAACACTTTAAGTAAAGAGATTCTCAAGAAACACGGAGGTTAGGCTTAATATTGGAGGGAAAGGAAATACATTAGGCAACATGGTGCGATTCACTTATATGTAATAATAAATAAAATCATATCAATAGTGTTTGTCAATATTTCTCTAAACACCTTCTGAAGCTCATAAACACTTTTGTAACTATAGAAACTTTTGAATAGTTATCAGTCACCGAAGGGTGGCGGTGATTGGTCCCTTTCACTCAGGATAAGCCTCTAGCATTACTTTCATAATTAGTTCCACTGATTGTGAGACAAAAATTTAGGGACGGAGCGGTATTGATGCCCCACTTCGGCATGGAACAGTATCCTCTCTACTGTCTACAAATGACCTGGCATTAATTGCTCAAAGCCGGCGGGATGCTAAGCTTATGATAAGAAAGTTGAATCTGAAACCATAGGAGGAGGGGGTCTTGTAGTAAACATGTAGAAAACCGAATATATGGTAGTAGGAGGAGATGGAAAGTATACCAGTCTACCCCAAGGAACCATCACAGTTGTAAAACAGTTTATGTATTTAGAATCCATTATTCACGAATCAGCAAGGTGTGAATATGATGCAGAATGAATACTTCATGCTCGAGGAGAAATTAAAATACTGAATGGGCTCTATTGAGCAGCGGTATATCCGTGAAAATAAACAAGAGAATCATACTGACTTATGGAGTAAAAAGCTGGGCTTTTGAGTGAACGCCTGAAAAGTGAAATGAAAGCTGCTGAGGAGGAGGGGATAAGGAGAAGAGCCAGAAAATTCAAGTTGAAAAGGGTTACAAAAAATGAAGATATTAGACAAGCAATAGAAATGATCAGTGGTGCAATAAAATCCAGAGACGAACTTTCCAATGGTATGGCCAATGCTTGATGAATGGAGGTGGAAAGATAGCCACGGACTCAGTTTGAATGGCCAACACCAAGGAGAAAGTAACGTGGACGGCCTAGAAAAACATCGAGACTTAGGAGATGAAGATTGCAACGGCCGAGAAGAATGGACAATGGAATAGAGCGTTACCAGTGTAGAGTGGATAGACCTCTAAAAGTAAGGGTGAGTTATTGACCAGCGTGGCACGTAGCTGGGCATGCATCGAGTGATACCTTGAGGCTTCGCCGGGACGCAGGGCGCCAACGGCAGCTCCTCGACCTGTTCCTGGGTCGACTCGAATTCAGCTTTCGTCGGTGCGTTGACAGAACACAGTGGTTCAACGTAGTATTCACCGCTGAGCCGCTCGTCCGTGATGCACTCGTAAATATCTGAGCTGATCCTTTTTTCCGAGGACATCTCCTCGCCAAGACGCAATGCAGCTTCACTCTGCTCATCCTCCAATGCGTCCATGTCGAGCTCCTCGTAGATCTCTTCCACCTCCTCCACATGAGTGTTCTCGCACTGTCGATTGAACGGCAGGAAAAGAGAGAGAGAGAGAGATAACAGACGTGTACCGATTAAAAGAATGAATATGGCATGTGAACTAAATGAAGAAATTAGCGGGTGCGTTTAACAGCCAGTAATATAGTACATAGCTGTTAAGGAGAGGCTAATTACGCAACACACAAGATCACACATTCTCTCCTTCTTTGCGCAAGCCTCTCACCGGTAGCGCTTGACTTTGTCCCAGTTGCTGTATTTACCCCGAAACGCATTCCAGTCGACTATATTTCACAAGAGCTAGTGTGAAAAACCGTCTCATTTGTCTCGAGACGAACTGCACGTTTTGGAGTTGAATTGGTCGGCCAAGAAATCATCTGATCTCGCCACGAAAGCAGCGCTGTGCCATTAATTTTAAGGCTGTATGCAAAAGAACACGATTGGAGGGTCTGAAACCTTATGCCGGAAGAATCCAGTCATTAAATCGTGGGTAGATGACTCCTGCTGAGCAACCTCAACCAATGCGACAACATCAACGGGGTCTTCTTTATAGTCGGAGGAGAGCTGCGTCCTGTCACCCACGTTCGCATTAAATGGATCCGGCTGGAAATCACTTTAATCAGCTTCATAACAATCGCTTGCATTTACTTTTGATTGAAATTAGGGCTCTCAGGTTTTCTTTCTTTCTTGCGATGGAAATTTTAAGATTCAAGAAGTCAGTTGCTCGAAACTACTTTCATCAGCGTGCGAGTCGTTTCTTAGAGTTCTAGGTGGAATGCTCTCCTGCTGAGCTCCCCTCCAAATATTTTGGCAATGATATTTTATTTTAAAGAATCAAAACACGAAGTAACACAACTGATAAACCCTAATAAAATTATATGCGAAGCCTTCCGTTTGATAAATTGAACAGTTTTGCGATTTAAAAATTTTCGCGTTAATATTTTGCGTGCAGATTTTCGGGGCGTTACTATTTTGAGAATTAGAACATTACGTTTTTCCATGGGGGAACTAATCATAGGTTGCGAAGTCATTTTTCACAGAGATATCATCGTACATCCACGTCTACAAAATTCCTGCAAGCCACCGCTAGGATGTGTGGCAGGAGGTAATTCAACATCAAACACGCAAAAATAATATTAGGTTGTTCTTAATTTTTAGATGGACTATAAAAATATGTAAAATAATTCAAATTGTGTAGATCGTGATCACTGTAGTAACACGCACTACAGTAATTCAGTGTTATTTACTTCTAAACGCACACGAGACGTGCTGTTAGTAACAAGATGGACTAACGAAGGTTAGATGAAGTACAACTTACTAGGCTACCGGAATGACTGAATAAATAAAAATATTTTCCCTGAGTGCGATCGCTTTCAGTTACTCTGATCCCTTTTCCTTCGTGGGAAAAATGACATCTTAAATCTGTGAATTTAAAACTTGATCTCTCTAATTTTACTGACATGACCTTTACTACCGTATTACCATGGGGCTATTAATACATTTCCAACATCATCGCTAAAGATACCCGCTCTAATTCATACTAAAGATTTAATCTGTAATTTAACCTTCGCTCCGTAAGTGATTCCCAACCTAGCTCCTCTCATAATTTTGATACCCGACTCAGTTTATCATAAAAACGTTTTACGAATCTAGATTCTCTACGCCGCACAAGCGATCTAAACCGGCAATCAATCCCACTTCATGAGGATCTCCATATAGTAACAGCATACTATATTCTAAATGAAGCCTAACCAGCGAAAGATAACATTTCTCCATACCTTACTCGTCGAATAATTAATAATTTTATTCTAGCTAGCCCACGTACAGATGTCTCGTGTTCCTCTTTATTCCCAGTATTACTCAGTATCCATCGCATATATATTCCATTCAGAATAGGTCGTGAGTAAGGGCAACGCTACGAATTTGAAAGAGTCTACACTTTCTATTTCGGTATTTTTTTGTACACTAGTTACACTACACTGGGGAAAGAATCGTAAAATCTACTCGACGAGCCGCTTGTAGTAGATAAGCGATTCAGATTCAAGTCACAGGCAAGACGATTATTTATTTCGACTCGAAATGTTTTGGAATGAAATTTTCAGATCAGATTTCCTTTCTATTTTCCTCGATTCCTTCTTCGCTCGGGTCTAGTGACGATTTGGCGTCCTAGCGAGTCTTGGCGCAACAAGACAGGAAGGGAAATATTTTCCCAATCCGAGATACGACTTTTTTTGATGAAACAAAAATTTGAAAATTTTGATACGCATATCCGAACCAAGATGCTTCGATTCGAGTTCGAATCTCGATCAAGGCGAATGAGTTTCAGACGGGGGAAACTCGCGCACACTTCTATATGTTTAGGCGACATTGGAAGGTCAAAGGTCGAGTGATTCCAGAAGCAGTCATAGTGGCTGCTGAGATTACAGCGTCGTGTCGGCCAAATTCCATGTTAACATTCTCTTCGATTGCTTTATTTCCATGCGAAAAAACGAAAATAATGCTGCGATAAGCAGCGCCTTTCTTTTCAAGTGAGAGCAAACAGATGGGGTTCTTGACACAAAAAAAAGGGCTCACCTTCCATGACCTGTTGCTTTAATTTGAACTGCGTTACTAAATCGGTTCAAAGATGAAGAACACAAAGTCTAAGAGAAACTTTCTACTTTTTATGTCCAGAGTACATATAAATACTGTAATTTTTAACCCAATGGTGAACTTGATTTATTTACAGCTCCAGCGGACCGAAAGAAAATATCGACGACTTTTGCTTTGTCTTCGCTCATATTAAATGTTCACGCGTGCCTACACATTTATGTGAAGTTCTGAGATAGGTATACTACATACGTAGGTACTGTTACCAGACGCTAATGGGAAGGATGTTCTTCCTACTGCCATATACATCGTATGACGATTTCACCATCTGAGTAACTAAGCGCTTAAAATTACCATCTATCAAATGACGATAAAATATCAGCCCTATAAATTCAGTGTTGGAACCTAATTTTTAGGATCATAGGAAATAAATGGAGATATTATGGTTCCTACACGTTAAAGTCGAGTCACCGGAGAATATTTTGCACGTATTGAAAAAAAATTGAATTCATGCTAAAAAGGCCTAAAAAAATACCTTTCCTGGTTTTTTTCATCCAAAGAACGAAATAATGATAGATTTTGGCAAATACTTAATTCAACTGTGTATCATTGGGAGATTGTGACATAATTAACCCCTGCCTGGAAAACAAAAAATGTTTGCTTGCTGAGAAAAAATTGATTTGCGAGTTGAAGCCCGTGATTTAACAGAAAATAGTAATTACGGAAAAAATCACGTTTACAGTATTCACATTTAATCATAATTCATCCAACTGATTAGTTTTATTAATTTAATTAGATTTATAAAACGGATTGAATTTAATAAGGAGCACGATAACACGAAATATATTCACGTTTAATGATATAATACCAATGACTATTAATATTTCTTGCATTCAATAGATTTTTCCAATCATCAGAAAGTTCATATATAATTATATGAAAACACACACACACACACACGCCCATGCACGCACGCGCGCGCGTACACACACGCATATATGCACACATAAATAAACCATTAGGTTACATCTTTTAGGGAAGCGCCCTGCAATTCTGTCACCTTGAACTTCAGAATAAAGGTCAATCAGTGGCCGTACTGTTTGTGGGCATAAAGTGATCAAGAAAGATAAATATTAACGATGAAATTAACAGTAAAATAATTATATAAATAATAAATGAGAAGGAAAAATAAAAATAAAACAAATAACGTTAGCTAAACACTCTCTCCATCGAGTTTGTGACCCTCGCGAGTGGCACGCGCAAACGCTTCAGGGTTGATGAGGATATACAGGATATACTGTAACACCCACGGCAGGGACCCGTCAATCGCAAAAAAATCAATGAATAAGAAAAAAAGGGCAGGTCAGAAGCGTAAGCACACACACTACTATTCGGGTACTGTGATTTCCAAATAATTATCCCACCTTTTTCATCATTACGCTTAATATTTAGAGCGGAAGGTGTATACGTACACGTATTATAAATGTATACTCGTATTCCAAAGAAACTGCGGGAGATACCGCAACAGTAACTTTTTAACGGAGTCATCCGCTAATGTGCATTTCAATGCAACAATTTCAGAGTGTAAAATTTTCATAGATTAAGAGGACGCCTCGGTAGCTTAAGTGGCTAAAGCACTCGACCGGATATTGAGGGATCTGGGTTCGAATCCCAGTCAAGGCGAATGATTTTTACACTCTGAAATTGTATACTCGTATATTAATATGTGTACATACGATATATATGTATGTATGAGTGTATATATATGTGTGTGTATATATATACCATAAACACAGTAATCAACCCGAAGGTCGGTTTGGTAGGTGATTGCAGAGTTCACCCAGTACTAAGCCCTATACGGCGTGTGAAATTCACACATCAGGGTAAGGGGGGCAGTTCCTTTCCCTGTGCCGGTTATGGTTTCCCAGGTAGATCTGGTAGCCAAAAAATAACATAGCTTGGGTAAAGCTACAGGCGTCCAGAGAGGCTTGCTTTGGAATCGAACCCGGGCCCTCCGGTAAGTAGTCCGGAGTATTAAGACGTTTAGTAAGTCGGAATTTAAAATTTGGCACCCAATGGTCTAATCATTGTTCAAAATCTTTGCGAAAACTTTTTCAAAGCCCAGTAGTACTATGAAAACTGAGGAACAAACTTTCAAATGAAGCATTACACCGGGGTGAGTTCCAAAATTCACCGCCGGTATCACCCGTACTGCAAGTTTGTTACGAAATCGACTGGCGGTACCTTGCGGCTAATGAATATGACGACATAGTGGTGACCTTTCCTCTCGTGAAACGATTATATACCGCCGTTACTGGTGGCTACTAACTGCAGGTTTGCAGTTAAGATACGAGCAGGAACACCAAAAATTCGTCACCGTAGCAACGGTGCAGCTAATCGTAAATAGAATCGCCCTATTTGTACTTCTTAGTGTCTTCTGCGGTTAGCACCAGTTGTCAGAACAACAGTGGAGATAATATCAACTAAATAAAAATTGGAAAATTGCAAGTGTTTTTTTCTCTGTTTCTGTTAGCAACTCAATATTTTCAGTATCGACTCGTTAATTTTAAAGAGAATATTGATGCTACTGCTTTAATAATGACTTTCACGTGATTGTTTTTTCGTTCGACGAACACGCTGGTAAATAGTAAGAGACTGTGGTATATGTAGTTGTTTGTGTGAGGCGTGACTTTATTGATTCGCTTCATTTTATAATGGAAAATTTTAACTTTGTGATTCCACAGTATTTTATTTAGACACGACTCGAGTTTCGGCGTTCAACATCATCATCAGGTTAATTATACACAACCCCATGGACCAATAGTCATCTTTTGTGTTACCAATTATAAATGAGAGTGGAATGGTTGATCTATAAATTTAGCTACTGTTATATTAAATAATAATATAAGATGAGCTATGTTATAAAGTAGAATGATCACGGGCATCGTGATGGTGCGGTGGCTAACGTACAGGCTTTCCATCGAGAGGGACCTGATTCAAATTCCGGAGGCAGTCGATATTTTTCAGTGGTATCCCGATCCCTACTTGAGGTGCTTTGTGGAGAGCACTTTGAGTGAGTACGACGTCCGTCGGATGGGACGTTAAACTGTGGACCCTTTGGCGCCTTTCGACTAGAGTAGGCCGACCCCGGGTTTCTCTACAACCTTCCTTTCCCATTCATCCCTTGTGGCGAAAATTACCTTAGCTGTCGGCCTCCCTAAAACTACTACTACCAAAGTGATCACTTATACTAAAAATGTGTAGTACAAAAATAATAAAGAGTAGAATGTTTAAATATAATAATTAATTTTCACTCATTTCTCGGATTAAAAATGACCCATTGACACTTTCCCAGGTTTAAGGGAAGCAGTACTCGCAGAACTCTACCGCTGGGCAATACGAAATATTTGGAAAATGTCACTATGGCAGAACCATTTTGTGTTCCAACTTAAGGGAGAACCGGCGGCACTGGCGGTGTATTTCGGAACGCACCTCCAGGGTTTGTATACTACGATATAGCAGCGATATGCTCGTATAGCGGTTAAATATTGTTGTGGGCCAAAAGTACGAATGATAACTGGTGGGAGCGAGATCAATTACACGCAAGTTGGACTGAACGACTTTTGGGAACTGGTTTTGTTTACAACGGGTGCGGAGTTGGGAAACCGTATCATTAGTTTCTGGCACAGTCGGGTGCTTCGCCATTACGATACTTAAACAATGAATAAATATAGTATTCATATAACTAAGAAAGAGAGAGAAACCATTTCAAGTGGCTGATATTCGCTAACCCAAAACAGTTGAGCATTTATTTTTTTCATACAATGCATATTTTATCTTTCGTGGGAGGATCAAATGAAAATGGCATTCGTCAAAGCGCAATAAGGAGAATATTCCCATATCTTTCCCGCACGTCACCTTATTCGCAAGTGCTTGGGAGACATGATGCGTATTCACGACAAATTACTTTAATACCAGAGCTTAGGATATAGAAGAGAATCCTTTGGGGAAGGATGCGAAAACGAGGCCGCTGGGTAAACCACTCAAACCTTCAAGGAATGAGATTTTTCTATCTTAAGCCGAGAAATTTATTCAGTTGGTATTTTTTTTACATATTTTGAGTAGAAAACAACTAGTTTGATAAGATGTTATTGGATTGCAAGTAAATTGAGGTCATTTAGACTATGGTGAAAAGTTAACAAGCTAGGACTTGCAGAAATGCAATGAATGTAAACGTTCAATCAGATTCGTGGTTTACAACGTAAATATTGAAATTTCTCACTTCAATTCAACTTTGGTTTTTGATTTCAAGGAAACGTTTCCCAGAATTTGCACTTTTTGTGTTCCCAAGGGAGAAAGAAAAATGTATTCAAAGAGATTCAAAATTTCAATGAAATTTCCCTAGATACTTCTGGAAAACTGTGAAACAAATGCTCTTTCCTTGACAGATGATAAGTGTCTGTTTTCAGTCTCGAATACGAGTACCACCAGCCATTCTGCATATCCACGCTTCGTGGTTTTGGTGCCAAAAGAATTCATGGAAGCACAAACTTATTTTATCGTCACGAACGTTTAGGGATGCATGCGGTTTCTTGACTTACCAATTCTTCACAGCAGTCACTGTGTATCTCACTCACTTTCGAAGCCACGGACGGCATTTGTATGCTACTGACGATTTCCTTCATATGTTCATCTTCTTGTCCACTGGATACACAGTATTGCAGGGAGAATAAAAAACAAAAAACTAATAAATTAAAAAAATTAAATTCTGACAATACCAATGTAAAATAAAGCAGGGAAATGAAAATCAAAATAAAATAGGTAAAATAAAAAAATGAAGGTAAATAAAATGAATGAACTAAGATAACACAATAATAAAAAAGTACGTAAATAAAATGGATTTCATTGGGTCCAATATTTTTCTTTGAGGTCAATAAATCTTTTGGAACAATTTTTAGCGTCGGACGCAAATGAAATACGCATGTCCACAAATAGCTTCGCACCTTTTGTTAGATAACTAAAAAACATAATGAATTTAGAACTTGAAGCAAAATAAAATTAGTGTTTGGTAGTCTACCGTCTGGGTAGGTTTTGGATGGACACGGAATGAAAATATTTAAATTTCTCAACGTTGCCTGGCAGAACACAAAGTTGACACACAACGTTACGATACACTGTTTTTCAAATCCGCACACATTCTACCTCCCTTCAAGAGATGGAAGGGAGTTAAAATATACGCGGAAATGGAGAACAATTCATGTAGGGTGGAGTGACGAGTTGGCGTCTCTTTACTCGAGGCTAAGAAATGGAAGCTTGATCAGTATGTTCGGAATAAAATATCGCTCTTGCTTTGGGATTAAAAGTGACGCATCAATGCCACGTTTATGCTCATTCAGAAACGATTCCCTAAATATTATTGGTGATTTAGATAACAGATAATTGCTCAGATACGACCAACAATCATCCACATTAGTAGACCAACGAAAACCATGACTCATGATGTTATATAAGTTCAAAATATTAAACTTCTCCCCTCTCCTTGTCTCTCTTTCTTATATTTTTTTTTAAAGTTAATTTTATATAGATGGATATCTATATTTGGTTATGAATGGGTAATTATTGATGAATATTAAGTTAGGTAAACATATTTGCTAAAACAACTAAAAAATCGACAATGGTTCAAGTCATACTAAAAATTAAGAAATGATAGAATTTATAATAGAAATAACAACACAATATTGTAAGTGGTAAAATGACACGATCTCTGGCCGGTATATTTATATATCCTACCTTAATCTCTCCACCAAAGTGGAAGTTAAATATTACAGCATGAATTATCACCGAGAGAGACCCATAATTTAGTATTTGAGGTCATGAATTAGGAGTGGTACAACAATTATGAGATTTTTTTTACTGTTACGAGGTCATCGATAAAATTCGCAAGCAAAAATGATCCAGGAAATTAGCCTCCCAACCCTTAGGTTAGAAGGCGATTGCTTAACGCATCTGGAACACTCGTGTGGCACATCTCAGTTTAATATCATCATATCTGCCGCCGGAGAAATTTCGACAACTCACGTCTTTGTACGTGTGTGATTGGCAGGCGTACAATCTATTCGGAGCCGAAGCATGATTTTCGTCCCGTTGAAATAAAAGAGGTCGATTCATTATAAATGACTTGAATACATGAAACCTGGATGGGATTGAAAACGGAAATATGGCAGACACAGGAGGTGATTGCCTCCAACATTGGTGGAAAAATGCACACGGAAAATGGCAATAAAGACTCAATAGTTACTGGGAGAGTCGTAAATACTTATCATGAACAGCACGGAGACTGAAGATCGGTGTGGTGCGATGGCTAACGTACTGGGCTCCCACAGGGAGGGCCCGGGTTCGAATCCGGAAGTTGACAGATATTTTCCAGTGGTATCCCGATCCCTACTTGAGGTGCTTTGTGGAGAGCACTTTGAGTGAGTACGACGTCCGTCGGATGGGACGTTAAACTGCGGACCCCTTGGCGCCTTTCGATTAGAGTAGGCTAATGCCGACGCCGGGTTTCTCTCCACCTTTCATTTCCCATCCAGCCCTTATGGCGTAAACGACCTTAGCTGTCGGTCGCCTCCCATAAAAACTAATACTACGAAGACTGAAAATATGTTAAACGTATTAAGTTAGTGAGTGATTCACCGAAAGAAAAATCTTGTGAGAGATTTTAATAACGAAATTCATGGATACTTAAGAATTAAAATTTTATTTGAGAAAAGATGTGGTGCTTCGAATTTCGATATCCATTTTTTGAAGGACGATATAGTTTATTCAGACTTTTTTTAACCCTTTGGTGTAAGTGTAAGTATTCATTGAGTAATAAGATGTAGCTAAAAAAAGTTTTCCTTTATCCGCGAAGCTTTGTCATGATCCGATATTAAGTGTTGAAAATGTACACAAAAACTGAAATGGGACACGTCCCAGCGGCGAGGTGAGCATTCCCGACAGTTAGAAAGGTACATACAGGGGGGTCGTTTTTACTACTAGAACTTAAAACTCGGTTAAAAAAAGAGAAAAAGAAACCCATAGAGATATATTCCAGAAAAAATCGCCATCACAACAATTCTACGATTACACACTCCGTTTTGTGACAGAAGAGCATCGTTCTTATTTACTTAGATCTACTTTTACAATTATCTACAATAATATAATTAAAGGTTGTTGCCCTTCAAATTTCTGCCGATTGGCCCAGTAGTTGATCGCAGAGTTTGATGCATACTACTACATGCATAAAAGAAGAGTTCGGCTTGGGGTTTCCTATATCGTAATCTCCAACCTCAAACTCCTCTCAGGGAATTTTCGCTCTAAAGATTTCGACCCATCCGATGGAATTTGGGCCGTAGCAATCATACTACTGCAAATATTCTATTTGAAATGGAATGATTGCTTGGTGGAGAAGATGGTTCAAAATTGTGGAAATAATAATAGAAATAACATATTTGATGAGGCGTTAATATTGGTAATTTAACGAGAATGATTAGATATGGGGAAACTATTTCAGTGATTAAAATTTTTTAACCCACTCATACCAGTGGAATCTGTGCTAAATGCCGGGAATATAAAACCACAGAGTAATTAATGTCGCTAAATAAATTAAGAAAAAAATAACTTACTGGAATCTTTAAATACATATCCGAACCAATTAAAACGATTTACGACTCATAAATGTAGCCATATTTAATCAGGCATGGCAATAATAGGAATGAGTTTTTCATTGCGCGAGTCATTACTAATACCGAACATTTTCTTCTATTTCCTCGTTAAAGTGGAGCTACTTTATAAAAGTGAATGTCATTTGATGGAAATTATTATGATTTCTCACCCGAAATTATACGACTTGACTGTGACGTCACGAAATGTCGCCATTTTCAAGGTTACGTATTTACTCCACAAATTATCCCATAACTACCAACGTTAAGATAATAAGTGACCCGTCAACAGAAACCAGTTCGTGACCTCATTTTCAAAAGGTGATTTTATCAGGCCACTCCTACAGTTCATTGGACGATATTTTCATTTTGAACAACTAATCCCTCTTTTTTTCCGTCCAAATGTATTTCAGATAGTTCCTTTTCCGAATGTTCGAACTGAAAGTTGATAATGTGTCCCTAAAAACATTAACTTTCGCAATTACCCGTTTCTAGCTGGCAGATAATCAATTGGAAAACAATATTCAAATGAAATCATATAATTAACAGAACTTTTGCGACACCACGGAAAATTGGACAACGAGACCCGTGTTTCGATAATGGACCATCATCATCGCGTACCACTGCCTTAAATATACCAAACAGTAATGTGGAGAAGGCGGGGAGAAAACCAGTGGCCAGGTTAAGAGGTGGGGCCGGAATAACGGTTGAGGGAGTGGGTTTACGTATTTCGATACCGCAGAAAGGATGAGCGAATTTTATGGAAACAAACACTTATTGAAAAGAGCGATCTCAGGGTTAAAACTCCTTTTAAAAGAAATCTCTCACCGCTCAGAAGAGCCAAATTCACGTCGGATATTTGAAAAATACAGCTAATTTCCTCTCAGAGTCACTACAGTCTTAAAAACGCTGAAATTTTCTTTGGTCCTCGTGCGAAAATTTATCGGTTTGCCACATCTGCAAGCACATTGCATACATTTAAGTTCAGAATCTCGATTTCTCATAATAGGATCAAACTTACTATCTTTGAATTTCACAAATTAATGTTTGAAAGTTATCGGTGCTTTGTAAAGTACGCCAAAGGGAATTAGCGTACTACTTAATTAGATTTACTGCCAAAATAAACGGGTGGAATGCCATTTTTTGTTTACGTAAAAACTCCTATCGCCGGAAGAAACTAGATTAAGTGTATGCAATATTTTTTACGAGGGTCATCCGGAAAGTAGTACCCGTTCGTGAAATAAAGACACAAAAGTAAATATTAACAAACATAAAAAATTTTATTTGAAAGAGGATACTTTAAACTACTTCTCAACATAATCTCCAAGCAAATTAAGGCATTTGTCATAACGTGTGACAAGTTTCTGTATTCCTGCTGCATAGTCCTTCGCCGCCAGCTCATTGAGATACGCGAGGGACCCATCTTGCACAAATTTTTGCATAATGCAGATGGTGTTTAACAATTTCATGAACAATTGTTCGAGAAACATTGGGAAAATGCTCACAGGTGTCATCAATTGTGACGCGCCGATCGTTCCTCACGAATTCGTCAACTGAGCTCACCAGTTGGTCTGTAATGACAGACGGTCACCCCGAACGCTCATCGTCGTGTGTGTTCCCCCTCCCCATGTTGAAGTTGCGACACCACCGCCGAACAGACGACTCGTCCATTACATTGTCTCCATACACCTCCTTTAATTGGCGATGAATATCACATGGGCGAACGTTTCTTGCATTGAGGAATTTAATCACTGCCCTCACTTCACAACTGGCGGCGTTCTCAATTTTTTTAAACATTGTAAACAATCACAGAAACAACACAGGCAATGCTAGCGTCACGCAACTTGGCTCAGAGAAGGCAGACAAGCCACTGAAGCTATCTGACCTCGTCCAGCGGCTACTCGCGTCGTCAGCACTTCATGCGGCACGAACGGGTACTACTTTCCGGATGACCCTCGTATGTGATAAATTTATCTATTTACTCTGTTGAAAACCCATTTGCGTTTATTTACCGTTTATTTATTAATATTTACTTCTTTATGGAAGAGGGAATCTTGCAAAGCGGCACGTTTAGTATCCAATGAATTAAAGAAGTGGAATATTGCTATTTTTTGTGAGCAAGAATGCCTCAAAGAAGAACATGTTTTATTTAAAATTTTTAGGCCCACCAACGGCCAGGCAGATTGAGGGGTAATCTCACCATTAATAGAATATTGCCTTGATCTAGTAGTCGATAAGAATATCTACGAATATCCTTAACCATAACTGTACATAATTTACCATCAATCCAGTAATTTCGCGAAATCCAATTTCTTGGAAAAACAGCTCCCCGAGAGGTTCCTGTCACTTTAAATAGCAAAATATTATTTATTATCAATACTAGTACACTACATTGTAATATAAGCTCTTCTGAGTCTCTCGCAAACCGGGGTTTCATCGCCGTCATTATGACCGCGGAGACTCGAGAGGGGTACTGCTCATGGCAGCTACGCCTATGTACGTCTGCCACCGCTGGTCAGGCGGGCGCGGAAAGGAACAAAGACCCCATGACGACATTGATATTATTTATTATAATGTATATTATTTTAAAACTATTTTTGTATGCTCTTATTTTACATTTGACAAAACTCAATGCTGTCCCCTATGTAAGGTATTGTTTAGTGGTGACTTTCACAGGTGTTGAGGGAAACCTATATTCGTTGAATCTAAACCATTATCTAGGCAATAAAAAACGATTTAAAATTAAAAAAGTGCTTTTTGTAGGAATGAAGGGAAATCTTAAATAGTGACTTCATACAATATATTCATTTATATGTACCGGAGGAAACAGTTCCAGACTCCATTTTGTGGAAATTATTCATCGCGGAGGAAATGTAAAATGGTTTGTGAAATCCACTTTACGGTTATTTTTACTACTCCTTAGGTTTTGGGACTACTATGTCACATTCAGGTCGCCGGAAGACGAAAAACAGTGTCGAAACGGAAGTCGTACTTATAAAAACCATTCAGTGGATTCAACAAAGTTTTTTTTATTTCCTCTGTCTTTTGGTTTATTTACTCTTTCCAAATAATCTTCAACAAATTTTACTGTTCCGAGGAGAAATAGTCTTTTTTTTTTAATACTAAGCTGATTTAAAAATCTGAAATAATAATAAAACCGTAAAGAGTTTTGGAACTAGTGAGTTATATCAGAAAGTCAATATTTATGTGAATAGGATACGTACGTATGTTCAACTACAGTTTTAACAATATTTCAATAGTGATCGTCGTGGAATAACCCTCGACCAATACTACTAACAAGAAATTGGACAAAAACCCGTTTTCATGTGATACATCATCCATTTCTTCATATCTTTCTTTCATTAACTGTACCGTTTGTAATCTTCATTCTATTAAGGGGAACTTCATCTCGTTGATATGGAAATTTCTTTATGCAGATGTGTAAAAAATTAAATTTTTGCAAAATTCAAGTTTACTTCACTATGTAAATGGAATCTAATTCAGACATTAAAAACCTCTCCAATATGCGTTCTACCTCGGCTGAGAGTATGAGATTTGGCCTTCCATGAAAAAGGAAGCTCTTTCGCTCGCCACTTCCGCCTTATCTATATCGCACTTTGTTTTCAATAAATGCCACTTTTGCATCCGGACATGACGAATCCCGAAAGGACTATGCCACATTGAATTTCACGCATACGTTTCATGGTCGCATGTGATAGCTCGCTTCAAAAGAGATATAACTGCAGCCGAAATAAAGTATTACGCTCGACAACATAGCATTGGCGTAAGTCCAAACGAAGGCCAACGTCACGAAATTCTCTTCGACGCGATCCTGTGAAGTCACAAACCGTAATGACAGCAGGTATAAGACTAGAAATAAGAGACCGACTAACTTAACAAGTGTTCCCGTGGCGGAAGGAGTCGATGGCACCCAAGCGGTTTTTTTCGGAAACGATTTCCGTTAAAAAAAAGGCAATGAGAGGAAAACTCTTCCGAAAATTCCAAAAGACACTCGCCCGGAGCGCGAGAGGAAAAGAAGAAAATCGAGAGCGGATTCTTGGAAGCGGGAAGCTATTCGGGACAGAGATACTTTCCCTTTGATTGTGAGCCTCGAAGGGGAACCTGTGCGCAAACTCCGTCCGCGGGCTAAGTTTTCTTAGCTGAATGTTTAAATAATGGACGAGAAACCACCTCAATTATATGTCCCATGAAAATATTATTGAATTGAAAGTAAAACTGTGTCCTGGCAACTACGGGACTCGGACCACAAATCCGTGTGTCGTAACCCGCGGCGGAGGAGGCAAAACCTCTACACAACCGAGATGGAAGATGGCTAGACAAGTCTGGAATGAAGGATAAAAGAGATACTAGTCATCTTCGATTGAAGGTTTTCGCAGTGATTAGTGATTACGCTCAACACTCTAAACGCAGCAGGAAATCACAAAAGATTATATAGTGAAGGTAGCATTAACTCACGCCATGTCAATATCGGCAGCCGAAACAAATGTGGCTAATTATTAAGATACCGTTATTTCCAAATTATTACGAGTATTTACTACGCTCGGGAAAGTAGCTTAATTTCAGAGGTGAATCACAGTTAGACAAGATCGATAGACCCAATATACAACCGATGTTTAGAAATGGGATCGCTCGAACCAATTGTTTTTCTTGCGTAAATTGGCTTCTTGCCGGTGAATCACTTCGATTAGGTATTTTGCTGAGGAGTGTCAAGGAAGCAACGCGAGTGCCACAGTATACTTATGTCAATCGCGGCTCTTCAAACTTCGGAGTCGCAACATGGCGTTGGGTCATTAATCCCACACGGATGCACAACTAATTATTTAGGAGACAGTCACTGACCGACACCTACTTTCACAAAGCAGACCGCCTAAAAAATATAACAGCACCGCATATAGAAACCCGTTCCTGCGACCATTGCGTCGTTGGAGAAAACGGGAGGGGATGTTGCCAGCCAGTATGTGCTAAGAGGGGCGATTGACGATGGAGAATGGGGCGGAGAGACAACTTCGGCACGGGCAACCTACGGTACTCACGGCGATAGGCGGGCGGACCATCGCTTTTAACAATCCAGCCGATACGACGCGTCGGCTGGCGTCCAACAGGTACCACACTTCGTAAAATGCAACACCCGGAAGGCACTCGACCTACGAACCATCGGGAAACCCACCACCGTCGGGATTCGAAGGACAAGGGAAGCCAGTGCAATGACTACCACACCGAATTGATCTCAATAGAAAGCGTCACGCAATTATAGGGAATCTTGCTTTAGAAGTCATTGGGAGCACGAAGGCTACGGATATCGAGTTGGTGAGGAGGGTAGGGAACTGACTTCCCGTCCCGAGGGGTAAGGTTCAAATTCCCAGTTGTGGAAGGATTTTTCAGTGGCCACCGGTTCCCTACATGGTGTGCTGTGTGGAGAGCACTACATGCACGGAGTATGCCGTCCGTCGAATGGGACGTGAAAATGCATCACCTTGGGCGTCTATCGTGAGCTGCTGCCGATGCCGGGTGTCTCCACCCTTCCCCCATTCCCTGAACATCATTCCTGTCCCGAAGTATCCACTTGTCCCAAGTGGCGCAAATGACCAACCATCAGCCGATGGTCACCTCCCCATTAATACCCATACTATAAGTACGAAGGCTACATGCATGATTCCACTCCAAAAATACCCCAAAGCCCTCTCTTCCTGATACCAAGATGAGTGAGACCACTCACTTGATCTTACACCTTGATAATGGCTCACGGCGTCGAAACCACGGCCGTTTTGATGGTAAAATTCTTGAATTTTACACATGATGAATAGAATGGTTCGAGACGTCACTTAGTGGAAGCGATTCGTATCGGCAAAGAAAATACTTTGCTCTTCCACATCTCGTATATTTCATTAAGCACGACCTAGGTTTGGACTCACGAAGTCCTGATGATGACTTAGTAAGTCGAAACCTAGTTGGTGCATAATAAAATACATGCATGTGGAAGAACAAAGTATTTTCTTTTCCGAACTTTACACATTTATTTTAATTTGATCGTAGGAGACGTTAAGTATTCCCATAAGTTAATGCCAGTTATCATTACTTAAAAATCATTCCAGTGTATCACAGACAAGAGGGTGAGCAGTTCTAGCACCGCATAACAATATTGGCGGGGGGAGTGATACCTCTTCGAGAAGGGAAATTGACTACCGAACAGAGGGACACGAGAAATCCCTTTCCCTAGGCCCATTTCGTGATCGCAACAGTAGAAACCGACACGCATGACATTCCGTATATCCTGAAAATAAACGATCCGGTAGGCTAATATAATTTATAACTACCCTGAGAGCTGGTGACCTAATAACTCTATGCTATGCCGAAGAGTCTTGAAGTTAATGGTACCGTCGTTCGTAACCGGTTCGTAATCTCCGACATGTTTCAGGAATTGGTGGTTTCAGGCCCAAGGGTTTGCTGGGGGTAAAAATTTGGCCGATATGAGAGTGCCAGGGTCAAAGGGTAGGGATGCGATGAATGAGAGGCGCAACTTAGTGCCGCTTGTGCTTTAGAGGAGGTGCCTGGTCGTAGTCCCTGAAGTCCATGAAGAGTAAGTTTCCGGCGGCGGGGAGTTTCCTCGCTAACTAGTGGAGCGAGGTTTTGAGTGAGTGAAGAACTGGAGTGAATGGAAGATGTTTTCGGATTCTGTATTCCGGTCAAATCGGGGAAAGTCAAGTGGTTATGCGGATGAGTAATTTTTATCTCCGTTGATCGGATTTAGTTGAGATGGCTCTGATTGGCATGGAGTCACTACCAAGCAACTTCTGGTGCAAGGCTTCTTGACGGCTAGTGTATTCAAATGTAGATCCTACAAGGAAGAGGATCAAACTTCGGATTCTCAACTACAATGGGTAAATCAACTAAATCTTCACTTTCGCTGATACTTCATTTTGATAACGTATGGCAATGTTCAACAAATCATATAATTTTAAACCTAGGAAAATACCTGATTTCCGTGGAATTCAGTCTTGGTGCATAATTAACATAGGATATATGATCCTACTTACATCCTTTGGGGATGATGTAAAAACTGAATCGTCGAGAATCATCCACAACAATAATCAGATAAAGTTTCCTGGAACTAAGTCGAGGAATGCATTTATTTCGTCTTTTTCACTTGACTCGGTGAATGAACGAATCATCAACGACTCACAATGGCTAACAAAAATCTAAGAAAAATACTATTGCGACATTAAGAAAATCTAAGCAGCTAAAAGAAATTAGTGGTTTTACGAGGTGAATCATGATACGGGAATAACATCACAGTCGTCCGCACCACAGACCTCTTTCCAGACCACAGAAGCGTTGTGTTTAATCATAAAGAGTTACCTATTACTACGCGAAACTCGTTGCGCTAGCGCTGACATCTGGTGGTGATTCAGAGAACCTTTCAAACTACCCTCATATACTGGAAACGTGCTCTAATTCGAGGACTTGAAAGGCGCATGAAACCATTTTGATGTCCTTTAAAATAGATAATTTTTTGGGTTCTAATGATAGTAATCATAGAGATCATGTTAATACAATAAGAAAGATCAAGGGTAGAACCGACAGATATAAGATGTCATTTTTCCCAGGAACGATAATGGATCAGATAAAAATTTCCGATCGCGCGAGGTGGGAAAATAATTTTTATTTTCATTCGCTGTAGCCTAGTGTGGCCTTTACCTCATCTAGGTTTGGCTATCGTCCTTTCCGTTGCCTCTAGCTCCTCTAGTATGCTCAGAAAAGTGTAGCTCACATAGATACCGCAGTGTACGTACCTGTAGTCATCATGATCTTCCTTATTTGAATTATTTTACAGAAATATATTGCTGCTAAATTTAAAGAAAAAACTTAATTTTTGATGTAGCATGCATCGTTTTGAATCACTTCCTGCCACACACCCTAGCGGCGGCTTTCGGGAAAAACCTCGTAGGAAACAAGCATTGAACAAGGTAAAAACAGACGAATACAGAATTCTAATTGTCCTTCTTCCTGCGTAGTGCGAGAAATATGAAAACATTCCAATAAACATTAGAAGCAAACTTTAACTGCTTTTGCACAAATTAAATTAATTAGGCTTGAGTGTACGCATAGCATAAAGTGTTTATGCAAAGAAATTACCTAGAATTTTAAGGAAATTCCATCTTATTGTTCCTTTGTGTGACAATCGTCATTTACTGCAAAATGGGTTGAGGGAAATTTTATATTTTACATGTTAATATGTAATAAGTTACACATTTGTAAGATTCTAAAAAAATAATACTTGCCTAATCTAAAATAATAATTCGAAAGAATACGTAGCACAGCACCAGTGAAAATCCTCGAGCATATAATATCCGGATGACATATTGGGAATATTACCAAAATGCCTCTTGTGAACACTGCGAAACCTACACTAATTTAGGAGGTCACGGCAAATAAAACCCGCAGTAGTTTTCAGACCGGTACATCCCTGCTGCTCTTGAATCATGGTGAGGTAGGTCTAGCGAAACATTTTCGTCGGAAAAGCGAGCCAAGTAACTTCGTAGTCATGATTCTCTTCGGTCGTCGAGCGAGGCAATCGCCGCAATAATTGACGCCACGTGGATGGGTGATGGTGGGAGGAGGGAGAAGTGGTGGTGGTGCCACCCCCCCTCTCCCGGGACGAGAGGGAAGAAGAGAGGAAGGGGGAAGCAGGGTGGTGAGGCCGCCGATGAGAGTGGGTGGGCGTACAAGAGGCACGCCAGCCCCGCTGACGCCGGCGCCGTCCAAAAATGGCGTCATGCACCTTGAGCGCAGGGGGATTTGGCCCAGCGTGATTAAAGGTGAGGAAGGGGCTCAGCTCTCCGTGACATCACCATAGGCCTGCATATAAGACTCCCTTTTTGGACTCAAACTTCATGCCTGTGCACTTAATTACCAGCCTGAATACCGAATATTGCTTTGACCTGAGTGAGAAGAGCTCAAACTGCACTGGATGATGCCGACGTGCATGTGAAATTCCCACGTGTGATGAACAGAAATGCATGTTGATCGTCGTTTAACGATCGACCTGATAAAATGCTGAAAGGAAACATTGCGATAGTTTCTTCCAAGTTATTATTAGGTAATCTACCGGTTAAGGTAGGTTTTTGGATGGACATAATTATTAATTAAATAATTTGTGGACCCTTGCAAAATACAGCATCCTACTCTACATCAGGTCCCTCTTCAGCTCTGAGTACTTTCTTCCTCCCTTCATCCCGTCCAACATCCCTATCCTGTTCCTTCCCTTCCTCGTTTGCCTAACATTCTCCCTTCAATTACAGTCTTCAACATCCCACTGCCGGTCAATACCCCCTTCATCCACTTTTCCTGCCTCCATAGGATTTCTACCAACAAACCCCTCTCTTCGCCCACCATACCAAGTACTTCCTCATTTGTTTTCTTCTCTGTCCATTTTACCTTCTCCATTCTTCTCCACACCCACATTTCAAAAGCCTCCAGTCTACGTCTAGCCTCCTGCTTCAATGACCACGTTTCCGCGCCGTACATAGCTACGCTCCATATCAAAGTTTTTACGAGTCTTTTCTTAACATCCTTACTCAACGTCCCTGTCATCAACTCCCTCCTCCTTGTGAAAGCCTCTTTGCCTAGCGAAATTCTTCTCCTTACGTCCCTACTACTTTGACCCTGTTGGTACAAAACACTGCCGAGATACGTAAACTGTTCTACCTGCTCTAGTTTTTGCCCTCCTATTTTAATGTTAAGCTTAGCCTTTTTCTTCCTAGAGAATCGCATAACCTTTGTTTTATTAATATTGATTCTCATCCCATACCTGTCGCACTGAATTTCCAATTCACTCAGCAATGCTTGCAACCCATTGGCTGACTGACAAACTCAAGCTTGATCATCAGCGAACCTAACTGATTTTACGAATTCCCCGCCCGCTTTCATTCCTATCTCCAGTTCTTCCCATGCCTCTTTAATCATTTTTTTATTCCAAGTATTAGATGCGTAATTAAATGGTGAAGAAAAAAGTGGACGATCAATTACAAATCAATAATTGTAATAAACCGAGGCAATTTATCATTCTTTTCTCAAGATTAGGCGGGCGGTTAATGCCTGAGTGCAACTTGACACAAAAAATATGACCTTTGAAGCTACATAATCAGGTTTTTGTACCCGCATTGGTTGCCTATCGTGATACGTCCAAAAATCACCACCGAAGTATTCTATCCGGGGGATCGGTTTTATTCAATAGGTGAGGGCATCCTCACCTCTTATTAAATCCTGAGGCGAGCGAAATAAATAAATTCAGTGAAGCTGACTTTTCACCGTGACTTCTGCGGTTTCCCAGGGAAGTGCCGGTAGCCAGAAAATCTTATTACTTTCGTTTATCTGGGAATGCCTTGATACATCACCCAGATATGAACCCGTGGTCTTACGGCCAGAAGGTTAACGCTCAGCTCACAGTGTTACCACTCCCTACGCCGTGCGTTCCACTGCGTTTTATGGGGCAAATGAGATAAAAGGTAACTTTCAACATAACCACTTTCACTTTCGCGCTAAAATAGTATTAAAAAATTCCGAACCTGTGCACCTTTTTATGCGATATGATTGCACGTCAGTTTTATCAATGTAACCGTTACGTCCATGCTGGGCATGCTTCGGTCAACTGCTGGGCGGAGGACATAAACGCAAACCAAAGCGTTGAAGAAAATACGAATTTCTCTCTATTAAATATATCTAGGTTGCCATTTCACGGGGTTTAAATACGCGAGAGAGATAAGGCAATCTAAATAAATCACCCGAGCTCTCAAATATTCCTTGCCGATGATTATGTAAATGTTTCACGATACAGCTCCATATGGAGATAAAATCTCACAATAGTTTTATTTCCCATCCTGTCCCAGTTATTTCATTCTTCGAAAATTTTTTTCGCCACATAAAGCGTTTCTTCTGCGATCAGATTTGCGTAAAGCCCAGAGGGTACTTTGACTTCCGAGATTAGATTCAAACGACATTCAGCAATCACACCGAGACAAGGACTCCCTGGAAATTATGAGCATAGGAAAGCAACGAGACATCGTTTTAGGGAGAAAGTTGTTTGCTCTAGGGTGAGAATAGTGGGAGGGGAGGCGGATAACACCAGGAATAATTTGACGTCATTCATGGATGATAGCCTTCTTCCGCGAAGAAAGACGGTGGATCAGGGGGAGGATGCGTACCGGGGGGGGGGGTTTGGACCGGGCTAGGAGCCGATACCCTGCCAAAGGGGACGAGGGGGGGCGGAGTTGTCGGTGGGGCCGGAGGGGGGTACCTTAAGAAAGATCTAAGGAGGTAGGGGCGAGACTCTGGCTCCTAGCCACGAATGGTGAGCCGCGCGTGCTTTGAGAGCCGACCCCGGGGCTTTCGTTACAAAAGACTTAAAGATTCACCCTGGGAGTGAAGGGGAGTGGAGAAGGGATTTGGGGGGGGGCGCACCCACCCACTCCTTCCCTCCCTGCATCTCGGTGTGCTTAACGCATCGAACAAATGGGTCCTGGTGAGCGAGCCATAACCCTGGTAATCCACGAGCTGTCGGGGCCGGGGCATGGGTTAGAGGTCGAGGAGCAGCTTCGGTAAGGAGGGTCCAAGGAGGAGGAAATAAGTGGCCTCGTGTGATTCAGAAACTTTAAAGAAAATGGGATATTCGGTTGGAGGATTTTGAAATCTAGTTTCGGAGAAGGATAGAACAAAATAAGCTGGCAAGAGGAAAGAACAGAGAAATGTCCAGGCGAGGGATTAGAAAAAGTCCCAAGGAGAATTGGCACCGACAGAAACATTGAATGTAGGAAGTATCATTGTGACGTGGAATAAACGAAGCACGTGCTAGAATGAAGATAGCTCAGTAAGCTAAGAAGGATGAAGAGAAAAGGAATTTTGGACGTATTAGGAAGTATGTTAATTTCGAAGAGGTAAAGAAGCCGCAGGGTTCCTTCATTATCCGTTTCAGAATATCTCTATTAGTTTTATAACGTAAATTGCCCGGAACCGATCAATAAGAAGATTGCTTATTAAATGGGCTAATTTTAAAATTTCAGCGACGAAATCAGTTCACCATATAGCTGCCCTCCGATTAGTTCTTCACTTCGTAATGCGAGGGCAGTTCAATAAGTACCCGTGTTTGACGACAAAGGGTGTTCCTGAGGGAAGTTTATGTTATCATCGTGTGCTGCCATCTATCAAACGACGGTGAAACGAATTTCAGACTCGAATACTCATCACAACTGAAACCAAGCAGGAATGGAGAAATAATTCTTGGGCAAGACAATTTTGTAGCATTCTTTTTTGTATTCTATAAGGCTATGGTCTTTGTGTCCAAAGAGTACCTACAGAGTACACGCCTACCTGTATATGTCACTTCTAGACTACGCAGACAGGTAAGAGACGTATACGTCCCGTCTCCTTTTGGTTAAAGGTGGTTGTCTTGTTCACCAGACTATGATACAGATTGATTTGGCGAGGGGAACCGTTTAGTAACCTCTTACTTTCATCATGACACTCAAGGGACGGATATTTTTGGCTGCCAAACCAGTTATCTTTCAGCATCCTTGAAACTAAGGAAGAATGTTTGATATGTATGAAATGACATTCATTTCATTGCGAAGCGCAGGGGAAGCGGAAATCAACCAACATACAGGTATCTCAGAGAACTATCGATTTTCCAAAAAATGAAACAATAATTGTGTATTTTATTTTTAGCAGAGGGCAGCAGAAATACTTTCTAAAGTAAACGGTTTCATTTATATTCCTTAGATTTCAATGTATGATATCATTGTCGGGGTTTAATGATGGAATATCAAACCTATTAGATGGCAATATGCAATGATGGAACCTTGTTGCAAAAATATCAGAATTGTGTACTTCATCCAGGAATATTTTTTGGTTTTATAACAGAAATGTGAAATTTTAAGCAAATGTTATTGCTTCATTATCGTCTTATTTTATTTTTATAATTTCTGAATTATGATTTTTTTTAATATTCCGCTGACTATAAAAATAAACCAAGCATAAACTGAATGTCACTTGTTGAGTTTTACTACTTATTGGCGGAATATGGATGCCTTTTGTTGGCTCGTTGAAAGCTCGGGCAAAGATGGTTTTTCCACTAAGAGGCACTGTGACGGACTATGGGTATCAAATTAAACACTCCGATCCTAGAATGAAGGGCTCGACATAAAAAATCGTGATGCCATCTGGTCGGATTAATTAAATTCTCGAGGGCGATCCGACGGCCGGAAACATATCACACAGTGAATTCACCAGAGAAAAATTCATTTCGAGAGAATATAATACAGGCGGTAGTGACATGATCTTGAAATACGACCTAAGGCTAGCCGTTTATCTAGCGCTATCCGTCGAACTTAACGTGGAGGCGAGAAGTTGCGGATGAGCTTTAGACTATGCCCACATATATCCTAGAAATTTATCTATATGTATTCGTTGGCTCCCCCAAAAATAAATTAACAAAAGTATTATTATTATAAGGGAAACAATCTACTCATAGAGGGTATCTCAGCATTTTATCGATAACCCCTCATTCCACACATGAGGAGGCGCACCAAACATATCCAGAAACCAAGGATTTCGAGAACATTCATAATCTCAGCATCCGTGCAAGGAAATTCGTGATGGCGTCCGATAGCCACAGGGAGAAAGATTTATTTCAGTGCAAAATACGATGCATGGTATTCACATCACAAAGTTTGTTAGTCTCTCATGGGACTGGAGCGTGCATGGTAGTAGTTGTCCACGACGATAGTTATCTATGCAAATTCAAATAAAGGAGTCGACAGTTGAATGAAGCCATTTCTTCGGCGGGAATGACTATTAATTAGGCACTCTCTCTATCATCTTTGAATCCAAAACATCACACCTCCAGCCAGAGAATCAATGATATATTATAAGATTTTATTAAAGCAAAATCACAAAGTGACAATTTTTTCGTTCCATTCTGGCAAAAATCACAGGATAACTCGAATTTTTACAGGCTGAAGTAAGAGAGAAAGGACAAGATTACGTTCTATCGCATCAAAAATCCCTTGGACTTTTCAATTAAAGTATGACGACAACTTCCAATTGAAGGATGCCTCCCAGATTGGAATAATTTTCGGTGAATCTGTAGCAAGTGAATTACAGCGCCGTAGAATTTCGAGTATCGAAGTTCCAGAGAAAAAGATATGAAGGAACACCTTTTTATAGGGAACTGAGGGTTAAAGGTTTGCAACGGCTGAATATTAAAGATAATTGAACATCGAAGAATCATGGTAGTAGACACGAAATGGAAAACGAATGACTATGTAGACAAACTCACGGTCCACATACGCCCAAATTCAATGAAAAGGTTACAATTTTATGATAAGTAGTTCGGTATGCGTCATCTGGAATGATATATTTCACTCCTTAAGATTCTCATTGCTACTTGGAAGAATGGTGGAAGCGAAAAACTGCTCAACCATTCGGATGCTTTTTGGAGCGTTTTCCTGAAACAATTCTGGAATAAATGTTTTCTCCCTTGGATCCCAAATACTAGCCACTCATTCCGAATTTGGTCTAACTAAAGTGAAGTAAGACCTATCCCTCTCTCTTACTATTCCATTACATTTTCCCAACAACCCGTCGAATGAAACCTAGCTTCTTTAAGGCTGACACGTATATTCTCCTGATTAGTATGCTGACCCCATTAAAGGTTTGATGTTGGAGCATCACGCAAGTATTTCACTTGTTCAGTGATTCGAAATTTGATCTCATCCATTTTATGATTTACTTCCAGTTTTCATGTCTCTATTCCAAAAACCTCCGTGCCGTACAATGTCGGATATTCAATTATAACCCCAGTTCCTCACACCATACCGATATCTGGTTTAAACCCGCAATTTCCTGGTGTCCTTATTTCCTGCTGCCCGGTACTTCAATATTAGATCCAACATAATTTGAGAGTTGGAAACGTTTAACGACAGCCATTTAGTTGCTTAATTATTTTTTTCTTAAAGTTTAAGATATTTGACTATTATTCGAATATACAACACGTTTGAAAAAATACGCTAGGAGATATTTGTTTGCGAATGAAATGATTCTTCTCGAGTGTTACCGTACCAGTGTTTCGTCTCCACGAAACCGGAGTGTGATTCAAAAGAAAGAGAGAGGAAGTGGCTTTTTTTATTTGGATGATAAATACTTGGGCTTCGTGCCTGCGTGGCAAGGATCAGTTAAGTTGCTTAGGTTTGGGTGGAGTCGTTATACGGACTAAAGACTCGACCGAAACTCCTTAAAATTTCAAAGGTTTCACTCATCGCTGGTGAATTAGTGCCAGTTTCAAACATTACGAAAACTTAACAGTGATTTAAGCGGACAAAGTTAGGCGAAAAATGTGTGCGCACTCAAACATCGAGGGGGCAATTCAGGAAAGGAAAGTAATGCGGATGTACCTATCAATGCTGCTTTTGGGTTGGCATGTTATACAAAACAACCACTCGCAGCCACAAAGAATATTTACTAAAAAACACAGTAAATAACTCGAATGTTGGTCTGACAGGTGAGAGTGGAGGCCGCCTAATGCTAAGCTCTATACGGCGTGAGAAATTCTCAATATCAGGGGGGTCAGTTTCTTTCCCCGTGTCGCCGAAGTTTTCCCAGGAAGAACTGGTACCCAAAAACACTACACAGCTTAGGTGAAGCTGAGGGTGCACAGCAGCGTCACTCGGAATCAAAATTGGCCCCTCCGGAGAGTAACAGAGAGAGCTCTCTTCACAGTAGTGGTACGCCGATTTCCTAATGAAATAGTTACGAAAACATTTTCAAGATTTTTGAAAATTGGACAACGAGAAGTAGGCGTGTTGGATTGTTGGAACTGGAAACGTAATAGGAATTGTTAGGATCAACTAGGGAGAAGAGTCTCTCTAGACGGGAAGAGCGATTGAGACTAAGAATTTTGGAAAGATATTGTAGAGCTCTCGGGTTAACGTGTTACGCCGGGGACAATAATGAGACCCCTATATATATATATCGACAGATTAAGACCGGAGGATAAGCAATTGGCTTTAATACTGAAAAAAAAACTTTATATACCTTCCCTTCCATCGCGTAATCCTCGAAAAAGGACAGAACATAGTATAATTACTCTACCAATTACCTGAAAGACTATTCTTCACATCCATAGAAAACATATCTCGAAGGAATAAAATCGTGTCATTTAACGTGTGGGAGAGATGACTCAAGATCATGAGTGAAATGAAAAATACTCTATGATTATTATTTTTTGATAGTCTACCGTCTCCAGGAGGTTATGGATAGATCCAAACTTGAAATTTCTAAGTCTTGCCTAATAAGACAACCCGACAACCCTACACAGCAATAATTCGTTTCAATCCTGCGTGGTTTCCACCTCCCTTCATTCCGTCCAACGTACCTATCATTTTCCTCTCCTTCCTTGGTTGCCCAACGTTCTTCCTCTACCACAGTCCTCAACATTCCATCGCCAAGGGGATCGAGATGGTGCGGGGGCTAACGTACTGGCTTCCCACCCTGAGGGCGCGGGTTCAAATCCCGGCGGTGTTGAATATTTTTCAGAGGTATCTCGATCCCTACTTGAGGTGCTTTGTGGAGGGCACTTTGAGTGAGTACGCCGTCCGTCGGATGGGACGTTAAACTGCGGACCCCTTGGCGCCTTTCGTAAAGAGTAGGCTAATGCCGACGCCTGGTTTCTCTCCACCCTTCATCCTTTCCTGTTCGTCCCCTATGGCGCAAATGACCTCAGCTGTCGGTCGCCTCCCCTAAATACTACTACTACTCCATCGCCAATCATAATGCACTTAATTAATCTTTCCTGTCTCCTTTTGACTTCTCTTTCTCCTCCCCTACCATGCCCAGCACTTCCTAATTGGTTTTCCTTTTCTTTCATTTTACTTTTTCCATCATTCTCCTCACCCAAACTCAAAAGCCTTTATTCTATAAAAACCATAAACACAGTAATCACCTCGTAGGTCGGTTTGGTAGGTGATGGTAGAGTTTACCCAGTACTAAGCACGGCGCGTGAAATTCACACATCAGGGTAGGGGGGCGAGTTTCTTTCCATGTGCCGGTTATGGTTTCCCAGGAAGATCTGGTGCCTGAGAAATCACAAAGCTTGGGTGGAGCTGCAGGTGCCCAGAGAGGCTTGCCCGGGTATCGAACCCTCCGGTCAGTAGTCCAACGCTCTACCCCCTAGACTATCGCGACCCACCTTTATTCTATAACTATAAGAAAGAATACAGCAGAATGAACAGATATTTTTATTTCTGAAGATCATTATGAAATAAAAATACATACACGTATAGGAAAGTAATTATGAATGCAATTAAACAATGGGTAATCGTAATGCGCATGGTTTCGTGATATCTATCGCAAGATAGTATTTACGTGCGAAATAATGACTTGTAGTTGATTTTTAATCGATAGGGATTTGAACCCTCCCCCTTTGACTAACTCTCCTCTCTATGAAATTACATCTTTGAGCTGATCAACCCACTTCTCAGATATACGTTAGTGTTTAATAGTATTTATATTATAACAGTATTTCTGAAAATAAAAGGAGAAATAAGGACGCAGACAAATATTATAACTATACATCGGTTGATAAGTTAAGATATTCCTCATTTATATGGGTTAATTGTTCTTCATCAGCTAAATTTTTTAATTAAAAAATATTCGACGAATGAGCATTATGGATATTACGATAAGCGGTGGCACTTGGAGAATTTATGAACTTAGGCCCTCCCTTGGGTTTGGTGGCTTTACGCAATCCGACGAGGGTGACGTGACTGGGTTAATTGCTGTCACCAAAAATAGGACGCCAATTACCCGGAGGAGGGAACAGTGGTCCTCCTTCACATGGGTGAGCTAGGAAACCGCACCGATCAACACAGCAGCACTCACTTGCTGGTATTGGCTCCTCCAACAGCTATAGCACTGCAATTTGGTCGGTCACATCACTGTACAGTGAGACAGAAACGCATCAGTTCTTCTTTATCACTTTAATAACAGACCTTTTAGAATCCTCTTCACTTAATTATTCCGAAATCTTCAGATCTTTGAGCGGTGATTTTACGAGAGAATACCTAGATCTATCAGTCAAATGTATCGATCAACGTAGGATTAGGAATTGGAATGGCGTGTCATTCGGAGTGAGTAAGATTAAAAAATGCTAAGGTAGGAATGCGTAGAATGAGAAAGAAAGTCGTCCTTAGGAGACGTTTTGAACGACAGTGTAAGAATTCACGGAGGTTCCGTAATTAGAAATGGGGAAAGGGACATGATACTACGGTAGAGTGCTTCAATGAGTGCGAATGTTTCACGCATTACAATAGAAGAGTCGCCACGAAGAAGAAAGCAGCAAAACCCCAAAGATACCGCAGTGGTGCAATTTTATATGCCGAAAACATTCTACGGCGACGACGTGGGGAATGTGAAAGATGGCATCGCTTAAGAAATAAAAAAATTGAAACGGAGAAGAATATATAATTTTCCTGGGAGACTGGAAATAAATAGTCGAAAGCCGAGAAGGTAAAATAGTAGGAGTATACACCGCACCGATCCCTCTATTATGGACAATAATCCTTACAGTAATATACCAGTATACACTAAGGGACGCATTAAAATAGTATAAAGGCTTTAGGAATTCTGTGAATTAAATCAATGTTTGCAAACGATGTTCTAAAGCCACTAACGTGGAAGATTACCGGAAATATAAGAAGAGTCTAAATTGATTACATCCTTGTTAACTATATTTTGTAAAAGAAGAATTTATAAATGAAATAGCGGATTGCAAAATGTTTTCCCTGGGCAGGAATAGAGAAAGAAGAGGGAAATCATAGCCACACATAATCGATAGAAGGAAGATTTCAAGATATGTTGAATGAATTATTGGAAGCTGTGAAAGAAACTGTAGCCCCAAAGGAAACCATGGATTGCAAAAGTAAGTACGAACCTTCAAGAGCAGAGGGAGATAAAAATTCTGCCAAAAGTTCAGAAGGGGAATTAGTCACAGAGCAATAAAAAACTAGAAAAGAATAGCAGCCTAACCTTACCCGCGGAAAAAGCTGAAGCAGCTAATGACCTTGAGATACTATTAAGCCCAGAGCAAAGGTTAATGCCATAATTGGGTAGCAACGCTGAAAATCATACCGATAATGAAGCGAGAAGATGGATACGGCATTTGAGGAATCTTTAAGACAAAAAAACTTCTTACTTACGGGGAAATACCGAGAAAATTTAAGTCGAATGTAATAATCCCTGGCACGCTGTACGAGAAGATGGTAGAAAACTGTTAAACTAAGAAAAATTATTCTTACCAACCATTAGACAGAGATTATGTCAAGAATAATTTACCAAAGGATGGAGATGCGAAAGAGCACCTCAGTAAGAATCAATTTGGATTTAGAATATATAGAAGAACAAGAGAAACTGTTATTATTCTTATTCCTCTTAGAGAAGAGGACACAGAAATACCTACACTGTATTTTATTCACCTGGAAAACATTTTTAACAGTGTAATATGGAATACAACGCTAAACAAAGTAATCAATCCGAAGGTTAATTTGATAGGTAAGGGTAGAACTCACCCAGTACTGTGTCTTATACGGTGTGGGAATTCCACACTTTAACAGTGTAAGAATGAGGGTCAGTTTCTTTCCCTGTGCCAACAGCAATTTCACAGAATGATCTAGTGCCCGAAGAAATCACACAACCTGGGTGAGTGAAGCTGAGGGTGCCCAGATACAAGCCTCCTTATAGATCAACCGGCAACGAATCCGCGTCCTTCGATCATAATCTCAGCGCTCTACTCACTGGACTACCACGTGATACGCAACATAAATTAAATTGAAGTGAACTTATAAAACGACAGGAGATTGGTACAATTTCTAAACAAATAAGAGGAGGAAGTGATGGGATGTCGTGTACGTAGAGAGGTTTAAGATAAAATGCAAAGAGGCAGGATTGATCATCATCCCTGATTTACAATGTGCGGATTGGAAAGGCAATTAATAAGAACAAGAAAAGGATGAACAGCGGCGTACGAATATGCAAGGAAAGGATAAGTTATGCTGAGACTTGTGGACGAAATAACTGTACTTGCGAGCAGGAAATAATGAGCTCTACGGCCTCTCAATAAAGAAGAAAGGGGAAGAAAACTCCAATGGCCGTAAGGATTAGTTGCCAATCTCTCGTCAGACCAAATGTTGTGTTGGTGTGACGGGAATCACGTCAGGGACCAACCACAACCTCTCGACCAGAATACCCTCTGTGGTGGTTTACGGGAGATTAATCCGCGTCAGGGACCAACACACAGCCACACGCACACTATCCTGCCTGAAATCCTTCACGAGGCTGTGAGACCCTGTTAAAGAATTTCAGATGGAGATGGAATCCTTCACGAGGCTGTAGAGTAGACCCCGTTAAAGATTCCAGGATATTCTCAAGCACACACTCTGTGGCGGTTTACGGGAGATTAATCCGCGTCAGGGACCAACACACAGCCACACGCACACTATCCTGTCTGAAATCCTTCACGAGGCTGTGAGACCCTGTTAAAGAATTTCAGATGGAGATGGAATCCTTCACGAGGCTGTAGAGTAGACCCCGTTAAAGATTCCAGGATATTCTCAAGCACACACTCTGTGGATGGCACAGACCAAACACACACACAAGCACTCGAGAAACGCACACACACTCAAAAGGGCCCAACTTCTGGGAGAATCTGGACACAGGTAAAAAGCAACTAGGAAGTGCGTCGAACACGCGTGTTTCGGCCACAAAGTGGCCCTCTTCAGCGAACCGAAGGGAAAACACCTCCAACACAAGGTTGAAAGTAAACAACCGTAGACAAACGTCATATTTATATAGAGACTGTGGGAGTTGGGGGGACCAATCGAAATAGGTGGAAGATGGAAAGGGGAGGGGTACTTTAAACGTATTGGTGAAGAGGAAGGAGGGGGGGGGGAGGAGGAAAAACAGATACCAAGGGACTGAGTGGAACGGGAAGGAGTAATTATTGAAGGAGAAGGGGGGGGGAAGAGGGGGGGGGGGTTGGGTAAAAGTGAAAGGTATCCGAGTAACGGATTATGAAGGGGAATTGGGGGGGGGGGGGTTTAAACATATTTCCGTTGGACCATAGTCCAACGGAAATATGTTTCAAAACTAGAGAAGTCATTTCAAAAGGGAATAAAGTGGGGAGAATGGAATCGGCCCTTTATCGTTGTTGACAACCACATTTCTAAATTTGTGTATGAAAATGCTTTCGTATGCGTCTAAAAGGTGGTTGAGGGTCTGTTTGATCAACTTCAATTCCTTTTCTGATGTTTTATGGTCTTCCTTGAGTAAGTGTAGGGCAATGCTCGATTTATCTGATCTGTTGTATCTGTAATGGGCCATATGTTCTTTGAATCTAGTTTTAATATTCCTCCGCGTCTGGCCGATGTAAGTTGAATCGCAGGAGGAGCAGTTTATTTTGTAAATGCCGGACTTGTTTGAGGCGTCGATTTTGTCCTTAGTGTTGCCTAATAGATGTTTTAGTTTGTTGGTGCTGCTAAATGATATATTAGTGTCAACGGTTTTAAAAATCTTTCCTAGCCCTTTTGTTAAATGTGGGTGGAACGGCAGTTTGATATACCGCGGGGTTTTATGTTGTGTGAGGGTGGTCGTGTTTTGAACTAGTTTTTTATGTTTGTGCTTTTTCACTAGATTGTCAATTATTGACTCTTTGAAGCCATTTTTAAAAGCTATAAGTTTGATGTTTTTTAATTCTTTGTAATAGTTGTTTCTATTTAATGGAATATTTACTAGTCTGTGTACAAGGGCATGGAAGGTGCCCAGTTTGTGACTGTTGTGTGTGAAGGAATCATGATGTATGTAAAGATGGCAAAGATATCGTCCACATATCTAACAAAAAGAGAAGGGAAATAACTGAATTTCTTTTTGAAATTCTTTTTGACTTTCAACCTTGTGTTGGAGGTGTTTTCCCTTCGGTTCGCTGAAGAGGGCCACTTTGTGGCCGAAACACGCGTGTTACGTACCAGTAGAAATTGCAATCAACGCACTAAAAGTTTGGTTAACATCATTACATCTAGATCCCAATTTAATTGATGAATACATCAGACTAACTAACCTAGTCATGAATCAAAATTTCTTTCAATTCCAAGGAAAGTTTTATAAACAAGAATTTGGAACGGCGATGGGAAACCCTCTATCCCCATTCATAGCTAATGTATTTATGACTCACTTTGAGAAGGAGTTCAAAAAGAAATTCAGTTATTTCCCTTCTCTTTTTGTTAGATATGTGGACGATATCTTTGCCATCTTTGACACAACTACATATAACATAGATCAGTTTATTAACGACTTAAACAGTTTATTCCCCTCGGTTAAATTCACATACGAATTAGAAAAGAATAACCAACTTCCATTCCTTGATCTACTATTAACAAGAAATACTAAAATATCATACGACGTGTATCGCAAACCAACACACACCAACAATTACATACATCATGATTCCTTCACACACAACAGTCACAAACTGGGCACCTTCCATGCCCTTGTACACAGACTAGTAAATATTCCATTAAATAGAAACAACTATTACAAAGAATTAAAAAACATCAAACTTATAGCTTTTAAAAATGGCTTCAAAGAGTCAATAATTGACAATCTAGTGAAAAAGCACAAACATAAAAAACTAGTTCAAAACACGACCACCCTCACACAACATAAAACCCCGCGGTATATCAAACTGCCGTTCCACCCACATTTAACAAAAGGGCTAGGAAAGATTTTTAAAACCGTTGACACTAATATATCATTTAGCAGCACCAACAAACTAAAACATCTATTAGGCAACACTAAGGACAAAATCGACGCCTCAAACAAGTCCGGCATTTACAAAATAAACTGCTCCTCCTGCGATTCAACTTACATCGGCCAGACGCGGAGGAATATTAAAACTAGATTCAAAGAACATATGGCCCATTACAGATACAACAGATCAGATAAATCGAGCATTGCCCTACACTTACTCAAGGAAGACCATAAAACATCAGAAAAGGAATTGAAGTTGATCAAACAGACCCTCAACCACCTTTTAGACGCATACGAAAGCATTTTCATACACAAATTTAGAAATGTGGTTGTCAACAACGATAAAGGGCCGATTCCATTCTCCCCACTTTATTCCCTTTTGAAATGACTTCTCTAGTTTTGAAACATATTTCCGTTGGACTATGGTCCAACGGAAATATGTTTAAACCCCCCCCCCCCAATTCCCCTTCATAATCCGTTACTCGGATACCTTTCACTTTTACCCAACCCCCCCCCCCTCTTCCCCCCCCCTTCTCCTTCAATAATTACTCCTTCCCGTTCCACTCAGTCCCTTGGTATCTGTTTTTCCTCCTCCCCCCCCCTCCTTCCTCTTCACCAATACGTTTAAAGTACCCCTCCCCTTTCCATCTTCCACCTATTTCGATTGGTCCCCCCAACTCCCACAGTCTCTATATAAATATGACGTTTGTCTACGGTTGTTTACTTTCAACCTTGTGTTGGAGGTGTTTTCCCTTCGGTTCGCTGAAGAGGGCCACTTTGTGGCCGAAACACGCGTGTTCGACGCACTTCCTAGTTGCTTTTTACCTGTGTCCAGATTCTCCCAGAAGTTGGGCCCTTTTGAGTGTGTGTGCGTTTCTCGAGTGCTTGTGTGTGTGTTTGGTCTGTGCCATCCACAGAGTGTGTGCTTGAGAATATCCTGGAATCTTTAACGGGGTCTACTCTACAGCCTCGTGAAGGATTCCATCTCCATCTGAAATTCTTTAACAGGGTCTCACAGCCTCGTGAAGGATTTCAGACAGGATAGTGTGCGTGTGGCTGTGTGTTGGTCCCTGACGCGGATTAATCTCCCGTAAACCGCCACAGAGTGTGTGCTTGAGAATATCCTGGAATCTTTAACGGGGTCTACTCTACAGCCTCGTGAAGGATTCCATCTCCATCTGAAATTCTTTAACAGGGTCTCACAGCCTCGTGAAGGATTTCAGGCAGGATAGTGTGCGTGTGGCTGTGTGTTGGTCCCTGACGCGGATTAATCTCCCGTAAACCACCACAGAGGGTATTCTGGTCGAGAGGTTGTGGTTGGTCCCTGACGTGATTCCCGTCACACCAACACAACATTTGGTCTGACGAGAGATTGGCAACTAATCCTTACGGCCATTGGAGTTTTCTTCCCCTTTCTTCTGTACTTGCGAGGAAAAAAATTCAATGTGTCCAGGAAATTGGACTGTATGGAGGAGAAAAAGAAAATCCAAGACCTTGAGATAAGACCAAGGTAATCGAAGAAGGCTTTTTACCCGAAGGAACAGCCACTAACGGATATTGATACAAGGAAGATTTTCATTAAAACTAATAATGCATTTGGAGTTCACTTTTCTTCGACTTCGGGACATGGACGATGGGATCAACAGAGAAAAAAAAGATAATCGGCGATGGCAACTTGGAATGAGATGGAAATGTGCCACCGAAGAATGATGGAAGTAAAGAAATGAAGATTAGGTGAAGGTGACTTGACGAGTGAGTGAAATTATCCGGGCACACCAAAGGCACGACAGTATACATACTGTAGGTAAAGAGGAGAGGCATAAAGGAGAAACAGGTGATGTAATTAGTAGGAGTGAAGAATATTAAGAGTGATTGGCATCAACCACTCTTTTCATTCGTGCATCAGCTTTGCAGAGCTGCCACACAACCCTATCCTCGGATTACTAACTCATGTTGACGATAAACAAAGAAAATAAAGGAATGATTACTTTGCGTTTCACAATCATTAGCAACATAACGGCCGGATTCGTTTTACAAAACATTATACTGCAAAACAGGCTGACGTACCAAGGGTATCAACATTTACATTATCCATGATAATAATTATTATTACTATGGATATAGAAATCATTGGTAAATGATAGAGTCTCTCCCTTCGCTGAGTTTAGCGTTCAAACGAAAAGAAATCTTCGGTTGCCAATTTAAAAATAAAATTTTAGCTGTATTTACTACGGCATCGTGTAGTGCTGAAGTGGAGAGATGTACCAGCCAGTATAAATGGAGCCTAGTATAGGGAACAGAGAAAAATATCGCATACAACTTGCAGCCGTCGCTCCAAGATTTGTCTCGAGATCTCAAGGCACTGCATCAAAACATGTTCTTCTCAGAGCAGTCTTTTAACTTGAAAATAAGACTTCCTCCGCAGATAATGCGTACTGTGTGAATGGCATGTTCAGGGAGAAGAAGAGGCCGTAGGGCGCTCTCGTAATCGCCCGCAGTCGCTGACGATATGAGGGCAGCTCATTGACTGCTAATGGACGGTGAATACTGAGGGGAAGTGGATGGGAGGCCCTACGGAGTGAATCCAGTGCTGAATGACCACCGCGCTTACCTCTCGTGTTATTAGAATCCGCTTCGGGCACATACATCCGAATCAGGAGCTACCATTTGGAATATGTTATTGTGAGTGAAGTGAACCTGAAAAATGTTTTTTTTTCTCATAAACTTGTAAGACAAATCGATGATGCGGGTGAGGTCCCGTGGACTTCCCTTGCGCGGTATTCACTTTCCCATGAACAATCACCGAAGGTTTACGTCTTCGCGTAACTGTGTATTCTGGAAGGGAACCTTTCGTGTCGAGAATCGTTTGGTTTCTTCCTCAAAATAGCCTGTAGAACACCACAAAATGTTAGTGTCGCCCCTTGTTCCGATGCTTTCACGGTGGAATTAATGTCCCGTCATCAACCAAGGGTGCGTGTCCCGTTTGTTGTGGGCGTTTGCTTATGTACATTTTATTTTTCTCAAAAAAAAATACGATGAAGATTTTGCGAGAGTTTTTATCGCATTACTTGCCCTGCAGTTCGTCATGATGATACAAACAAATTTCCACTTTTCCACAAGTTTATTGGTAGTGTCGTTTATTGTTTGCTGTTGATCTTTCCAATACGATTACCCGAAAATTTATAAAAGAAAGTTGAAAAGATCATTTCATAAACCTCATACTCTGAAAAAATCCTTTGCCCGAGCAAAGAAAAAATGAAACCCCTCTTACAATCCGGCATTTACAAAATGAAGTATGATTCCTGCGTTGGATGACTTATGATGAAACGTCACTCCTGGTTAAGCATCTACTACAATCATCCCACTCATGCAAATTTAGTCCTGAGATTCTACAATACGAAAATGGGGGCAAAGGACTTCATATTTTAGAACAACTTGAAGTTGTGCAGTTAAATGTGAATGTGATTATATCAAATGACGAAATTTTTATAAACCACTCCTTTCTCCTCAGAATCCCGTTTCCACAGCAAAAGTGAAACTCCCCCTCCCCAACTGACTCCACCCTTCGCGGATTTTCCCATCCATCCACCCCCTACTCTCCATTCTTTTTGTGTGGAACAACCTTTCACCAATAATGCCCTCCTTAGAATCACTTATACCTTATCCCTCAACTTGCTTCTGTCCCTTCTATGTCCCCTTCCCGCCTAACCCTTCTATATGCTTTCCTCCTACCTTCCGCCAGGGTAACAGCTATATGCCACCGTCCTCTCTATAATAACCACACGTGCTTATCCTTTCCCCGCCCTCTCTTTTTACCTCTCCATTTCTTAGGTTCCCCAAGCTCCTTTAACAGGAAAAAAGAAGCAGTTAAAAATATTATATGTGCCGCCTCTGATATTAACTTTCTAGTCATTGCTCCAAAGAAAATGAACGTGTATAACGCAGTAGTTATTAGAATTTCCTTGGAATGCAATCTATGCAATGGTTGATGAATATGTTATCAATACTCTAAAATTTTGCGATACGATTCGAAAGGGACCAAAAATCAGCTCAGCGACGAATATTTTCAATTTGGGCTCAAGTGCGATAAGCCTAAACTGTGCAAATTAATAAAACCGTAGGATAAATATGTAAAAAAGATCCATGACCTCTTTTACATATTTATTCAAGATAGATAGATAAGCCTTTCAGAATTCCCTCGGAAAGTAAAAGGCCAATGGATTTATTCCCAACCCAATATTTCAGGCCAGATGTTCCCTGAGGCAATCTTTTCGCAACCAACAAAACTAAGATAGGTAGAGGAGGTTAAAGATGCTCACGTAGCCATCGGCGGCGGCATGGGCAGGCACGACACAGGTTTCAGATGCACAGATCGAGAGACCACCGGGGGCTTGGGCGTCTGGCGGGTGGCATCATCTACCAGTTTAGAGGTTGACCATCCGTTCTGCTGTCTCTCATCCCGTGTGCGGGCAGCTTTAAACAGCGCGCTCTGCAACAAGATGTCCATCCCCATCGATCTATCCTCCTGGGACGCGGGGACGCTTTTCCTGCTTGACGGGACCTTTAGATTGGGTTTATTCAGAGGAATCGGCGGATATGGCTTCTTCCCCTGGATACCCGGCGGGCGAACGGAGGGCATCGAAGGGCCAGCCTTGAAGGTGGAGCTGGGACTCGAACCTCGGCCGTTACCGAATACGGTTGGAATGGTGACAGGATTGTTGTCGCATCGGCTCCCAAGGGCGAGGCCTGAATGGACTTTGTTCCCCGGTGCCGTGGTCGCTGAGGTCATATCTCGTGTACTTCCGAAGGCCGGTTGGATGGGGACTGTCCCGATGCCTGCATTCCGCCCATGATTCTGCCACTGACCCGAAGACGGTACTGGTTTCAACTTTGCTCTCAGTGACTCTTCCGGTTTAATGGGAGCCTGAGGCTTCCTTGTCCTGTTGAACAGGAGGGTGCGTTTTTCTGGCTGCGTCTTGATGCCATCGATGAACTTAGTGATATTCCTGAAATTCATAGGAAGAACACATTATTTTAATGAATGCGAGGAACCATGTAAATGTAAAAACCATGTAATTGTGAATGTGACCGGTAGAAAGAACGATGAAGGGATATTGTATAGTAATCTGGGCTAAAGTAGCGAAAGGGCGTAATCTTAAAGTAACTTAAATTTGCAATTATTTTATTTTAACTACCCTCACTTGGAGAGTGAAGGGTATTTATGCATCGAGGGCTTTACGATATGTCTATATAAAAACACCATGTCGACCTTTTTATACCGACTATATAAGTTTGACAAAGCATTAGTTTGATGTCGAAGACATCGTTCGACATTTCGATTCATTTTCCACACCATTTGTTTTATACGAATCAATGGCCGACATTATAAAATAAATATCCTACCATCCTAGCTGCAGCACATTCAAATATAGAAAAAATAGGTAAAAACAAGGTGCAGAAATATTGGCCAGGATTCATCAGAAACTTTGAATTCATGAACTTTATAAATGTTGCATTCCACTGACAAAAAGGATTGTCAATTGCTCACAATATCAGCCAACTTGTTATTCAACATATTAAATATTAAATCAAGAAAAAGATAAGTTGGTTGTATTGAATAAATTATTTAACAACGGTATTGCGGATCAAGGAAGAGTTCGCAAAATCAGACCTTATGTTATTGGCACCCTAAACAGGAGTTTGAAATCAACCAAGGCTGAATCAGCGATGGACTAGATGCAATACAATGGAACCATGAAAATATATGATCATAAGTTTCATTATTATATTTTTGCCACGCAGATATTTCTGGTAGTCGTTGAGTCCCTGGTATCTCAGCAAAGCACATCCAGCTAATATGACTTCCCAGGGACCGAGCCAATTGAGTTCACACCCAGAGCCCAAGGCTGAACCTTCATTTTATCTCTAGAATTAGCACGAGGTGCGCTCATCTCCTAAGGTATCAAAATATGGACAGGATAGATTCTCTTATAGAGAATATCAATCCTGGCAACTACGGAACTCGGCCCAAGCGGCCGTGAGTATCAATCTCAGAAGGATAGCGGGGATTATTGGACTGATGGTTATTGAGTAATATAAAGCCGAAGGGGCCAGAGCCAACGAGGGGTTGCCATAATATTCAATAAAAAGTTAGGAAGAAGTGTAGTCAACATAGAGCAAGCAACAGATAGAATATTTCTAGCAGAGAAAAAAGCAGAACCGACATCCTCGGTCATCATTAAGGTATCCGTGTACATGCCTTCAAGCAATCACAAGGAGGAAGAAGTGGATAGAGTACACGATCAGCTGGAGAACATTACCGCGCGAGCTCCTGCGGGGAAATATTTTATAGTGACGGGGGTTTGGGATGCGACGGTAGGCGAAGGAAGAGATGGTGATAAGGTGGGGGACTACAGTTTACGTAGGTACGAGAAATGACCGCGAGGAGAAAGCAATTGAATTATGCAGAAGACAGGGTTTAGTCATCACCAGGACTTGGTTTAGATACCAGTAAAGACGTTGGTATACATGGAAAATACCAGGTGACTCAGAAAGGTATCAGTTAGGCAAAGATTAAGGAAGTGTGATCAATTCGCAGAGCTTCCTGTGAGTGGATGCGGACTCAGATCACAATTTAGTTGTTATGAAGTTTAGCGACCGTTTCCAAAGACAAGACAGGGACGGCGGGATAGGAAATGAAATGCAGAAGCATTAACTGGATTGACGAGGAAGGAATATAAGCTGTAGAGGAAATCAGGAATGAGGGAAAAGAGCTGAGTACTATCGAGGAAAAATGGAAATAAATCAAAAAAGGGATATTGAAAACCTTAAAAGAAACTATAGGAACTGTTAATGGGGAAAGGACAAGAAAACCATGGATCACGGATGAGATGATTAGAAAGATAGATGAGAGTAGGAAATGGAAGAATGTAAACACAGACTTTGGCAGATGGAAGCACAAAGAGTCAAATAATAAATTGAGATGGGTAACAAATAAAACCAAAGTAGCGTGGTGGAAGACGCAAAGCAAGGATATGGAAAGTTTGTGGGAGAAGGGTGAAATTGGTGCGCTATACAAGACGGTTAACACACTATCATCTATCTTGTAAATCTACATAATACCCCGCAAGCCGCCGCAAGGACGTGTGGCGGGGGATGTTAGGACACCATGCACGCACAATCACAAATGTTAATTTGATCATGCACTGGAACAAAGTTAATCACACGAAAGAAAGTACTTACATGCAACAACATTCAAAAACAGGATAGGTATATTTAAATCATGCGGCATAACTGTTAAAAATAAGGATCTATTTAATAAAAAAATAACATGCAGGATATCGACAAAATAGATACACTGCCAATTCCAATTATCTCATAAGCCGTTGCTGCTTTATCTATTTTGATTTCTGTTGGTACGAGGAAATAACGACATTTTACACCTATCCGTTCTACTCTACATCTCCCCGATTTTACATACGTGATCTGATCTATCTAAGCAAGTAGGAGCCTGTAATATGTCTTTAAAATCCTCAGAAAAGTAATCTGCCTCAAATTTACGCATTAAATTTAATCTGTATTTAAGCCCACGGCCAACGAGGGGTTCCCATCGTAATTCTTCGTAATTCCGATAGCGTCATGACATTGCTACCTTGTTCATAATAACTTTTCACAAACCTAGCTGCTCTAGGTTGCACTCGATCTAGTTCCAAAGTTAGTCCTACCTCGTGAAGATCCAAACACCCGCAGTATACTCAAGGTGGGGCTTAGGGTCACGTGAAATAACAAAACTCCTTGTCCCTCTCATTACAATTCCCAAGTATTCTTTTTATGAATCCTATACGAATGTAAATATGCAGTATGCGAAGGAAGAGATGTTGGTGAGACAATGAATGGCCTATGGTTTACGTAGAACTAAGAGTGACCTTAGGGAGGGAACTAAGAATGACATTTCTCTTATGCAGGGAAAATACCAGGGTATTCAGAAGGCATTTATTGGATTAGATTATTTTTAGGCAGGGATTCAGAACGGCGCAAAAAATGAGAAACTTCCCGGGTGCGGATTTAGAACATAAATTAGTACTATGAAAATGCTACGGCAGATTTAAGAGAGAAAGGCAGGTATTACGGTTTAAAAAATAGAATTGAGATTCATTAAGCGGAACGATAAGAAAGGAGTGTCCGCAGACTTTAGAGAAAAATATGATTTAGGAAAAGGGAAGTGGTACAATGGAGAAGAAATCGGAACATACGAAAAAAGGCATATTGGAAGCTGCAAAGGAAACGATAGGAACAGTAAAATAGGAAAAGTGCAAGGAAACCATGGATTTCGGACGAGATAATTATAAAGATAGACGAGATAAGATGATGGAATAACGTAACCACATAGATAGGTAGTGTAGCATAAAGAGTTAAATAATATACAGAGGTGGGCGAGGTGAGCAAAGGAAACGTGGTGATAGACGCATTGCGAGGAATATACATACCTACATACAAATACGCGCATTTTCTGTCTTTTTCATAATCACTCTTGTAACTTTGCTCTACAAATATCCACCCTCCCTCGGGTTTCAAATCCAATTTCCAATCTATCCTATTTAATTTTCTTCTACCACCAATACTCTCCTCGGATTACATAAAACTCCACTCCGTCACCCCACTTACATTACCCCATAGAACGACGCCCAGCCAACATATTCTTCACAGTGCGAGCCCTGCATTTTCTCCTACCCTCCACCGTTTCTTCGTCCGCCGATCGAATTCAAACTGCGCCAAGGCATCCGCATACTCGAACACTCGCAGGGTGTGTGATTCTATGCTCTTACGGCAAGGTTGCCATTAAACACGAGGGAGTTCTTACTTCACCGTCAAAGCGAAAACTGGCGGCCTAGAATTTTGAAACTTCCCAAGATTCGACCGAATTCGAACATGGAGAGTTCCTTCTCGTTTTAGCACGTGTCACTCGGCCTTGACTGCCTCACCACGCACCCCTGTGATTCAATGAGGACCCCACCAGCACAGCCTTTACCCTGCCCCGTTACACCAAGACCGCACTCTTTTCTGCAAGTAGGATGTGCGCCTTTTCACCGTCTCCTGTGCCTTTTGACCTCTTCGACACCCAATGTCTACCCCTAGCTCGAGTCTCCTTCTCCCCCCTTCCAGTACCATCCCTATATAAGCCTCGCATTTCCAGGGTCAAGAGTTAGTCGGTTCGGGGTTATGCTTGGTGTGATTTATGGTGGAGAGAAATTTATTCCTGCCGAAGGAGAAGACCATAGCTGGAGGAGAGAGCGGATGTCGCGCCGTTCCGTCTGCCGTGAGTTAATTCCGTGTTTGCACCCGTCGATGGTTAATCGGTTGATAATTTTGTGGAAATTAGTATTGGTAGAAGGATTCTTGTAACTACATCAGAGATAGTCTCCGTTTCATGATATGCATGCGATGTAATTGCTCTGTGCGTGCTCGAAGCTTTTTTGTAAGATATCGGTCATCGTTGATGATAGCGGGTTGTAATTAATGAGGAATTATTTGAATAGAATGTTGGCATATATTGTGAATTTATTAATACAGTAATCAGTAAGTTTCATTTGGTATTGAAGTCTTGCATATTTTTCCCGTTGCAGGGGCAGTTTACTGGAGCAGTTTCCCTGTTGCTGCATTCCCTCGTCTCTCTCCCCTCGGAAGTCAACGGAATAGTTTTCCTGACGGTTGAATTCTTCTTGGATACCTCATTTCTCTATCCAATTTCATCAAGCATAGTTTCTAATCAATCACTCTGACTCCTCTCATTCTTACCGCGATTTCTTCTGTAAATGCCATCGTTTAACATTCAATGGAGTAACATCCAAATAATTCATTTCTTTAATCCCTTCTCCCTAAGCTTTTTCTTCTTAAAATAGGATTGCTCGACCTCGTGGCGAAAGAGCAATCGGAACTACTCCCTTTCGAACGTCTTCCGATTTCGGCGTAACCCCATCAGACTTCACATCTCCACCTTCCTCGCTGCTTACTCCGGCGGCTTCCTGTAACGCTCTCAATTCATTGCCACCTTCTAAATTATTAGACAGTACATTTCAATATTTCGCTTTCATATCCAGCAATTTCAAAATTCTCCCATTACTATATCTCTTCTCATAAAAACAAAATTACTTCAACTTAATTTTCGGGGAAGACTTTTCTCCCCTTCCAAATTCCACGATTTCCTTCGAGCTCCTTCCTTTGATCGCACGATCAAATATCTTTGTCGTCGCACACCCGTCCAGAACCTTTCCTACCATCATGGTGTGTTGGCATGCTGTGGTCAAGCGGGGTTCCATCCGAGGAGTTGCTCCTTTCTAATGGTCTACAAATGATTGCTCGTGCGTCGTCGTGAGCACTGGCGTCATTGACTCTGCATTACACTACCCAAGACCTCTTCCCTTTCAATGACCACGACTCAACATTTTTCAAGCTCCTGATTGTCGGAACTTTTTCATTACGATAGGCATTATTCTCTTATTTCCCTAATTCTCTCATTCAAAGATGACATTCCAGAACCCAATATAGTCATTATTTGGTCTGTACGAAAATACCTCGCGACCACGCATCTTCAAATTAATTATTGCTACACACTCTTTGAGGTCGGGTTGTCATGCTTTCATTTTCAGAGCGCCCCCTCTTATCCCAGAATCCTCGCAATCCCGTTGCTTGCAGTAGGATCGCCCCATCAAAGCGATTCGGCGCGATGTGGCTGGTGTTAGTGTAGTGTGTGGTGTGTGTGTGGTGGCATAAAGTGCATGGTCAGTTGTGTGCGTGTGTGAAGTGTTGTGAATTATCAACGGGGGATCGCCGATGGAAAGCAGAGTTCTTCCGCCGGTGGACTATGCAGTTGATCAAGGTAAGGACACGACTCCTTTTCCAGGAAAATAGCGTGTAGTGCGCAGGAGTCCCCCCTTAGATTGAGACAAGGCCTCTAACTCGCGGTAGGGCCCTCCGATGGGGCTTTAAAGGCAAATAGGACACTTAGAGAATTGGGGGGAAAATTAAGGTGACTCTTATGCGATTAAACTAGGTAGGACACTTAAAGAAATTAGGGGAAAATTATGGCACTTAAAGGAAATTAAGAAAATAATTACATAATTCTAATGAAATACCTTATGGCACTTAACCCACTACCTTTTGGCACCTAACCCACCTGTTCCTATATTATCTGGTATGAATTTTTTAAAACTATTTCATGTACGAAACTGTCAAACATTTTTGTAAATACTGTGATAAAACAATGTTAACTGACTTGGTGTGAAACTATTGTGAGACTGAACATATTGCTGTAACGTTCCAAAGGAACAATAAAAACCAAATCACCCCCTCATTTGTTGCTTCTTTACTGCGCCTGTTCTTTACTCTACTTCTTCCATCTCGAATCATTCTTGTTCATGCTCTTTCCTCTGAATTTTCCGAAGGCAGCGTCGCCTGTTTTAACGGCGTCGCTGTAACATGGTACAGTAGGACGTCGCTCTCTGCAGGTCCGTAGGGCAATGCAGGAGCGGCGTGATGGGCCGGCCATCTGCCTTCGTCTCATTTTAATCACGAAGGCCGAAAAATGGGTCCCAACGAGCTGCGCATGATACCTCCTTGGGTCAGCAACAGGAAACTCATGCAACCACTCTTCCTCCCCCCTCCTCTTTCTCATTCTCCCCTCCATCTGCGTATTCAAACGTGAAGTCCTAAGTACTAGCTTCATCCATTTACTAGCTTGTTTCACCTAAAAATGCACTTAATTTGCGATCAACATAACAAATCTTAGTTTTCTTAGAAAAGGGAAAAAACTAGTCTTGGTCTTGCAATATAATAATTCCAAAACTCGTTAAATTCACAAAAACCGTTGCATCGGCTTTTTTTTATACGCAAACAGTTTCCACTCTTACGTCAAACATAAGACAGCATGATAGCAAGAGTCGTCAAAAACCTTAGCACGAAGTCTCTACGCATTTGTAAACCACTTAATTTTCCCGATTACTCCATATCATTACCGAGAAACTCGTGCCCACGTGCACTTCGTGCCTGTTTTCCCGATGACCACCCGGATCGGTCGACCAGGCCGAATCGGAGCCAGCACAATTCACACCATGAAAATGTCTTTGAATTTCGGGGAAGAAGACTTGAAAGATTGAGATTGCTGCGGACGTCGAGAAATGGTTGGAGTTTATTAATCACAGATGTAAAGGCGGTTTTTCAGTCAATAGCCCTTTAAATACCAGACTGACCTGTCAAAGGCCCTGGTCCCCCAACCACCTTCCCACAAACATCTCCTTCGTATCCACCTAGTGCATTTGTTGGAAGTTTCCTCGGGTCAGGGACACCCTGACCTGGTGGTTGACCCGAAAAGGCAATCAATCGTATTATGTTCTTATAAAATGGTAATATTTTAAAAAGAAGCTATTCCTTCATCCTTCGTAGAAACAAGATGAAAATTTTGCCGATTAGACATCAATTAAACAAATTCCCGGTTCACTGATCTAAGTCAGGTTTTCGCTGACATTGTGCATTCCCTTGAATTATACCTTTTTTCAAACAATAAGAAATATTTACAATAGTTCTTTAAATAAATATAAAACTTTGGAAATATTTCGCCTTGACGAGTAAGCAGAGTAGCGAACACATTCTTCACAAAATTCCTCCTTTATATACCATAGAATGAAGAGACCTTGCCATGGAATAAACTTTACTTGAACCAACGCACAACTAGTATCCAAAAATTGAATCTAAGCCAATTTCACCGCAACAGTCCCTTGAACTGACTTTCTTATAATATCATGTTGGTAATTGCACGAACTAATATAACCATAACGACATAATAGGAGCCAAAGAAATATTGCACCCTCAACTGACTAACGCAGTATTAGAAATAGAACTCGAGAGGAACCTACTTTGCAGCAGACTGTTAGATTTCTGTATGAAAGACGGCGAAGGTGCATGTGCAGACCTCTGGCACAAACTCCCTACGCACCATTTTCGGATTCGCTCTCGCGAGATGAAGTCATTCCATTTGTACAGGAAATGTACGATATTTATACAAAATAAATTCTACTAATATTATTTCCTGGAGTAAAACTACTACCGTCCAGGAGGAAAGTAACGCGTAAATAACTAGTCTTTTATAGAAGGCATGCAGAACAAATACCAATGTTCACCTTTGCTTATTAGTACGTTTCAAATTACGCCGCAAGCACATTCATATTGTTTTAATGTTTCTCATATGACCATATGACCACGACATTATTTTAAAAAGCAACAAGCTGAAGACATGATCCACGTCTTGTCATTAACCCATGCGTGCACTCCATTTAGTTGATTGAAGCTAAATTTTATTTTAACTTTCGAACCTTTATTGTAGAAACAAATGGCAGGAAATTACACATCAACGAAGAAATGTAGACGGTATTATGTGGATTATCTTAAGTACGGACTTATAGAATCCCTTGTAAACAAGCACACGACTTATGTGCTTACTATGCGAAAGGTTGTTCACAAATGAGACGATGAAACCTTACAGCCTAATTGGCCATTTTAGGAAGGCACACCCTAACCAGACAAAAAAGACTGGCTAAAAAAATAAATTTTTCACTCCGAGACAGATTGCAAATTCGTATATTACTTTCAAGTTATGCATTGCTTCAGCAAGTATCGCCCATGTTTTGAATGCATCGTACAATATTTCGCCATTAATTGACACATCTAAAAAGCCACATTCAATTGGCGAATAGTAATAGCGAGCCACCATATGATACAGAAAAAATTATTCCCCTAAGAGAAACTTCAGTTCAATAACGAATAGATGGCTGAAAATCCGGAAGATATATTATGCAGCATCCTGAGATCGACAGAATTTACATCAGTTAGAGGGTCCACTTTGCCTGGTAATGAATCTGTTCTGGCCCACGTACGCTTCATGAAATATGAAAATCTACCGCAAGAGTTGTCTGAAAGGCAATTAGAAACTTCACTAAAGGGGAGTCAATACTTCGTATCGTACAGCAGCCATTTAGGAACAGAAAAAATCCACTTTCTAATATACTTCACGTTGCGACAGACCGAGCTCTTGTCAATTGGTCGTCGCCATGGTTGTATTGCACACATGATAAAATATATACAATGTTTTTGCTATTCAATGTGCCATTCGCAGACATCTAGTGGCTAAAACACAGTGATCGCCTTCACAAGCCCTTGAAAGTTATAATTACAATGGGTAACAAATGAAGGCCTTGATGACTCTCTCTCGAGAGTCGAGTGATAAAAACGACGAAGAGTTCCAACGTTTGTCACTACACACGGAAGTTTAACTAGAACTAAAAGGTAATTGTATAAGGAACTTCTACAATCTTTTTGACACTGCAATGCAGTTCTTTAGGAGAAAGAAAATTTTCTCAGCGACAACCTTAGAGGTTGATTGATGTTGCATTTTCCTCTGAACAATTTGCAAAGTTCAATGAAATGAATCAACAATTTCAGGGAAGTGAAAACAACCTCAACCTTAAAGGGCAAACTCCGGTGACTGTTAATTTCGAAGCTTATTTTATTAAAGAGCAACATAGGTCGCCGCGAGCTTTAACATTTCCTTCCATGCTAAACGAGAAAACTGGTATAGGCGATGATAATTTGAGTCTTTTGTGACCATTCAGCCCCCTTACATAGCAACATGATAAAATGATTTGGGGATCTTTTGTTGAAAATTCCACACGGGGCGATACATCCTTCAGTAGATATTGAGGCAGTTGACTATTAAAGGAAGAATTAATTGGGACTACAAAATGACACAAAATGACTGATTGAAATTAACAGTTTAACATAAATTATCAAGTTTTGGTTACATGAGGGTTTCCCATAGGTACCCAGCTGTATGAATGGTGGTGAAACAACTCTCAACATTAGACTTCAGGTTTGTGCACGCGGTGAATTAAGACTCCTGCTAAGTGACATTAACCTGGACGTTAGAAAACTAGTATTAGGTCACAAAGCCCATCCGTCATTTCATGCCAATTTTATTTGATGGAAATATGTTAACGAATTAGGCAATAAAATCTCCTAAAATGACTTCCAGACCATGAAAAACTGTAATCAATTGTCACTTATTTAACTAATTTTAACAAAACAAGATTGGTTCAATTTTTATAAATTGAAAATTTTCAGGTTACACAATTGCTCAACTAAAGTTAAAAATGACATGTCAACTTCAAATTAAAGCCTTTAAAAAAATATTTGTTTCTTAAATCTATTTTTTGGGTAAAAATTACATTTTACATTTGTTCCTGTTATTCTGTATTAGTCTTTTGCATAAATGTCATACGAAAACTATAAATCTGTTGGATTGTAAATAAACATTTGATTAGTCATTGTTTTTTACATAATTATTTCAATGTTCCTCATTTGGTCACTTGGTTTTGTGATCCTGACTATTTTAAACCTGTCCATTAGGATAGGTTTAATGGCTCCAAGGGGTGGGGGTGGGGGGGGGGCAAAGTTTGGGAAACATTGAACTAGATGATATGAGAGGCAAGAGTAACTGAACATGGGATACTGGACACAAGGGTAATTTTTGAAAAAGGATTTTAGAAAGACGGTATACCTTATACTATATACCGTCAATCATAATTTTTTTTAAACTTTAGTGCAGATCTTAATGCGTTTTTCTTCTAGAATTACAGAACTTCAAAATGGTGATTCATATTTTTAGTTTCATATAGCTTCATCAAACCCCCATCACCACGCAAAACAACTTCAAGTTAACATTCCTTCGGAACTACTGAAACATTTATGAAAACAATGACATGAAGTCTTTTGTATTTGAACTGATTCGTGGCAATGTGGATTATCTGGCCGGAAGACTGGGAAACAGTCCCAATTCCGAAAAAGGTAAAGCCTACATCATGTGAAAACTACAGATCAAAGGTTGATTTCGCTCACAGCTAAAGTGGTTCTTAGGATCAACAAAAGGACAGAGCAGGGCAAATGATTACATAAGGGACGATCAGTTTGAGTTCGGAAAGGGGATGCACGCGTGATACCATTGCAGTAATAAGTTCACGGAGAGGAACATAAAATACAATCGGGATGTATTTGCCCATTTCTTAGATTTTGAAAAGACATTTGATAGCGAATCGGGAAAACTGACTACAATGCAGAAAATAAGAATAGATGGAGGGATGAGGCATATTGAACGTGGTGGGATGTTGAAGACTGTGATAGAGGGGAGAATGTTAGGCAAACGAGAAAAGGGCAAGAATAGGATAGGGATAATGGACGGGATGAAGGTTGCAATTAATTGATCAAATAAATTATCAGTGACGCCAGACGTTGTACTCGTATCTTGCATTCGTGGGTTTTGACCAACCGATGCGGAAACGCCTTTTTAGTTTGTCCTAATAAACCAAATACTGCATGAGTTTGATAAAAAAAAATTCCTGCTTCCATTTGTAACACTATAAAAGAATTGAAAATATAATAAATGTAGTTAATAAATACAAAAAATTAAATGACTCCAGTCCTTCTCAACTAATATATCTATATAAACCAATAGGCCACCGGTAAGACAATCGGAATGCATTAATCGTTCATATATTTCTTTCGCATAGCTTTTCCGCACAGCTAGATACTTCAATCGCGCATAACTGTTTAGTCGCAACAGCCAAACGCATGAATGAAAAACGAAAAGTACTTGAATGATTACAGCTTTTCCGATGCATTCACGCATTATAAATTTAGATGTACATTGAAAAAAATCTTGAATAAATTGTTTCACAATAAACGGAAACGTTTAAATTGATAAGATATTACATCCACCGAGGTGATATCATTATATTCATATTCTATTATATTATATTCATGATATTCATCGCGAAATAAGGAATGATCGGGCGATTTGACTATCGGGAAAGGCTGCAAATTCTTTAAATGCAATGGATGTTTTGGGAAATAGATTGAATGAGTACCGGTTAGTACAAGATAACCGAGGCTACTTTAGAGAGCGAAAGAGAATTTGTCACGTTAAGATATTAGTTCCACTCTTTGCCATGGGCTCAAAGAATCCAGTCTGTTACACGCCCATAATAAGAGGATGGTGACATGAACGAGTTACGCATGGGAGTGCGGAGACCAGCCGAGTTCGATTTTACGGCATGGTACAGGCTTAAGCAAACTCTTATCAAATTAGGATAAATCAGGACAACTTGAAATGTGAAATGAATGAGGGTGCTATATGCATTTACCTTATCGTAGTCAAACTTAGCTCGCCATTCGCTTCTGTTATTAGCCGTAGTTCCGAGAACCCCTGCAAGAGATTATTACAGTTAGAAAAAATTATGAAGTATCAAAAGGTTAACAGCAAGGAAATGTAGATAACATATCAAGTCAGCATGCAGTTACACACCAAGAAGGCGTCTCCGTCCATGTTCCTTTTCCGAAAGAATTGTACAGAATCCCCAAGTCCGTTCTGACAAAGAAAAAAAGCCCAAGCATTACCTAAATGAAACAATAAGGATCCTCGTCAATGCTAGCTCCTAACACTTCGTCGATGATACAACACTTGTGTACGAATTATAAAGAAACAATCCGTCGAAAAGAAAATGCTTGCACCTAAACTATTGCGCGAGCGACATGAACAAATGAAACATTTAGAATAAGAGGGGGGAGAAAAGGAGAACTTAAATGTAATTAGACATTTATTCAGGTGGAGACTGCATAATTAGTGTTAGTAGCTTCACCCTTCCATCACTCAAGTTTGGAAAAGCCTCTTAATCTTCCAAACGCTCCATATTCTTCAAAATGTGAGCCAGCAGCCTTATTTAATGATCGGATGGCATGCCGTAAATTTTATACGGAAATATTATCACTATTTGTAAGCCGAATAAAATATATTAAAACGTTAGCTCTCAAAAGAACAACAATAACAAAAATCACATTATGGATACATAAATAGAGAATACCTGTTGAAGGGCACGTAAAAGTTCCTTGGTTGTCCATCTTTGTGCTGTCAGGAGTGAGGGTATGTCCTGCTTTATTGACATCTGCTCCTTGCATTAATAGCGTATGATAGCAGGCTGAAATCACTGAAAGTTGTAAAGGCGAAAATAGAAGAGTGAAATTGCGTGCAGCATTAAACGAGACGGAATGATACAAAAACGCCTTAGTAAGATAAGACAATCCAGGTCTAAGTAAGACATTCAGACTGCAGTCTGATAAAACAGAATATTAACGTATATCTACCATGGTTTCTTTGAGGTTCCGCCTAATATCCACTATCTCTTCCGGCCTAAGTCGTCCGGTTTGGCTGACAACGACTTTCGTCTTAGGGCGTACGGCCGTTCACTAAGAAGTTTATCCTACCTCCAAAAGGTGGCAGTATACTCCAAGGAGATAGTGGCTCCCCAAGAACAGCTGCTCTTTGATGACGAGATGTATCAGAGTGAGCTGTTTTATCTTTCACGGCAACCAGTACTGAGGACGTCAATTTGAAAAAGCAAGTATTATTTGAGAATACGCATTCTTTTTTTGCAATTAATAACCAAAAATATATTTACGGTAAGTTTTCCTTTTGAATTCATGATCAACAGTGACAACGGGAGAATCAGCGAATTTACCCGATTTTTTACCCGAATTTTACCCGGGCTTTTGAGTGGAGGGTAAAGCTGAATTGGGTGAACATACATATACACATAAAGATTTGAAGCAATGCCAATTTATAAAGAAAAATCGTATTACGCACTCGCATCAGCGGTTCCTTTTCCAGACATCTTTTGAAGTGTCGATAGGGAACGCGAAAAATTGCAGGCTCAAAGGATGTCTAGGGTTTCTATTAGAAGCTGAAATATTTCAAAGGAGACGAAGCTAAGCAAACTCCTGAGGTTTGTTTGAGCTTTTCACAGAGACTACAAATTACAATTTGGATGCTTTGTGGAGGAAGGAAGCCATTCCCACAATCATAAACGGCCAGGACACGGCTGGCTCGGGCGAATCGTAGAACCCATGAACTGAGATAAATAAATGTTTGCTGATAATACGTTTAAACTAATGCATAAACTAACTAAAATTTCAATTAAAATAAATCGCACCCATTTTCCCGAAAATTCCTTTAAAAACCGTAATTTTGAGTTGATATTTGACAGTAGTGACCTTGACTGCTTCTCTTGGTATCACACCCTGGATTAATTTTAATTAAGGCAGAAAAGTATGGGTTTATTTATTCCACGACTGTCACTTGCCAAGAAAGATTAGTCTGATTGCACTCACATTCATTGTTAAACAGTAGAGAGATGGAGCGAGTCTCATGAACCTCCCCGAAAATTCATTTCTGACTGATAATATGTAACTGATCAACACCCGATAGATAAACGGAACAAAAGGCTTCAAATTCCCAGTCACGTCACATGATTTGGTCGCGGCGATTTCCCAGTCTGTTCGTTCTGGCAAATAATTACTCTGAGGAGGAGGAGGGGTAGTCAATCATGGTTGGAGACTCCAACAACGGTGCTTCGAAGAAAGAGCTTAAAACTGTACGAAGAGGCCTCGGCACGAACGCAATTTTTACCGGAATGATTGAGGGCTCTTTAAAAACTTCATTCGCACCCATGCGTACGTACGGGTGAGTTCGTATCTTCTCGCAACAAGAATGTCATGGTTATTTATTTTTAAAGTTATCTTGTAGAAATAATGTCAAATAATCAGCGCAGTGGTGCAACACGCTTGTGCTCATCTTGCTATTTCGCTTTATCCCGTCATATGGTTGGACGAATTCGGTGATGCTTGGGAGTTGAGTGAATTGATTCGACAGAGCCGCCTCGGAGATTAGGCGCCCGAAGCGAAGGAGAATACGCGTTCTTATCATCCTCCGTCCAGGAGAAATGTTAGATGTTTCTAAGTCGCAGCGCGAGTATACTCTTATGCCAGCGGCCCTCCAGATCCGGTGAAATCAATATTTGATGAATAAGTATGCATTTGGCGTTAAAAACCTTACTTTTCTCTGGTGACCTAGTCACCATTGACCGAAACTGAGTACAGCCCTACTACCCATCATAATGCAGCCTATTTAGTTAATAACCTAAGAGTAAATAATTATTTTATAAATTTCACAAATTCTAAAAACAATCTTCATTGTCGTTTATCTAATCTTGTGTCAGTCGCGTCCGTTTTAACTGAACATGACTCGCCCCTTGACAATTATTTGCTTCCCCCACAATATGTATTCTCCTCCTCGTATGCTTTCTTTTCAGTGAAGGCAGCCGTAAAATGAAGGCGAATATTCGACAAAATTAATTAAGTCTGTTCTCAGTATATTACTGGTTGCATTAAATTGTGTAAACAAAATAATGCTCGCAATAATCGTCGCGGGATAAAATTTTCAAAAGAATCGAATGAGGTTGTGCTCGTTAGTGAGTATATTTTTCTTCACTTAAATAAGAAGGAAGAAACGTGTTACAACTCTGCAAAGTACTCTCAAGTTAAATGAATACGTACTGTGCATAAGAAAAAATATTTCGATTTCACGACCATCAAATTTGAAAGACTAAGAGGACAACACTTCTGAGAAAAAAAACGTCTGAAGCTAAGACAGATTCAAAGCATTAAAGTTTACTAAAACTCGTTAAATTACATTTTAAAGGCTCCTTTCCATGAAAACTTCTATAGAAAGGAGCACTCGCAATGGTGAATTTATTCAGGGAGCTGATTTATTAATCAATGAAGGACGAACTCAGGTTGCTGTTTATAACTTAAAGAAAATGGTTTTTAATTTTTAAAACATTATAATTAGTTAGGGTCAATGAAAATGATTTGAACTTAGTATCTTTAACGTTTTAATTAATGATATAGTCACCAAAGCTTGCAAACATACTTACAACACGTCATTTGAACAGTAACTGTTTGTACACAATCTGCTCGCAATATCGGAACAATTTTTTATCATTTGGATAGCTCAGGAAAAGTTTTCTATAGTATGATATTTCAATTCTAAATGAATATTTGGTAGATATGACTCAGGGCACAATGAAATGTTTTCACTCCAATGCTGTATTAATGATTGCGGGACTAGTAGCATCACATCTGTCATACTGTGGACTTAATTGATGTACAGTGGCAATAATGTATATATGAAGGAATTCATTCGACTTGTTGGCATTAAAAATTCTAACATTCTCTTTTCTAGGACTCGTGCAGAAGCTTGTATAATATAAATGAACTGAAATGGCCAGATATTGCATGATTAATAAAAGTTTGTTAATTGATCTAATAGATAAAAAGTTAAAACGGTGCCATTCTTTTAAGCACAAATGTAGTGTTAGTGTTCACGCCAATCTTTCCCCATTTGTGCTCTGGTCTCTTAGTTTTCAAATTATTTGATAGCCTTCAGCAGTCAAATGTTTTAAAGTAAAAACTAAACAAAAAATCTCCGAATTGCACTCATCAGCTGGTAAAAAAAACATCTTTATGCTCCCTTAAACCTGGTGACAGCGCCTATATACACTACCACCTGAAGAAAACCAGCATTCTTAAGATGTCACTGTCGCTGGAAATCAAAAGTTCAAACTTAGTGCAACCTTGGAAGCCTAAACAATGCAACAAATTCTGTAAAAAAGTGCCTAGAAAAACATTCATCATGATAGACTACATTAATATCAAAAGCAAGACTCCTTGAGTTCTCAAGTAAATTTGTTTCTCTGTCTTCTATTCTAATTCATGTTTAGGAATTTATTCGAAAATCTAACACTTCAGTCACTATATCCATGGAAAAAGTGAAGAATAAATTTATTCCCCCGATTTCATGGTTTTTTTCTGTGAGGATACTTGAACACTTAATTTTCCTCTCGTGTTTCGGATTTTCTCAGAATCTGCTGATTTCTCCATGCTACAAAACCTATTGCGAAAGCTGTCTTAGGTTTAGAAGTGATATTAAATTAAGTTTGAGAATCCTAAGTGCGTGGGACTGAGTATAAGACTAGGTATTGATTTAAAATGAAGAGCAACAAGTAAAGGAGCACGACAAGGGGGGCATCGGGATTGGTGCGGTGGCTATCGTACTGGCTTCCCACCCAGAGGGATCGGGTTCAAATCCCGGCGGTGTTGAATATTTTTCAGAGGCATTTCGATCCCTACTTGAGATACTTTGTGGAGGGCACTTTGAGTAAGTACGCCGTCCGTCGGATGGGACGTTAAGCTGCGGACCCCTTTGCGCCTTTCGTAAAGAGTAGGCTAATGCCGACGCCGGGTTTCTTTCCACCCTTCATCCTTTCCTGTCCATCCCCTATGGCGCAAATGACCTCAGCTGTCGGTCGCTTCCCCAAAATACTACTACTACGACAAGGTTATATAATATCCCACTTGAGGAATGGTGTACGTTGGGAATGAATGGGCCAGCCTATAAACTTCACGCCATCTGCCCCGGGCTAGTACTAACCACCAGACACCTGTTTCTGAAATATGGAAGTTACATGGCATTTCATTATATACTCATATGTACGTATTTCGTATCCAGAGTATTACAATCGCACGCACATGCTGCAAACCCATGCAACTTGTCTGCATTACAATGGAGTTGAGTGAGAAATGAGTTAGAAATGAGAATGAGTTAGAAACTTTAATATTATTTTAAGTCAATTATTTTTAGTGTGGAATAATAAATTAAATTGCAGACTTAGAACCAGTCTTAGGACAAGCTCGCACCATAGGTCTGATGATGTGTCGACCTACCAAAGGGTTAAAAAGGGTCAAAAGAATTTAACTGCGGTTTGTTTCGTACCTTCGGAATCCCTGCCCCGTTGCTAGAAACTTCTAAGCTGTATGGGCTTGCGACCTTGGTGCCATTACCTATATGCAATTTGAGAATACTACTCTGCTCGATAAATATGGATGTTAACTTCAATAAATTGAGGTCTGAAGCATTGGAATCCGATTTAGAAACTTTTAAGCAGTATGTTAGGTACAAATTTGCCCAGGTGTTTGGATACGCATGCCATAATGTCGTACTGGGACGTCCTCCAGGGGACTAAGTAGCTAGTTGTCAAATCCTCACATTCTTTCACGTAATTACACGGGATGACAGGGTCAATGCACAAGTCAAGGATCCGTGACTGAGAGGAACCTGCTCTACATTTTCGAGAACCGAAGGCACTCTTAATATTTTGATTAAAATGGGAACGGAATTAAAGTTACTTTTAAACAATTCGTCATAGTGAGTACGAATGAGTCATCTGATTGACGACAACCCATGATGATGGATAATTTAACTGGAATAGGTTTTATTTTGGCAGTTCTTTAAGCTACCCTATTAACCGCCAATATTTTCATTTCTTGATAGTCCCTTGTGCCAAAGAAAAGTAATTATTCTGAATGAATACCAATGAAAACGCTTTGCTGACATAATTAACTTAATGTGCATGCATGAAAAAGGTTTACTACGCGCCCCTGAAGGGCATCATCCTGTTGGAGGTGTGCACGCAGTACGAAGCGATGATTATGATGAGATCTTTAAAACGTTTTGCTCCACATTCGAGGACTAGTAACATATATCAATCTTGTTTTGGCATATTCATTGGTTGTAGTGTCCTGCACGGGAACATTCCCATGACGCGTCCTTTCCTGAAGTGCTTAGTGGCTCGCACTCAAGCGTTCTCCGTGCACAAGTGTCAGCAGGCTGAAATCAACGAGATATTAGAGGAAAAAAGCTCCCTTGCGAGTGATTTCATTCCCTTTCTCCGTAATCCTTTTTACGAGTACGGTACGCTCTTTCAGCACCGGCTCTCGGGTTGAAAAAAATGAATCCGTAGTGATTCTCAAATCTGTGGAAACATGGCGACAGCAAAGGGGGGATTGAAGGTATTTATTGCCGCCCCCTTGCCGCCTCGCCCAGTTGCTTAAATTATCTACCGATCACGTCCGACGGTGCGATATGGATTAGAACGTGCATCGCCATTTCAATCCTCTCTGAATGCTTTCTTTTTCTCGTGCTTGTTGTGGCCATTACTCACGCATAGTCCCACTCGCGGTGCTTTAGGGTGCGAGTCACGGTGATTTGATCGTCGTCGGACGTTCCCTCGAAGAAAACTTTCACGTCGGGCTTCGAATCGGGAAGACGAGACGCGATGAGAGTGCGATCGAATTGGTTGGCGGCATAGTCTACAATACTGCATATCGCCACTGAATGGATCATGGCAAGATGCAGTGTTTGGCATGCAGGTATTTGGCAGGAAGGTAGAGGTATAGGAGGGGAATATAGGAGAGTTTGAGAGGGATGTTGATCGAGGGTAGGGCTCTTTCAGAGAATGTGGAGTCAGGGATGTGGCGAGGATTCAGTCGGAATACTGTTTATACTCTCCGCTTGACTTCGAGATATCGTTTTCATTGCCGAGAGAGAGGGAGTGAGGGCGTTGGGCATTGAATGGTTTCCTTAACGAATTAAACTGATGAATATTCTCCTCTTCGAGATCCGTTCGCCCATTACGTAAGCCGATATGTGTACTCCACCTCTTGACCTAATCTCCCCATATGCAAGGCAATGAATGATATCGCAGAACTCCACACTCGCTGTCAATCTTACATAAGGTGATATTTGTATGTATTCATTCTGCGACACTCATCTTGCGCAACATCTCATGTCTAAAGAAGAGAAAGGAATGAATTTGGCGCATTTTATCGAGATCTATTTTGAGTTAAAATATTTACTAGGTTCAATGTACATCATTGAGACCGAAGTTGCATCAGAGCTGAGGAAATGGTCAGCGATCACAGGATCACTATTTTTAAACGCACAGAGCTCAAAACCAAATTGCAAATACTCCTCCGATATTATTCTAAGCAATGATCGAAAACAAAATATTTTATGATAATCGTAATCACTGGCTTCATTGAAGTGCCAATACGTGGTAGCTGCAGAAATGGACACGTGATAAACATTTTCCTGATACAGTGCAGGTTTGGATTCACATAGAAAATCAAAATAAAAACACTGTTTTGAATCACAGTCAGATAAGAGATCACTAGATCCTAAGACACGTGCGTAGTCATCCAAGGGCTTATTGGACAGTTTTCAGAGTCGTCAGTCACCAGCAGAACGTCCCCGTGGAGCCCTGGCCTGACCGCCCTTAGCCTTGGTATTGGCATCGGTTGGGGTATCAACGTAAATCCCTTGAAGCCCTTCATCAGCCTCCTCACCCCTGTCTTCTATTTTGAGCATGAATTTATCAGTGAATTTCATACTCTTTGCCACATAGTTCACATTCATCAGAGGAGCAAGATGCCTGTCGAGTCAATGCACACTAAACGTTTCCATTTCCATAAGAAGTCAATCGGAATGGGATCATTGAAATCCTAAGGAAGAAACGACGATCACTGCTTATTATCCTGTTAGTCTGCTGGAGGTGGTGGTGTCCGAATTGTAGGCCGTCGCCTCGGGTATTGTGGGGGCAGGAAGCCGTCTGGGATAATCACGCTGGGACTGTTCCTTAATATTCGTCATCTGTACACTCCGAGTATGAGTCTGCTGACATGAGTTGCATCCCAATCGGCACTAACATATAGAGAGTCGTTTGGAATAGCGCACTTCGCGAGGGGTTGGATTCCTATTGATGACTCGGACCTCAATAAAGAATTCAAACGCCTCGGCAATGTTTGGGAATGAAAGATTGGCACCTAAGTTATCTCACTTGAATTTAAGTACCTGTGAAACAAATCACGAGTCATTATGACACCGAAAATTTGCCACGTGTTGTTACTTGTTGATGTTGAAAATACAATATTACCCACATTACTACGGCAGGAGAGATTATGTGAATACAATTTGAGATAAAATTTAGAACAGATATATTTAAGATGTCATTTTGTCCACGAACGATAAGAGATCAAAACAACATTGTCCGACCGCGGTAGGGGTAAAAATATTTGCGTCGAAACTAGTCTGATGTGTGTTCACCCCCTGCTACACGCTCTATCGGTGGCTTGCAGGATACTGAAAATATTAAAAAAATCTATGGAACGTGTTTCGCTGCCCCGAATAATTGGCACTAATCGAAAGCTTTTAAGGTCTTTGAGTGGATCTCTCTTAACGATGCAAAAAGAGAGAGAACGTGCCCGTTCCGGAAAACACATTTCATTTACGCTAGCTTTCGGTACAGTGTCATTTTCTGGCAGCGTATCATCCACCATGGCATAAGGAGTCAAGTCCTATACGTCGTTCCGAGTTGTGCAGAACGGCGATGTAGGGGGAAGGCCATCGTCAGGGAGGCAAATGGGGCGCTGATTGGAGTTCTACGACCTCCGATTTTTCTTTCGGCGATAATTCAAGGAGCGATAAAAATGTTGTCTCACGAGCGAGTAGCCATCTTACGTAAAAGGTTTAGGACCTTTACACTCCTTATATAAGATGCGTAAAGACAATCCAACTCTCCTCTACTCCATAATATTTAACGGAATACTTACGTAACAATATCTAATGATTCCTTCGTAGAAATGGAATTTTGTGAATTCATAGCACCAGTCCAATGTACTTGCAGGAGCGTTGTTTTTCTCCCAAGTACCACATCGCACGGCCAATCATGTACACCTGTTTTTTTAACTGTATACTTTGCATGAAAGATATATCTTTTGTCATGAAATAATGCTTCATAAAAATCTAAGAGACTGCCAACGGTATCCTTTCGCACAATTTCTTTCACAAGGTTAAAAATGTAGCCATAAACCTCTTTTTTTCACTTATCACGAAATGCACAATTTGGTCACACGCGGCAACCACCTGGTGTTTATCATTATTTATATCACCAACAGTTGCTTCAGTAGGAACATTACAAATTATATTTTTACCCTTTTCATCCACGTAACTACCAGATCTTTCCATCTCGGTGCTGATATATATTTTAGAATATTTCTATTTATAAGTGAATCTAAGAGTAAAGGTATCACTTTTTTGTGGAATGCCTTTAGATTCGAAGAGTATAAAAAATAATTTTATAGACATGCGAAAATAATGGACTCGCTATTACCATTTCACCGTTTCCAACTAGTTCACTCGATCTCGAAAGAAAGAGAAACGGTTCATACTAGACGCCATGGAATGTAATTCCCGCAACTCGCGCATAAAGCGATTCAATAAGATCATCGCTTGTGAAATAGGTTTCTTACCCGATCTTTGAACAGTTTCGTAGCGCGTGTGATATTTATGCAATTCCCAAGGACGTAGTCCACTTCATATAACTACTCAAAGTAAGTAGGGAGCTATTTTCAATTCAGGGGAATATCATTCTTCTTTTCTGTTACGCGAAATTGCAAGAGAATAATCGTCTTCGGAGGAAGTGCTTTACTGAACTGGGCGTTCCAGGAAAAGTGTGGTTGAATCAACGAAATGGATATCTGCGGGAAATTAAGAGCCTACGATCCGGAAGATGCTTTTCCTTTGGCGTCGGAAGCGTAACTGGCAGTGGGCGTATTTGGATAAGGGGCGGATCCCCCTCAAGACCAAACGGTTGGAGAATTGAGGTGTAAGGACAACGGAGGTGTCATTGGAGTCTGGCCTGTTTAATTTCACAATGAAAAACGAGATTATGATTTGAAGCAGTTTCCCAAGCGTGCATTATCTCGAGGGGGGTGGAAAAAGGGGTATGTGGCAGATCTTGGCGCGGTTGATAGCACATCTGTGCCCCGCCTGCCTCCGAAGCCGTCACCGAGAAAAAGGACCACCTCAATTTGCCAGATAGAGATTCAGGAAAAACCAAACCAAAAAAGAGAATAAATATATCCAAGACACGATTCCAATGAGGCAAGTCAGATAAAATGCAATGGAATTCAACAAATAAACGACATCACTAAGAAATTTGAAAAAAATACCACAGAAACACGACATACCAATGCCTTGGGGAATGCGTTTTCACTTTTCGAAAGATCGCGTACGTGTGTGCACGTATAGCATAAAATTGGCAAAAGAATTAAACTTAATACCAGTGAAGAATTCTTTACGCACACGCGAATCGAAGATCTGAATACTCGAAGCGCACGGGTGGCTGCAAACATCGAGAGAACTAAAATTCACTCGGGCGGATGTGATTCGACGTGCGAGGGCAAACATTACCTCTTACTAATATCTCGCCGCGATGTGTGAAACTCGGAATGAGGTGGGAATTACATTCCCTTTGCCGTCCAGGAAGTTATATATCACCCATAAATGTCACCCCTTCATGGGTTTATCTCCTCCGGAGAAAACTTCCCGATTTGAACCCGCGACCCTCCCGTCAGCAACCGAACGCTCTATCTGCCATGCTATCACGTCCGCGAATGACGGCGATTACATTAAAACTGCGATGCAGTGGTTCGTTTGAGGAAATCTACGGCCCCGTATGAAGATAAGGGTGATTGTTAGTAGTCACGGTAGACGGCGTCCCTCCAAGGTGGTGCCGTCCCTGCTTCCTTGTGATTCAATTGGATGGCTTTGTACGCGTTGAAGCTAGTTAACAGGTAAACTTAGAAGCTTATCTCGGCAGACGGAAAATCCTGTATGCAGTGGAGAAATAACAAAGAATTGACTCCGCGCATCCTTGACTCGTTTAAAAAAAGATGGCAGCTAAAAACGTGGAGCAACGTTTAAGCAACATATTTATTACCAGCTTTGTGAATTATTCAACCGAGCTCAATTGCTAATCGTGGTCTATTCTTTAATCGCTTTCAATTTTCGAGGTTCAATAAGTCCACTAAGGCGTCCATTGTTGACAATAACATTGATTTTGTTCCAAAAGGTTGCTGTATTCACACACACTTGTACACAGTTTCTTACCATCAGAAATTTGTTTTATTTTAGGAGCGCGTTTATGGAATGATATTACAGGGTTTGTTTACTCAGGGAATGCAAACAAAAATATTAAGTGCTGACATTATTTCTTCAACATTGTAAAGGAATCACAGAACACGCATAGCTGTAAAAAATGATACATTTGTGCAGCCTACCGCGTAATGACTTCTCATTCTATTGATTATTTTTCCGGAGTACGAGTACTTGTTTGATTCTTGGCTATCTGACGTTTATCCCTTCAGAAATGGTACAAGATATTTATGCCGTAGCTATACAATAACGATACTTGCTGAGAAATATTAAAGGAGAATAATCATAATGGTATATATGTATATGTATTTGTATATATATATATGTATATATATATTTGTATATATATGTGTATATGTATATATTAATAGATCCAAATAAAGGAGGGGCAACCTAATTTCCCGTGCCGAATTCTATTCCGGCAATATATGATCCGCCTTCCAGCCAGAGTTAGAATATGTGCTGAACGGAAGCGTAGTACTTTTGTCCGTTACCTTTGATCGATCACTTTATCTTGGAAAGTTTGGCTACACTTTCCGCAGACACTCGCGAGTAATCGATTATGAAGGCGTCAATAACTTCGCAGATTTGAAGGAGCAAATTCCATATTTGTACATTAATGGTAAGTATTTTTTATAAAACAACGAACCACAGTAGTTTTCAGACAATTTACTTCTCAGTCTGAAACCCGAAACACTCATTATTCATTTAGTAACTTCATATTTAAAAAATCATCGCATATCCGGATATTTTGGCAAAAGATTGCAAGTTATACATGAATACCCTTTGTTAATTGAATATGTACACATTTTAAACACTCCAAAAGGATGTTTATTACGCCCAGGTTAAATGTAGACTCATTTTTTCTCCCAATAAAAAAACTGAAGTCCAGTATTGCATACCTGAAACCTTTACCAGAAAGTAATTATCAATTTTACCATTACTTCATCGTAGTAGAGTAGTAATAGGTTTCCATTGGAACCCTCCAAAAATTGAAACAATGGTTCATGCCCCAAACAGAGCTGAGAGCAACCAAATTCAGTGGGGAATACAGATCTTCAGAATTACCACTGAGAAACGAATTATTGTCTAAATTACTGGCAGAAGACGATTCTTACTAAGCCAAGAGAGGATAGTAATGTGATAAATCACAAAAATGTAATAAACCGCAGAACTTATGCAAGTAATTTTAATTAAATACATTTGTATGTAAAAAAATTTACATTCAGTACATATACAATTATTTCCATGGACAAAATGAGGAGACGTTAAACATGCAATAACCCATAATTATAATTAAAATTCACTATTGATATCTGCACAATATGGTGCAATCCTCAAAATATTTGAGGTGATGAACGTAAAAACGCAGTAAAAATAATAATATAATAATGCTTTTTCTTATACCCGTGTCAGTTTCTTTCTCGTTGAAATGAGCAAATGTCCACACCTGTTGCATGTATCAGCGAACATTGGAGGTCATTTTTATATACTTTCACCTCGTAGGTAGACATGTTCTTCAAGGCGTGGGGCGACAAAATTATGATTTTTGTCAAAAAAGTTGACGATTGCTTCCAAATATTCGATTTTCTTCCTTCAGTGGAGAAAGTCTCATATCATTTCCCCTGGACGCACTTACAACTTTTCATCTTAAAAACATAGAACATCCAAATAAATATTCTAGACGGTACTTAAAATACACGGAAAATATTGGAACTCACCGGTACATATGCCCTCATGACCTTATTAAGTAGTAATGAAAGTAAGGAATTTATAAAAGATGAATTGGAATAACATTTCATAGAACAAAAGGAAATATAAAGTAAATTGAAAAACATGCCACGTGTGTGATTGCTACATATATTCTAAAACAAATATCCAATGATCAGGAGAAGCCAGGAATGAAACGAAATTTATTATTTAAATATCGACGGCTTCTGCGGAGTAATCATGCCGAGGATGCTTCTTAATCCTTCACGGCTACGACGGAGAAATCTCAGAAGATTAGCCACTTACTAGTAGTATGGTACATTAAATAAAGTTCAGAAGAGTCATTTAAATATGCTACCATTCACGTTTGACCCCGCCCCTCGGGCGTTGACCAGAAAACATATCTATAATACTGTCGAATGCGTAAGGAGAATCCTGCACATTTGACGGCGCTGGTTTTTTTTCTCTTATGAAACATTCGTTGACTCAGAATTTCCTCCAGCTAGGCCTTTTAGTTGGAACCGTTGAAGATGTACACAAGTTTTCCACTTTGATATAAATCATAGATGACAATGGCACCCTATGCCAAACGTAAATGAACTATTTAGTCCTACAGAAGAACTCTGATTCGAATAGGTTCGTTGAAAAATAAAATCGACCGTCTTCCGACCCGATCTTACCAAAATAATTTGGTACCCTGAAGATCACGCAGTGCGTTGAATCGCGATGCTGTTAATCAAACACGAATAATGGAAGCTAAAAAGAATTCTTTTTTGTTTGCAAAATATGCGGTTATGAGTTTTTCCCATGCCGTTCTCGGAAAGTTTGATTCACACACTCAGAGGCTAAGGGTGTACTGGTGTCGCACTGCTCCACTTGCATACTACACAAGGAAGATAGATAAGTCTCTGTTCTTTCGCGATTATTATATATATATATATATATATATATATATATACACACATATACATATACATATATATACATAATTTCTTGCACCTTCGAGCGAAAGGAGGATCTGATGAAAAACAGTGATTCGACGTTTGATTAAAACTCCCTCAGTTTTGTGAGTAGATCACCCGTTACCAGGAAGATTCATTATTTGTAGAAGTTGTCCTTGGGAGCTACCGCAAAACCCTTGAAGGAAAGCCCACGTATTTCCTGATCGGGATTCTCGTTTGCACCAAGACCCTGGAATGGATTCACTGTTTCCGTGCAACCACTTGAGTCGAGATCGTCCTTTCGACGCTCAGTGGCCTCCTCTTCCATGTGTCCTTCCTCACCAGCTCTCTGGCCCAGGACACAAACTTCTCCACCCGTTGGATCACGGGGTCGACTTTCTGCTGCAGCCACTCCTCTGCGGCCGAACGGCTCACGTACTGCGAGAGTATCCGCCCTGTCTCGACCCGGTACCTCTTCAGCTCCCTCTCCAGCGCAACCTCTCTCTGGAGAGCCTTGCTAACTCTCCACGGACTTGAGAACCCCCTCCTGGCGTGCCACTCCGTCAGCCACCCGACCCTCTCAGCCGTGTCCTCTGCCAGGGACGCCTCGGCCAGCAAGATCGGCCACCTCCTCGCCGCTTCGAGGGCGTTGGCTCCCGGGAAGGAGCAGCCTTCTAGTGCCGTAGCCCAGTAGCTCTCGTCCGCGTAGAAGGCCTTCGGCGTGATCCTCCCCACGCCGTCCGGGCAGGAGAGGAGCCTGCTCCACGAGTCCAGAGTCGACTGGCGGAGGATCGGGGTGGAGCCCGGGGAGGGAGAGGTGAGCAAGAGGAGGTTGAGGAGAAGGGATGGGATGGATGGCGGAAGAAGCTCGCAGAGGACGGCGAAGTGGTCGTAGCGAGACCAGCCCGTGAGGACGAACCCCCTCAGTGTGTCCGGGGACTTCAGGAGACGGGAGCGGCCCAGGCGCCTGAGCAGGGCCGTCCATGAGAGAGTCCCCGTCACCCTACGGCCCATGTCCGGGAGGTACGCGTCCTCCTTGTTGGCCCCTTTAAAGGCGCCGGCCGCCCAGAGGTGGCGGAATGGAGCGTAAGCCCTCCAGAGGCGCGGGGGCACGAGGGACGAGGCGTCCTCGGCGTAGGCCCAGACCATCACCTCGACGACCCCGTCACCGAGACCGGAGGAACGGAGGGCTCCCGCCGGGGCTCTCCGGAGCATGTCGTCCCATATGATGGGCGACACCTTCGAGGTCGTCTCCTCCTTGACGAATTCGGCCACCCGCTTCACGTGCTCCGCGAAGACGTAGAGCTTCTCGTCCATGGCCGCCCACGCCGCCCAACCAGAGGCGAGCTCTCCGCTTCTCAAGGTCTCCCGCACCCGCTTCTCGCAGCGGGTGCACTCGGCCAGGTGGAAGACTTCGTCGCAGCCGATGTGCAGCCACCGGGCAGAGGAATGCAACGCCAGCACCTGCGGGTGGTTTTTATTCAGTGGAGATTTAGTAAACCGGCTCGACCGAGGCAACGATTATCCACAGACAATCTCATTTAGTCGTTATGCTATGGAGTCAAAATGTTTAAGATCTTATCGTACCAAGCACGCGACGTGTTTACGAATCCACCGTAACTCCAAGGCAACATACATGTAGTTATGGCCGGGTATGAACCGAACCATGGACCAGTTGGAATTTGCCCTACGAGAATTGTAGAATTAGTGTAAAACTTAGGATTCCATCGGGTAATTTAAACATGAAGTTAACAGAAAGCAAATTAAAAAAAATTTTGCAAAGCATCTAAGCTTGAGGAATATACTTGTATCCTCCGACTCAGAAAATCGGGAAAAATGCTTTCACCGGATAACCTTAACATGCTCCGATTGACATTGCATTGGAGTAAACTATGGCCAATTATTGATTGAAATCAATATGAAAGAGAAAAATCTTAATTTGTAATTTATTTTGTTTTCTACAATGACGCAAAGACGATACATACAAATAGATCAATAAATTTATCTTAAAATCTAGCAACCAATAACGAATGTAATGATTATTTTAATTATATGGCCAAATATCAGAATCGCTCAACATATTTTTACTGGCATGATTTGCCATAAATAGTGAAAAAATGAAAGAAAATATTATAAAAATATGAAAAACCAGATAATAATTAATAACCTTATACGCACGTGCATCATTCTAGTGGATACATGCACCAAAGAATGCACAAAGGTTATATTCCTAGAATTGCAGGTTAAAAAAGAATTCTTTTGAGGTACCATTAATGAGATTAGAGAATAAAAATGTTGTATATTAAATTTGTTGTAGTAAAGCCTCATAATATAAATTATGCAGCATTTTGGCTGAATGATTTAAACGCCTGGCGATATATCTCAACGTACATTAATAATTTACTCTTTGCGTTTATCTTTTACTAAAGCAAACATTCGCGTGGAACATTGTGATGGAGGGGATTTACCTGTCTTATAATTTCCTGAACTAGAAGAAAGGCGTCAGGATTTGATGGACATATTTCCTGTGGAAAAGCTTCCAATTCCCTTAATCTTTTGAATTCTGGCAACTTTAAGGCAAATTCCAGATGCCCGAATGTCTGAACCAATGGGATGACTTCCAAGCCAGCCCTAGCAGCCTCGGATAGAAGCTCGCGGATCTGAGAAAAAAAGAGAAAAAATTAGAATCGTCCGGTATATATTATGCAAAAACACTTCATGTGAGTCCCATATAAATATACACACAATTAGTCAAATATTAAAACGGTGTGGTAAATAATTACAAAATTTATTGTAAGCACTGAAATAGTAGTTGAATTATTTGTATAGCTTTCTATTTCATAATATATTTGAAATAGAAAATTTCACTTTAGGATTCGCATTAGTTTTTCCAGTATTTAGGTACATAATAATAATAATTTACTAGTCAAAAATCTGTATATTGGTACTATTGGTTTTTCACCGTATTCTTATGGTTTACTGGAAAGTTGGCATATTGGAGGATTTCCAATCGAAGAAACATCAATTTAAAATTTATATTAGAATATACAATCTTATATTGTATAATTTATTTACAATACATAATTTAATATTTATTGATCCTTTCACGAAAAATATCAATACCCTTGACGATGCCAATGCATGACACGTGCAAATGAACTTACTCAATATTTGTATGGCGTAGAAATTTGTTATCCGAGGAGATGGAAAACAAATTAATAAACAGTGTGTTGATACCCTAGTCTGTTTCGCCAGTGTCCTTATATCCATTCGTCCAAGGTTTCACAATTACAAATTTGAACGAAAGAGACAATTGAGTATGATATAATTTGGATTCCGCTATTCCACTTGAATGGGAGGCGATATCAGTGCGTTGCCCAGGAGAAACATAGTTATTAAATTATGTCCTCATGTAGCTTAAATCGTCTCACCTCCCCCTCGGTGTAGGCGTCTTCGGAAGACGCGTTGGCCAGCATGCCATGGAATGGGAATGCATCCTCGTACTCAATGAGGAGAGCATTGGCGCCGGCGGCAGCTATCAACGGAAACAGGGCTCGGAGATAGCTCAGCTTCGGCGGGGCGCCCTGAAAACAACAAGTAGATATGAATTTTACGGTGATACCTCTCAAGGATGAATTATTTATATTTTTGAGTGAATTTCTCCAAGGTCCGACGACACAGAATAAAAATGGCCATTCACACCTTTACTCTATGGTAGAGTGCGACTTTCATGGGAGGATTCAGAAGGATAGAACTCCACGGAAGTAAGTTATACTTTTAGCAACTAAAGCAGCTTTTCCCCTTGGCGTGTGGAATTTGTTTATTTTCATAAAAGATGCTACATCTCTCCTTCTGAAATTGCGCGCAAAATATCTTTTAAGGACGTGAAGGGAGTCTTAAAAAGCGAGAAAAATTGAACTTAATTTATGATAAGATACTATTTCACTCCGTGCTTCAGATCTGAGCCGCCACTTTCATTGAATTGAGCATTAATATGATAATATTTGACAAAGCCTCATTGGAATTAGAATCAAAGTTGACCGATCCACCTAAAGTGCGTAATCACACTGCGCAGTGCCATGAGAACCAGCAGGTTGAAATCCAAGGGAAGAGCTCACTTATACGGATGAAGTGAGTATTTTAAATGAATCGCCGAAACATCATCCGTTTTAAATAGCTCATGTTTTTTTTAAATTTTAATATCACACATTGAGTAGCGTTTTAAAATTATTAGAGAATCTAGGTTTGGAATCACTCACGGAGTGAAGGCCAAATCACAGATCAAATCTCTTGCATAAGTTGGAAGTTAGCCCCATCGTTTTACGGCAGGAGAGATCATTTCAATAAAATTCGAGATATTTGAGTGCAGAACAGATAGATTTAACATTTAATTTTTACCACGAACGATAAGGGATCATAATAAAATAACGTTTGTCCGACCGCGCTAGGAGGGAAAGGTGTTTTCGGTCCAGGCTAGTCTGGTTTGTAATGACCCCCTGCCTCACACCCTAGCGGTGGCTTGTAGGGTACTTAATAAAACTAAACACAAACATAAATAATGGCACATTGTGGCACAAACCTGAAATAAAATATGCTATAAAATTATGACATATGAAAAAAATTGGAAAACAATATGCTTGAAGAGCCTGCGAGATAGTTGAGGCCGATAATTTTGGGAATTCCATTTTAACGATGAAAAGTAAACTCACATTACGCTTTAGCATCATCAGGATTAGTGGTATAATACGAGACACATTACATTTCGTCGAGAGTTGTTTGTTACGATGGGGGAGGAAACAAGTGGTGGGAGTTTCAGTGGGATAGGAGAGTTGGGCGGAGGGATTGGGTAGGGAGTCAGGTGTGATGTTAGAACGTAACTGGGGAGGAGACAAAAGGGGATGGGGAGCAGGGGATAAGCCATTACATGGTTCTCTGGAGTTTTCTTAGGGATTAGTTGCGGAATACCTAGGAGGGAGAATGGTAAGTTTTGTGGTAATTACTAATGGGTTCCTTCTTACTTCTCCATAGGTTATGGGTGTTATGAGTATAGCCAATTCCCGATATAGCTTGATATAATATGCTGCTATATTTTTTTAATTACCTGGTTCTTACATGTAGGTTTACGGTAAATAGCAAATTTGTTCAAAATCTGTGCAAATCGGAGAAAAAAATCCTTTTATCCCTCCTAGTGACGATCTGACTATGCGATGCGGTGAAGCATAAACAGCGTAAAATAATATTGCTCTTTAACTCTCTCGTCACATCCTCCCAATACTCTACACAGGTGATATATGCGTCAACTAACCATTTAAAACTAAAGTCACGTTCGAGGACATTACTCTATGGAACTGGCAAACGAATGATTGAAATTATGTCCAGTAATGTTGTCAACTATTCTATTATCGTTGGGGAAATCTATACCAGTCCGTGAAAAAAAATGATTAGGAAGATGAGGGATTCCCAATCAACAAAAAAACTTGAGTCCGTGTCTATCAATGAAAATCTGATCTCTAAGCGTATTTTTATCAATTAAATCGCGTTACGTGCATCCCTTGTAGTAACTACTCATTAGCGATATAAAAACGGATTAGACGCACAAAAAACAAGATGAACACTTGAGATAACATTAAAAAAAATTGTCAGCAGGTATAAAAATTAAGAAGGTCATCTTGAGTTTTAAGTTGGCTGCCTCGAGATTGATATCTCACTTGAAAATGACAACATTAATCTTTCAAATTCCATTAGATAGTAATGTGTGACCATCAATTGGATGAATCTCCTCTAGTTCGAATGACCAAAGTGAAAACTTACGCTTTAATAAACAATGCTGTTTGCTCTTTGTTCACCAAAGGACTTGCGGAAGAGAATAACCTAAATATTTTTGCATGAGATTGTGATTTCAAGAAAAAATTAAATGTTTACATGTCTATGTTTCGAAACCTGTAGTTAAATAAGTTCCTAATCGCAGATATTTCGTTCTTCTGCTAATTTGCCTCGAACTCAGAATTTCATGCAAGGTATTTTAGGTTGATCTTGATCAGTTAATACAGTTTATGATAATTTCAAAATATATACATGCATATACATACACATCTATCGCTTTTCCAAGAAAATATCAATATTTATACACGGTAATTTTAGTGATAGTAATGTACCGCAATGGCAATTACCTATCGAACTCCTTCCAATGATCCTATTTAATGTACTGCTAACACTAAAATCACTACTATACAGACGTTCATTTGCTATGGGATATATTGAAATACGAATACGAACTAATGCATGCTAAATCCTATCAACAAAAATTTAACTCCTCCGTCTCAGTAGATATTTACAAAACTATCCAACCGTATAACATTTACGCGCTTTTCCCAATCCTCGAAATAATTTTGGCACACGATCTTTGGCACTATTAGCTCTTTCAAAGATGCATTTTTAATTTCATCTATGCTCGTAAAAATACGGCCCTTTAAGGTTCTCTCTATTTCTGGGAACAGAAAAAGTCACACGGGGCCATGTGTTAGCAAATATGGAGGCTGGGACATTATTAAAGTGCTGTTTTTGGTCAAAGTCCACGAACAAGCAGCGAGCAGTGTGAGCAGGTGCATTTTCATGGTGCCAAAGCCATAAATTATTTCGCCACAAAGACGGGCGTTTTTTCGTATTGCTACATGCAAATGGCGTTGAACTTGTAAGTAGTACTCCTTATTGATAGCTTGACCTTGTGGCAAGAACTCATGTTGCATTATGCACTAAGCGAAATTACAAAATCCCCATTACTTTTTGAACACACCTCGTCCTAACTAAACTCCATCACATCTCTCCGGAAATGATTATAACAGTCTTCTTCATGTCCCTGTTCTGTGTTTCTGATATTATGGGAAACTGGCTCCTCTTTTTACTGCTTTAATGCACCTGCATCTTCTTTTTTGGGTGTACAGTAATTGAGCCCTCCGGGGCTCGATCCTGGACTTCGGATACCCGCCGCGTTTCATTAGTAAACGATAAATAAATTCTGGAACTGGTAATCTCCATGGCTACGACATATCTACATTACCTGACGTCTGCCAGCGTGCGTGATACGCCACGACGCGTAGACAGCCCGATAAGTTAAAATGTTCCAAATTTGATTGATTATCTTTCAATTTCTAGAATTGCGCGACCACGTGCTTTATGTTTGAACCAGAAAGGAGAATGCATATCAAAGCATTATGACACACGGTGACTGGCAGTTTTCATCATTATCTCGTTATCAGAGGCGACCTTTTAAGGCATCAGACTTTACTATCTATTCTGATGAGATAAAAAGATAAAACACCCAAATTAATTCAGCGTGAAAAAGTTGGTATTCCATATTTTTTGCTTTAACGAGTGGTCGATGTAATTTCAAGAAAATATACAGGAAGCTGACATATATTTCTGAGTAAAAAAAACTTATCTGATTCGGAAATTTGCGCGACAAGGTAAAATGTGAAGGCGAAATATGTTGTGTGTATTTAAAGCGTGGAATCATTCACTTAAAGCATGCTGCAACTAAAAATGTACTACTGAGTTGAGACAGCAAAGCATGTCATTCACTGTAAGTGGTCACGTGGAAATAATTGGCGACGATTCATCAAATAAATAAATCTCATGTTTCTGAGGTTTTCTTCAAAAGACCTGATTATTTTTTTTACGGGAGGTTCAACGGTGGTACGCAACATTGGTCAACCCTTCAACGAGTTTTATATAAACCACTACTTTACCCTGGTCGCACATTTTTGGAATGAATTTTACACGTACATTTCAGGTGAAAATTGTTGGTTTCTGAACATGCAATAAAAAAATGTTGGAAGTTTTATTCATGAAAACTTGAATGCATTTTCAGGGAATCAATCAGTCGAACTAAACGTAAGTGTTTACATGCTTCGTGACTAAGAACTTCAATCCTACGGCTGATATTGCTTTTAAGTAATTGAGAAACTAGACTCACTCACGAAGGAACTCAAAGGGAGCGTTAATGCTTACAAAATAGTTTTCTATTCGCTAGGGTAATCGAGGTATAGCGGAACGAAACTTTTCTTGACTAACTTTGATATAAAATTAATTATTATCAGGAATTAGACTAGAGGCTGTGCTCTGTCTGTGGTGCCTTATGACGTATTTTTCCCACCTTAGTTTAAACTGCAATATCCTCTTTAAAAAGAAAATGATTTTATAGTCCAGCTACCAATTACTCAATATTAAAACCCTTTGAGAGAGATCTATAAAAAAACAGTTTTGTTTTTTCACTTTTTATGTCGTATGTAATTCGTCAATTTTTTCATTAAACTACTTGAAGTTTATTTCTATTATTTTTCATAACATTGAGCTTCCAACTTTTTGGAATCGATGCATTTTAATTCATCCTTGGGGGACAACCGATCATATCTAGATTTTAAAAAAGTGTGCACAAATTGGTGTAAATGCGAGGATTTTACATTATCCATATAGCTGCAATTGAATCAAATTAAATTTCCAAGTAGAATACGTTCATATCTTAAAAAGTAATATATATATATATATATATATATATATATATATATATATGAAAATAATGAAATATTTTTAAAATCATTTACCCATGTTCATTGAGCACGAGTCCTACTCTCAATATCTACCACCTCTACCCCGGATACTTCCCTGAAGGCTGAAACTAGTTTTAATCTGACTTATTGTCATATTTTACTTGAAAAACTTTCCACGTATTTCTTGACTCGGCGCTTTTCCTGATTCCATCAAGTAACATAAGCAAATTCCACGCCCTCTTTATTCGAAAAAATAAAGCCAGTAAACCGCTCCTAACTCATTCTCATGTTGGAAAATATCAATAAATATTTTACTGTATATTTGTCACTTCTTGAGGTACCATAAATACATGGATTTTCAGTTTTCTTACGTTAAATGAAAATCCGTTAGGTGTAGGATTAATAACGATACATCAACCTTGATCTCACAGGAAAAGTCAGTCTGAATTGTACCACGGATAACAATCGTTCATCCCTTTCAAAATGAATTATATAAGACTCTTTGTGGAATAATTCAGGCCATTTCACAGACCTTACTCTAAAGTATTTCTTGTGTCACAATTCGTTATTGAATTTATTCGCTACGTTTTGGTATCATAAATTTTAGTTAGTCTGATTTATATTATTTTTGTCCTCACATAACTGAAAAAAAGTCTTAGGAATTATTTAAAGCAAGAGTGTTGATTTTGCATTCAGTTTTTTAAGCATATATTTATGTATAGCATTTAAGCGTGAGTGACGATAGGTTAGATATCTCGATAAATAATTGATATTTTACGTTAGAGAAGCAGACTCAAAGGGCTTTTATTCTTTTCAGGACTCGCATATTGATATTTCTGAGAGTACATTGAGTGCACTAACATTGAGTTTACATTTAATGATGCGATTCATCGAGTCGGGTCTTTTTGTCTTTTTTGGATTGGAAAACCTTCGCTTAAGTTTAGACAATCATCTGTCATGTGATTGACTCTCGAAATTCTTGGTGCATGATCCCACAGCAATTTCATCTCCTAATTGTATTAAGCAAGCAGTGGATACCCCGGACATTTATGAGATCGAATAATTGAAAACTGATCCGGTCTGTTGAAGATATCGTTTTCTGTTCTGGGAGCCCGAACGTATGAGACAGCATAACTATGTTGAATTTTTAACGCGTAATTCAGCGCCATGACAGCAGCAAAGAATCCCATCCCTTTTGTTGGACGAGGAGGTAATGGGCACCAAGTGGACACGCACTGAGTGGGATTATTTGGTCGAATTTTCAGCTATGAAATTATGCTACATGCATGATCCTCTACGAGCCACCGTTAGGGTGTGTGGCAGGGGGCTGTAACACATCGCAGGGTTAAGCTCATATATGGGAGCGTAACGATGCTTGCTGGTTAAAGGAACACTATAGGGGATGAGGGGAAATAATCGTCGGGTTCTTGCATGTCTGCATCCAATAAAATCTGGAAAAATATACATTTTTGCACATTATTTGGTATTTTTAACCATTTAAATATTGTCAATTTCAAGCTCTTTAAACTTCATGATGAGTCTATCACCATGACTGATCATCACCATGTCTGATCCGGACCACATTAAGAAATTTGAATTTGTGCATTGTCCACAACACAATTCTGTTCATTGTGCTTGATTTGATGTTTCCTGTACCCTTTTCATATGTTGTAGTCAGTTTTTGTGGACATTCAGCTTAACACGCTTGCGTTTTGTTGCATTTACACAAGATATCATTAAACATAACAGTTTCATGTTTAACTTCGTGGAATTCCTTTATGATGAGGGTAAAAAAAGAAACTTTGCACTTCCACATAAAAATTTAATATTTCACGACCATGGTTTCGATGGTGCTCAGCATTATTACTATTACCGTTTCCCAGTTGTCTTTTTCCTCATCTGAGGATGTAATTTTCCTTCAGGTAAGGCCTTAAGGAATAAGAAATTGCTGGAATTCATACCCATTTTCGAAATTAGAGTTTAGGCACTGCATCATCAAATGTAACAATCTATTGGGGTACCAAATATTTTCCATCAATTATAGGTTATTTTTGGATGAAGCCCGGGAACTTCGTCGTAGGTGATTTATAGATCACTTTCACTAGATCAAACAGCTATTCCTTTGCACAATTTAGTTATTCAGTTCACTTCCTTTTACTTTCTTTTTCTTTCTTTCCACCTCCATTCACCTTCCCAATTGCCTTTTTTTCTCCTCCAAACTAAAATGAAATACTTAATTCCCTCGCATCCTTTACATTTCCGTGCCGTTTTTCGGATTAATTCCACCAAATTTATCTTGCCCTAACAAATCGAACGAATACGTCTTCCTGATTATCTCGCATATATTGACGAAACATATTTTAAAATCTTCCAATCTTTATTTATTTTCCCCAGTCAACGAAAATGTGTTGAACCGGACAGTGATACATTCCGCAGGTCTTTACTAATTCTTCTTTATTCAAAGTTGTCAATTGCATCCCTTTGTTGAATGCTTATTTTAGTGACGTCGTTCTTTTAGCGGTGTTGGCACTATGACCTTTTTGTTCAAAATATTGCCCCATAACCATCTGCTCCAGTGCATTTTCTCTTGTCTTTAACGTATAACTCTTTCTTGGGAATTTCGATGCCGATGTTTGGCTGTTTTATTTTCAGCCCGTACCGCAGAGTTATTTTGACACTTATTTTCATTCCTGCCTCCAACCCTTCTCGTTTAACTATTATATTTTCATTCGTGTTAGTGAAATAGCAGGGGGCAATAACTTACATCCCTATCTTGTAATCCTGATTTCGTCTGTCTAATTATGTTCCCCATCCATTGATAATTCTGGTGTTGTTAGATTTATGTACTGGTCTCAAATAAGATACCCATTCCTCCAAGGCTCTCCTTGGGTTGATTTCGGCCCGGTTTTATTTTTTTATGAAATCTAATCTTTAGCTAACGTGGAAGTTTTATTAACATTAATGCTCCAGGTCGGATATTATGAACGATAAAGTGCTCGTTAGTGACCGCTGACATGCAAACTTCCTCGGGTCACAGCAAGTCTGGTTTTAATTCACTCCCTGCCACACACCCTAGCGGTGGCTTGCAGGGTAGTAAAAATACTAAATACTAAGAAACATACTAAAATAGAAACTAGGTGTACTCTTTTACTTACATTAGCAAACGTTAAGCATAATTATAATGAGAGATTGAATAAATGTCGTTTCTGTAAACGATCACCTTGGACTCAACCGAAAGATACAAATAACACAGTCTTGGCTCTCTTCTTTCGAAAACGTATCGAATTCTAAACTGACGTATGGTGCTGTCGGTTGTCCATATAAGCTTTATCTTTAATCTCTCACAAACTTACGGTGTAATCGGATGGTAGTTAACATCGCGATCTCGTATCATCCGTCCTTCACCTCGAAACCACATACACGTGGTACCCAGATGGTCCAAAGAAATACCGAAGACTCAGAGTGAGACGATAACAAGAACGTTAATAAAGATAGTGCGTTTATTGAACACACTAACAAGCCGTGAGCTAAAGAAATTTCCATGCGCATGATCTGCAAGTCAAAGTCTGCTGGTCCCTTGAGTTAGTTTCGCTATTCGACATCAGATGACACCATTGCCTTAACTGAGCGTTTGAGTTAAAATTTAAGTCTGTTAAGAGCCCACGATCAGCATGTACTCTATCATGTATGTATTCGTATGTAATTTTCGTTGTAAGAGTTATCTTTGACCTAACCTGACCGTTGCCACCAGGAAATTTGCCTAATTGTAACGTAATTGTGTAAATAAATAATAATAAATAAATGTACAATACACGATGCCGAGCAGGTGCAGTAAACCAGGGAGACATTCAAACGAAGTTTCTCAACCGGTAGGTCATGGTACCAATATTCAACACCAGGACATACGAAATTAATGTTTAAACATTGCATTTATTGAATTAGAGTAATTTTGACTAAGAAAAGTATCTGCAAAACTAATGTCTTCCTCAATGGGAATAGCTATAGAAACGATTCTGATCGGATTAACATTCGAACGGTATTTGTAAAAAAATATTTTCACGCAGTTGCGTTGAAGCTGTGGGATTAAAAGTTAATAAATTGATTTTAAAAGCATTGACCTGGCTGAATTAAAGGAGAAGAATCATCGCATGCACTGCGAATCGGCAAAGTTATATTGCATAAAATATGAGCATTTAAATACACATATACTCGTACATGGTACACTGCAAGTCTCCGCTAGGGTGAGTGGCAGGGGGTGATTACAAACCAGAGTAATTTTAACTTCTCTGATTTCATTACAACGCTCACTCCTACCTTTGATCTCATTTGCTGAAAATTATTAAGCCCAATTAATCCTACGGGCCCTATCAAATACCCGATCGTATATTGAAGGAACTAGCGTCGGAAATGGCACCGTATCTAGAAATAATATTTGATAACTAGCCAGTAGATCACTATGTTCCCAGTGATAAGAAAACGGTTAATGTAATACCTATATTTTAAATGCCCCCACATCCATACAAAGCAAAGTCATGGAATTTATAGAAGCTAGTTCGATCGTGAGGGTGAGAATTTAATGATGAAACATTAGCGCGGTTTCCGAAAGGGTAAATCCTTCGACACACAGCTTGCACTTTTTGTTTATGATATCCTTAGTTCGGGAGAGATCAATGGACGCCGATTTTCTAGATTTTCAAAAGTTTTTCGAAAAAGTACCTCATTGTGAACTAGTATCAAAGCTGGACGCCTATGGCATAGATAAAAAAATTGTGGGGTGGATTAATGATTCGGGTCAAAACAAGTCTGGTTCACCCCCTGCCATGAACCATAGCGGTAGCTTGCAGGGTACTAAAAATACATTTAACTAAAAAAACTACAACTACGCTGTACTAAAAAAATTACTTTTTCAATGGTCGGGTACAAAGAGTTGTCATTGTTGGAGTTAGCTCAAATGCAGTAGAAGTTACTTAAGGTGTTCCCCAGGGAAGTATTATCGTACATCTCTTATTCTCTCTTAACTTAAACGACATTGACTCCGTAGTCACTAGTAACATACGTTTATTTGCTAACGATGCAGTGGTTTACAGAGGTATCCGTAATTCAGAGGACACAGCACATTTATCAGATGACCTAATTGCTATAAAATGCTGGAGGGACCCTGGGCAATTAGAATTAAATTTTAAAAAGTGCGAAGTGATAAATTTTTGGAAAAAGAGCTATTCCCTCCCGAACCCTTACTCGATCAGGAATACCAAAATGGAAAGTGTACCTTAAATTAAATAGTTTGACGCTCACTCATGACCCTACCGCGGTTGGATAGTGTTATTTTGATTCCTTTTCTGTCGCGGAAAAATATTATCTTAAATCTATCTGTTTACACCTAATCGCTTTAATTATGTTAAAATAATATAGTCTACCATAGTACGATGTGGCTAATGATACATTTTCAACATCACTGCTAACGAGAGAAACTCCAATTTATGCAAGAGATTTAATGTGAAATTTAACTTTCACTCCGTGAGTGATTCCCAGCCTAGCTGCTTCGTATTTTGGGAACATTAATTAGTTTATCATAAGAACGTTTTACAAACAGCTACAGCTCTTACATACAGCTCCTCTACATTGCACGCAATCCAAATCGGCAATCAATCCAATTTCTTGACGATCACATATACGTGAAGCATATTCTAAATGAGGCCTCACCGGCGAAAGATAACATTTCTATTTGACCTTCTCATCACATTTAACCAGTACTCATCTAATGTACCCTAATTTTATGTTAGCTGGCCCACATATTCCCCGTATATGTTTCACTCAGGAGAGGTCTTAAGTAAGGGTAACGCCTACGTATTTGAGTCTCTACGTTTCACTTTTGTGTTCCTGATGCAGAAGGGGTTTGGGAGGGAATTGCTCTTTTTTACAAATATTCATCAATCCGCACTTGTTTGAATTTAATTTTAATTGCAAAGTGTTGCACCAGCAATGGTCACCTGATAAAGATAGTGTCCTCAAGGTTACGGGTATCACGGTAAACCACTGAATCGTCGGCAAATAAACCTATCTTACCAGTGACTACCGAGTTAATGTTGTTAACGTAAATTAGGAATAAAAGAGGTCCGATAACACTTCCCTGGGGAACTGCATTTGAGCTGACTCCATTTATGACTAATCTTTGCACCTGATCATTCAAAAAATCTTTAATCCAACCCAGGATATTTTATCCATGCCATATGATTCAAGCTTTGTGAGTAATTTACTATGAGGTACTACGTCGAAAGTTTTCATAAAATCTAGAAAAACCAAGTCAACTGGAACATTACTCTCTCCCGAAATAAGAAAATAGTGAACAAAAAAATTCATCTTCCGTGCAATTTAAATTTTTTTGATTGAAATAGGACACATGAATGAAAATTTCAGATGGTTAAATGCATGGCACCTAACCAAACGCCTCGCGCCTCCCCGAGGGACTAGTGTGACTTAACGCCACGATGCGCCCTTGCTCAGCCACCCTACGTCTACACCATTCATTTATGGAACGAAGATCATCTGGGTAGCCAAAGGAGGAGTGCCAGCAAAGGAGGAGAGGTGGATGATTTATACGGAATTGCAAACATTGTTTCAATAGCTGTTCGGCTTTGCCTTTGATTGCGGCACCTACCGCCAGCTCTGATCAATCCGTCGGGCGCGCCTATTCATTGTTGTCTGACATAGGTCGACCGGGAGGGAGGGGAGGGGGCAGTTGCGAAATGCGCAAAACCGCAATTCGATATGCGAATGGAGTCGGGACTCAGCGAGAGAACACGTACGGAGAGATATGGCACGTGCTTTTGAGTAAAAATGCGTAAATATATTGGGCGACATATAAACACTTGCTCCCGCAATCTCTCCGATTGTCGGAGATGATTACATACAAACCATACCGTGCGCAAAGGAACTGTCGGTAGCCTTCCCATAATAACTACTAAGCATTCCGTGTTGGCTAGTGTTCGCGTGGTTAAATTCTGCGTGGGGAGGGGGTTGCTGTCTGCTCCCTGACAATGTCTGGATGCTGTTTGAAAATGAGCCCAGTTTCGTTTGCTCAGACATAAAATAAGTGGACGCTGTTGCATTCGGTCCGTGGAATGCTCACATCAAATGTATACGCATCGCTGCTTATATGCAGGACCGTGGTAATCTGGTTGCGGGGATATTTGACCGGTCCTGAACTCCACAGTTCGTCCTGCAACGATGAGGGTTATTGGCTGTTATTGAAATCAAAAGAAAATAATTCTCATAATCTAAGTTATTTGCAAATAAATTAAGTTAGAGAGATTGGGTGTAGAACAGATAGATTTAAAATGTTATTTTTTCTACGAACGGTTGATCATAATAGCATTGTTCGACCGCGGTAGGATCATGTTCGGGTAAAGTTATTCTGGTGTGTTTTCACCCACTGCCACACACCCCAGCGGTGGCATGCAGGGTACTAAAAATACTATAAACATACTAAAATACACTATCGGTGGCTTGCAGTGTCCTATGCTGTAATAATAATAGATAAAAATAGCAGTGTTTCAGTACTTTATTTACAGCTACATTGACTGTCTAAATGTTCCCCATTGACATCAGCCCTTTGCCACAGGCAGCGATTGTTGACACTTCGCCGTACTGCGCAGGGCATTGCCTGATGTGCAGGATCGAAGTGATACGTCAGAGGCCACATACCTTCAAGTCTAAGTGGACCACTCGCAGGTGCGGGGGCATCGGGTCCGTCTTTTTGTCCGGGTCATCATTAGCGGGCGTTCCGTCGCCCTCCCCTTCCTCCTCTTCACCGCCATCAACGAGGGCCTCGGGCCTGGGTTGCGAGGGCAGTGCCCTGGGCCCGTGGGGGCCGAAGGGGAAGGAAGAGAGTGCAGCCATGGTGGCCAGCAGGAGGATCACGGGGAGGGAGAGGAGGAGGATGAGGCGGCGCGGGGGCCAACACCTCCGTCCACCCATCGCCACGGCGGCCACCCCCACGGTCATCCCCGGCGGCCGGTCACCTCGTCTCCATCAGGGGGAGGGTTTAGACACCTGTGGATGCAGCAGAGACCATCGGTTAGCCAACTGCCTCTCCCGAAAGGGGGAGTGGGGCGGAAATCATTGGGTTGGGGTTCCCAAGGCATTATTTAGAGAGAGGTGAATTCACATAGCTAAACTCTAGAATATAATATGGTTAAAATATATTTGTTGCGTCGCAAGCGGCAAATAGCATGAGACAGTGGAAACATTGGAAATCGTGAACTGCGGAATTTGAGATGATTATAGAGACGAACACTTGCAATTTTTCACTTACGAGTAATAAAGATTTATTATCGACCAGTTTCGATGTACTACATCATTTTCAAGTGAATCTTTCAATTTATAGAGTCCTATGTACATATATGAACCCTAGATACTTCAAACATGTCAGGTTTGTCGAAAATCAATACGAGAATGCATTACCCTTCTTGCCCAGGAAGTCGTCACAAGGGCACATGGAGGGCAGTGTCCTTACACAATGGAAGCATAAAATGCATGTCCATTTTATTTTAGAGCATTTCGAATGTTCGTCCGTGATGATTTCTACTGCTATTATTTCAAAGTTTTTTCAAGCATTAATTAATGAAGCATAATTTACGGGTTTTAAACTGTGGAAAGAATAAGTTTGACCGAATTATTATTTCACTTTATCATATAAATCCAAGGGGGATCGGGATGGTGCGGCGGCTACACCTACATAATACTCCGCAAGCCATTGCAAGGGCATGTGGCGGGGGTGAAACGTGTTGGCTTGCCACCGGAAGGGTTCGAATCCCGGAGGCGGCAGATATTTTCCAGTGGTATCCTGATCCCTACTTGAGGTGCTTTGTGGAGAGCACTTTGAGTGAGTACGACGTCCGTCGGATGAGACGTTAAACTGCGGACCCCTTGGCACTTTTCGTTATGAGTAGGCTAATGCCGACGCCGGGGTTTCTCTCCACTCTCCCTCAATGGTTCAAATGACCTTTAAGGCCCCTAAAACCACCACTACTTCAAAAGGATATAAGACGAAGTCATGAAAGCTGTTTGTGCTTGCATCACATCCAAATAACCCAACTGGTTCATAGAATAGGATAGGATGTCGCTTACTGCATGGGTGCCCAACCTGCGGTCCACGAACTAGATCCGCTCCGCGAAAAGTTGTCAGAGAAAACGTCTGCATATGAATAATATGGTGACACAATTTCATCACCTATGGATTATTGACGGAGATTTGCACAGTGCTTAAAATCAAACTAGTTCGCTTTAAGCGTGTAACATATAAACATTAAAATATATCTTTTCAACGATATTCATTTCACAAGAGCTTTAATATTTTCATGACTCGCGCTGAAATATTGATTTGATCCACTTATATTTTGGTCCATAGCAGAAACGGGTTACGTCCATTGAAGTGTGTACCGCAAAAAGTAAAAAATACTGCAAGTATATGGGATCCTCACGAAGTTGGATTAATTTCCGAATTAAATTGCGTGCAGTGTATTGGAGCTATATTTGTAAAACGTTGTTAAGATAACTTAGTAGCGTATCCAAAATATTAGAGGAGCTAGGCTGGGAATAACTCACGGAGGAAAGCTTAAATTACATATTGAAGCTCTTGCATAAATTGGAAGGGAGTCTCTTTAGCAGTGATGCTGAAAATGTGTTATGACCCCCCACCTTACTTGGTAGAAGAGTAAATGTCAATAAAATTAGAGAGATTAAGTGTATAACAGATAGATTTAAGATATTATCTATTCGACAAACAATAAGAGATCAGTATAACGTTGTCTGACCGCGATAGGGTCATATTCGGGTCAACATTAGTCTGGTGTGTATTCACCCCCTGCCACACACCCTAGCGATGGCTTGCAAGGTATAGAAATAAATAAAATTAAGTCATTTCTATTAAGTCTAAAATCAAAAACTACCACCTATGGCTATACATAACGGCACTATCGTTTCGGACACTGGAAAGGAATTGGAATAACTAAATGGTGCTCAAAATATTTAGGGAAATCGAAATATTATTTTATTATATAATTAAATTGATAATGTGAAACTCAACGGCATGGTAAATTTATTTAATATACTTTAAGTGTCATCTTTTAAGGGTTTCATATGCATACACATACTTGTGTTGTCAGCATTAATTTAAGATGTACGGGAATGCCATAAATATTGCCATTTATTTTTTTATGAAATCGATGACTAAAATATTACGCTTACCTTTGAATTTATCATTTTCAATATTATTAAATGATATGCGCTAATGATACAACTTAGTTTTAATACATAACTCTACTATTGAGTCTACTGCATGGACATGGTATAGATTCCTCGTTATTCCTGCAATTAATATATGCCATTAAAATTTAAATTGATTTCTTTACGGCTAATTGGATAAGCGTGTTCGGGTGAGATTTCTTTTAAAAGAGGTTAAAACATCCATAAACGATTACACTTGCTAAGATTGAAATTTTGATAACCTCACACATTTAAAAGGTTCTGTGTCCAGAAATCAGATGCGATAAACAAAATGTAGAGTTAAGCTTTCTTGACATCTGTAAGAATGTTGCTCCATCAATCTTGCCCCATAAATATATAAAATAGGGTACCAATCAATAGTGACACTTTGTGAACGGGTTTATATTAGGCGCTCGAAGAATACGAGACTTCTTAGTTACTACGCTTCTTCGGTAGATGGCATAACGTTACGCGTAATATCACAAGCGGAGAACGGACTCAGACGACACATGGCGAAAGCCGTTTTTCGCGAATGAAAATTCGCTTTTGAATTTGCTAATAATGCTAGTTTTTTTTACAAATTATGAATTTTTTAATTTTGACCAAATTCCACACAGAAACATTCATGTGTATTTTTGCAAAAAGCAGCTAAAATTACATTGGCAATATTGAAATTTACCTAGATAACATTGCCAGATTAGACTTTAGATTAAATTTTAAAATGCTTCTTACATTTATAAGTAAATTTCATAACTTGCGAGTTAGGCAAAAATTCCTACACTGTATTTTTGGCGTTTCCTCTAAGAATGAAAACATACGAGGTTTTACTTCAAAATGATCCATGAAAATAATTTCTGGTTTACATCTTCAACATTATTGATTGAATAAGGAATAATGCACGTCACGTTTTTGCCCGCACAGATTAAGTGCGAGATAGTATTGAGTTCGTTTATGAGATCCGGCCGAGAAAAAAGGCATTACGAGATAGACCGAGTGTCTCAATCGTAAATAGATTTATTTTATTTAATTATTTATCTTGTATCCTGAAAGCCTATGGTATGTGGCAGGGGGTGAATACACATCGGACAAATTTTTACCCGAACATGACATTAACGAGGTTGGACCCTATTATGATCCCTCATCAGTCGTGGAAAAAGGGCATCTTAAATCTATCTGTTTTCCACTTAATCTGTCTAATTTTACTGACATGATCTCTCCTACCGTACTACGGTGGGGGTAATAATACATTTTCAACATCACTGCTAAAGAGACCTCCTTCCAATTTATGCAAGAGCTTCAGTCTTTAATTTAACCTTCGGTCCATTGAATGATTCCCGGCCTAGCTGCTCTAATACGAGGGTCATCCGGAAAGTAGTACCCGTTCGTGCCGCATGAAGTGCTGACGACGCGAGTAGCCGCTGGACGAGGTCAGATAGCTTCAGTGGCTTGTCTGCCTTCTCTGAGCCAAGTTGCGTGACGCTAGCATTGCCTGTGTTGTTTCTGTGATTGTTTACAATGTTTAAAAAAATTGAGAACGCCGCCAGTTGTGAAGTGAGGGCAGTGATTAAATTCCTCAATGCAAGAAACGTTCGCCCATGTGATATTCATCGCCAATTAAAGGAGGTGTATGGAGACAATGTAATGGACGAGTCGTCTGTTCGGCGGTGGTGTCGCAACTTCAACATGGGGAGGGGGAACACACACGACGATGAGCGTTCGGGGAGACCGTCTGTCATTACAGACCAACTGGTGAGCTCAGTTGACGAATTCGTGAGGAACGATCGGCGCGTCACAATTGATGACATCTGTGAGCATTTTCCCAATGTTTCTCGAACAATTGTTCATGAAATTGTTAAACACCATCTGCATTATGCAAACATTTGTGCAAGATGGGTCCCTCGCGTATCTCAATGAGCTGGCGGCGAAGGACTATGCAGCAGGAATACAGAAACTTGTCACACGTTATGACAAATGCCTTAATTTGCTTGGAGATTATGTTGAGAAGTAGTTTAAAGTATCCTCTTTCAAATAAAATTTTTTATGTTTGTTAATATTTACTTTTGTGTCTTTATTTCACGAACGGGTACTACTTTCCGGATGACCCTCGTATTTTGGATGCGCTACTAAGTTTATCATCACAACGTTTTACAAATCTAGCTCCTCTCTCGCGATCCAATTTGGCAATTAATCCAACTTCGTGAGGATCCCATATACTTGCAGCATATTCTAAATGAGGCCTAACCAGCGATAGGTGACATTTCTCTTTTACCTTTTCATCACATTTACCAAGTATTCTTCTATAAAATCATATTTTTTGGTAGGTTGTCCACATATTCCCCGTATGATTCACCCAGGATAGATCGTGAGTGAGGGTAACTGCTACGTATTGAATTGAGTCTACAAAGTGTATTGATAAAATGAATGAGTAAATTGAAGATCCACTTGGACCTCTCCGTCCTTGATATTAAACCCTTAAAGAAAGGAGTCTTTAACACTAGATTGAATTTTTACCCCCATGAAATTTAGAGCTCAAAAAGTGAAATCAATTATTCAAGCCCTCAATTTCCATTTACCATTCTGCCGAAATATTCACTCCAAGATGAATATACCCGTACCACAACAAGTAGACTTAAACGCTCAGTTCTTCCACGAAAAATTCCCTATGAAAACGTTAAAGCGGCCACTTTTTAACGCAATCCCCTTTACATACTCCTCTGAGCAGCTTGAATATTTTATTGGTATAGATATAGGTGATTATTTTCCTAAAGTTTCTTTTTCAGAGAAAAAAATCACAATTCATTAGCAAATTGTTATATGTGAAAGCAATACCTAACAGAGGGATTCATTATTACGAGATAGGTAGCGGTAGATATCGCTGGGAGGGGTAATGGCATACACCAAACGACAATTGTGAAAGGGCCTCAAATCATCAAGTCGATGATTTTCTCATTTGCCGATGATAAGTTAATTCAAGCATCCTTGGTATTATGGAATACCGTTCCCTATCAGTTACCCATTTTCAATCACAAGAAACAAGAGTTTTTACGTTGCCTCATCGATAATTTCTTACTACAATTTATCTAATTCATATTAATACGGATAATCATCCAAAGGCTGGTTTGACAAGCGAGGGAAGTGGTGACGCAGGAATAATGACTACAGTTGGTGGAATTCACAAATCCAGGACAAGAGAGGGGGGATAATTAAATTCCTTCTGCTTCCTGCGGCTTCCCAGAAGATTATCGTACTCTGAGAGAATCCCACAGATTGGAATCAGTTGAGAGAGTACTCAGATGCATCGCCTACGATTAAGGCGATGCATCTGAGTACTCTCTCCCCCACTCTACTTAGTCTACCTCTGTTTATTGTCGAATTATTGGTCGGCTAACATCCGAACATTGACCCTTCAGACGCATCGTCTCCAATTCTTCCGTAGATCGAACTGGCAACCATCCATTCATCTCTATCCATTTCAATCACTCTCACGCCATGAGCTTACTTCTTTCTTACATCCGTACTTAAGTGGTCGACCTGGTGTTCTACGTGAGCCCTACTCTTTATTTTTCTTTAATTTTATTCCCAGATAATTAATTTTGTTTTAATGTGTGGTCAGCATCCCTCTCCGTAAAGAGCTTCTGATATCTTTGGCATGCTTTCCAAACCATCCAAGTGTCAAGTTTCCAAACCATCCAAGTGTCATAGAGAGTCGCAAGCTACTGCAATATTTTCAAACGCCGCTTCTTTATCTCTAAGCGTGTCTTATTTGAGAACTCTAATTGTCTTTTTATCGTGAATATACTTTTACCATAAAAGGTTAAAGAACAATGCTTGTATTTCTCTGGGTTAGGCCACATTTAGATAGCATATGGAATCCTTATGAATTTGGATTGATTGACGAAATATATCGAGTGCTGCTTAGGGGGGCTAGATTTGTAAAATTTTGTCATCATGGACTTAATGGCGTATGTAGATTATTAGATGAGATAGTCTGGGGATCACTTGAAGGTTAAATTACAGATTAACTTTTGCATAACCTGGATGTCTCTTTAACGATGTAGCTGAAAATGCATTATTACCCCATCGTGCTACGCAGGAGAAATAATGTAAATACAATTAGACAGATGAGGGGTAAAAAAAAAGATACATTTAAGATTTCATTTTTTCCACGAATGGAAAGAGGTCAGAATACCGTTGTCCGACCACGAATGGGGGGAGAATATTTTTATTTTTTCATTCTTAGTAGCCTTGTGTTTTCTCTGTCTCATCTAGATTTAGTTATTGCACTTCTGGTTACCTGCAGCTCTCCTCGTATTCATGTAGACATGTATCTCACTTGGATACCGTAGTTCATATGTCCGTAGTTGTCATGGTTTTCTTTATTTGAACTGTTTTTCGGAATTTTTTGTAATTAAAGATTGAAAAAAAGACAATTTTTGATGCTGAAACCCTGGTGTGCAATGCCCCCTGCCAAACGCCCTTGCGTCGGTTTGCGAAGTACAATGTAGAACAGAATATAAATACTCTCCAACTAATAAATTGAGCCCTGAAAACCACTGATAGGGTGTGTGGCAGGGGGTGCTTCAACACCAGGCATGCAAAATCAAAATTACGTTACGCTCAATTTTAATATTACAATAAATATGTAAAATATTTCGAATGATGACATTTTTGTTGACAAATACCTTCATACACTACGATATTTAATTGTAAAATACTTCTCTATTCCGGCGAGACGATCTGCAAAGAGTACCAAGAAGAGCAATAAAATAAAGGTTAGATAAAATAATGACGGCAAAATAGGATATAAATAGGGAAAAAATATTTCAAAAATGCACCTAAGAATATAGAAATAATTTTTCCTCTAGAGCGATCATTTGCAGTCCTTTCGATCCCTTAATTTTTTTGTGAATAATGACATTAATTCTGTCAGTTTTACATTTGATCTCTAATTATTTTATTTTCATCATCTCTCTCACAATAAAACCATGAAGCTAATAACGCATTCTACATCATCGCTACATAGTGCCGCTTACAAGAATTTCAAGAGATTTAATCTGTAATTTTATTCGCTCCGCGAATGATTTCCAATCTAGGTCTCATAGTCTATAAACGCGACTAGTTTAGCATAACTAATATAAGCTATCAAAACGCTTTTAAAATCAGCTCCTTTTTGCTGCGCGAGATCTAATACGGCGATCAAATCAATTGCGTAAGGATCTCTTTCAATGGCAGCATATTTGAAAGGAAACCTATCTAACGTAGCAGAATCTTCAGCTACTCTGCGCTTAATGCCCGCCAAATGTTTTTCATTATACATTACGCTGTTTTCGGGATATGCAAACATAGACGATAGTAAAAAAGTTCGCTCTTCTTAGACAGTAATGAATATATTCTCTGCATATTTTCTTTATGGTATCCCACTTATCCCCTTTGATACATACGAGTCAAAGAAAGAATACCTGCATCCATAAAATTTACGCACAAACTCACCCACAATAATGTTTACCAGCTTGATCACAGTTTGCGAGCAAACACTGGGAAAAATGTCCCCATTTACTGATTCTCGCAAACCCCTTGCTACATAAATTACAATAGAAACTATACCTTTCGTTTGTGTAATTTGTGAATCGATGAATGGAATTTTAGAATATTACTCACGGATTGAAATTCAGTACACGGTATTTTATGGAAATTAAGAAACGCAAAGTAGGTATAAATGATATAACAACCTTGCGAAATTAGTTTTTGTACAATGGAGCAATCGGTGATTAATTTAGCTCCAAAATTAAGAAAATGAAATACGCAACGACAAAAATACGTTCCATATATTGGAAATGAGAATAAAAACCCAAATGTCAGTTTTTTCAAATTGTAAAAGCAAAACATCCAGGGTTATAACGGTTTAGATAACATATATACCAATTGGCCGACAAATGAACTTAAAATACATTCTTTCGTGGGAATTTACATTGAGCTTTTACACGTACATAATCTACTGATTACTGTGGAGGATGACAGGTGCTAACATTCATATTTTCATCCACATCTACACCAATACCCTGCGAGTCACCGAAAAGGTGTGTGGCAGGGGGTGAGTACGTCAAGTACATCATTTATTTTCGGCGAGTACATCAGTTTCTCTCTGAATATGGCCCGGGGAATGAGAATATGCTCACCATCTGGACTGGACTTCAAAATACACGTTTTTATTCGACTGCCGAAATTTTTAAACGATATAGCATTTTTGCAAGCATAAACAAAGGTATGGGTGGTAGCTCAGGGGCGAAAACCGTCCTTCTAACCATTCTCCATTGGTCCCCTCCAGCTGGAACCGAGCTGGCAAAACACCTGGCGAACCATTCCATGGAGCTAAAGTCAGTCGCTAGCTTCCAGGCAGGTATTTTTTGGACTAAAATCTCAAATTATTTTTAATGAGGCACAAGCTGACTGCATTTCCTTTTCTCTCTGATAAAGCTTTGATGATATCCTAATTTTCTATCATTGCATATTCTAACTTCGATCGAAAAGCATGCTGGGAGCTTTTAAGGAAGGCTGAAACATTCATTTCTATCATATGTAATGCCAATTTGATTTTATTGATGATAATGCAGATGCTATATCAATGCCCCTTTAAAAATATTTTGCGATATTTCTCTACATTGCAAAAATAGCAGAACTCCCATAGTAGCTAAGAAAGAGGAGATCCTTTGTGTGGAGTGATTTGCGAGGAAATTAATCCCTCGCTATAGATCACTTTGTTGAATCCACTGTGGCCATCATTATGATTGTGGTAAACCGATCCTCGGAGTCGGATTAATATCCGCATGAAAGTTTTAGCTATCGTGACCTTGAAGTATTGTTTACTAATGAGACCGCTTGAAATTCCCCGAAGCACAACCGCTATTAGATAAAAAAAATTACTCGTGAACTGTGGTTGCCCCAGTTGAGAGATTTAGCTTTTCCACAAATAACCCCAGATCATGTGCGTGTATGTTTGGTACGCAAGCATTGTATTGCATGAGTTGATCTCTGGCGCGGGACTAATGTTCCAAAAATCACTTCATAGAGGGGATTCTTGGTTATCGAAGTTCCAGTGCTTTTTGTTAAACGAGTAGTCATAAGCTCTCATTTGTCGCATCATTCTCTCATTTCTTTGTAAATTTTATCCTCGTGGATGACGGCGCTGAATCCACGAGTTCAATGAACACGGCACGAGTTCGTTACGTGCTAAAAAGAAAAAAAACATGATACTTCAGTGGTATTGTCATCATTATTTCATAGTATGAATTTCGCATTATAACTAAATCCCACCATTATTCCCTTTCCCGTGCCATTGGCAGAATATAAGATTACGAAAACTACACAAATTCATCCATGAAAGAAGGACAATCGACACGAAAGTATACTTTTCCCTTACCTATCACGGAAGCTGCAATTTCAGAATTATTTAACCTAAATTAAGACTGTTGCATTGATTGAGGCAAATCAAGAGGAACAAAATTAAAAGAATTTTATAACCAGGAAATGTTTTGATATTCTCTCGATATGCTACAATTATATATACACACGTGAAATTTCCAAATACTAAAATTCAAGGCTTTTGACAAAAATAAAAAATTACAAAGAGAACATATAAATTAAAGCTCGACGTATATCAAAGGAGATCGATTCAAAACATTCTCCTCCGGCTTACATATCCACGGACGAGAGGTCTGGGGATAAGTCCATTGAAAATATTGAAGAGAAGATGAAATAAACCCTTTCAGAATATTTTTACATTAGACGTCTAACTGAAGTCAACTCTGAAAGATGTAGCGAGCAGGGAGGCAACCATCTTTCGCGTTGTGCATGAAATACATAGTCATGGAAAGCAGCAAAGCGAAGAAAAAATATTAAGACACAAAAGAGAACAGGCGATAGGAAAATTGAACGGAGGTTTACGCAAAAACAATTTCACGGTTCAAATCCGCTATTGGTGATGAACTGCTTAAATATTTATTACCCTGTGCATTAATTGACCAGGAGGAGGTAAATTTTACTTCGAAGGCCGTCGGTAGTTTAGATAGCCACTCTAGCGGAGCGGCGCCGTCGAGTTATCTCCGTTGGCTTTCCCGAAACCTCCGGAGTGGACCTCGAGATGGGTGAGACGAGATCCTGGAGCGGAGAGGGCCGAATATTCTCAAGACCCCGGCATTAATCTTGCCTACACTGGAGGAGGGGTGTTAGAGGAGCGGGGATAGTTCACGCGTGGATCACGATGAATTCATTGAAAGGGAAGGGTGGAAAAATAACCCTGCCCCATTGAAACAGAAAAATGCAGAAAAGGGATATATATATATATATATATATATATATATATATGTGGGTCGAGGTAGTCCAGGGGGAATGCTGACCGGAGGGTCCCGGGTTCGATTCCCGGGCGAGGCACTCTGGGCACCTGCAGCTCCGCCCAAGCTAAAGTGATTTTTCGGGTACCAGATCTTCCTGGGAAACCATAACCGGCACAGGGAAAGGAACTGGCCCCCTAGTTTATATATCCTA